>NC_083105.1:91287304-91595803 GCF_949774975.1 Lagenorhynchus albirostris
TAGATGTTAATAAGCAGTCGAGTGTGGAGCAGATTGGCAGATTGTCTATGGGTGAATTTCAGGGAGTTTGTAAAGCCTGAGAAAACAAATATAAAATGTAGTATACTTGTTGCCTAGTTGTCTTTTTTCTTCTTCTTCCTGGTGCTGATGTCTTTCATTAGACTCTGAGGGGCCTCTGGTAACTCTCTAGCAAAGTTTGGCTGGAGTTAAAGATTTGGGACTCATCCAGAAAATGGTTGAAATTATACTCTGGAATGTGTGTATGGTAAGAAGAGAAGAGAAGAGGGCTAAGAAGAAGTAATTGGAGAAATAAACACAAAATATTTTGGGGAGACAGAAACAGGAAAGTTTCAGAAAAGAATGCTAAACCTTCAGAGGAGTCAAGTAGATTAAGGCCTGAAACAAGGCCATTAAATTTGGTGACTGGTAATCTAAGCAGGTCTGGAAGCCAGGCTTCAGTGGGATTTAAAAAAAAAAAAAAAAGGAAGATTAGAAAGTGAGGGCAGCATGAGTGAGCTATTTTTGTGGGTTGTCTGAGTCTGAGGATTAGGATGAAAGATTGGATTTTAAGGAAATTTGGGGGAATTATTCAGGATGATAAGAGACTTGACTATGTTGGAAATTGAAAAGGAGATACCAGAGGAATAAGGTAATTAAAGATGTTATAATAAGGGCAAAAGTTATGAATGTGTGAGTATTCAGAGCATCTTTAAATTCCTTACTTCTCCCGACCCCAGGCCCCATGCCCTCATCTCCACCCTAGCCTTATCAGCCACATTGCGGGAATTGTTGGAGAGGAGAACCAGATAAGAGATTGAAGGGTAGGGAAAAAGAAAGAGAAAGGATAGAAATTTACTGGAGAGAGCATAGGATAAATTTGAAGGAAAAAAAAAAGTAGAAAAAGAAAAAGGCCGTCACCATAGGCAATTTATGATGGGAATTGAAAGTCTGGAGGTAGAGAGAAAGAGGTACCAAAGCAGCAAGTGAGAAAGTGGTAGAACAAGAGGAACAGTGGAAAGTGGATTTAAAGAGTGGAACTGTGTATTTTATTTATTTATCTGGCCATGCCATGCATCATGCAGGATCTTAGTTCTCGGACCAGGGATGGAACCCGTGTCCCCTGCAATGAAAGCATGGAGTCTTAACCACTGGACCACCAGGGAAGTCCCTCGATTTTTAAACAAGACTTCCTTTCACGATGTTTGAGAACTGAAAGTAAAGATCTGGATTCCTTTTCACTCCCATCGTTTGCTAGAGTGTGTTTCTTTGAGTATCGTGCAATATTTAGACTGGACTTCTTGGGGCTGTAATATTTATTTGGGTTACACAAAAAATGAGGAGGTTACTTAACAGTACAGCTCTGAGTAGGACCAGAATTTTCTCTTCCAGAAGGTACTTTGTACATTCAAGGCCCCAAATCCCAGCACAGTATAGCAGTAGTGTTTAGGCTGACAGGATGGACAATTATGAAGCCATTGGTAGAAAGGAGATACAAGTGTTGAAAAGAAATTTTACATGTTCTTTACTTCTCATTCTAAAGGCCAGGAGAGTTGAAGGAAAAGAAAGATGGCGGAATGATTGTCTTCTATGGATTACTACTTCTGACCCCTTCCACCCTAAGCTTGGGGAAAGAGAACAAAGATTGGAAATGGGGAGGTGGGTTGGGAGATGGGAACAGAACATCTATGAAGCAAAGCTAAGAATGAGGAGAAAAGTAGGAAAAATACCATTTGGCCAACTGTTCTTTCCTCTTTTCCTTCCCTGGAAACCAATCACATTGACATTCCTGTCCAACCCAAACTATTTTAGAGAGCGATAAGGAAAGAAGAAAAGAAAAGGGAAAAGAGAAGATAAAACCTAAAGGGTAAAAACACTTATTTAACTTCTCCTTCCATTTTCTTCTTCATTTTTACTTGGCACCATCCATGCCAACCTCAACCTGGAGCCTCCGTCCACCAAGACTCTGTTTGACTTGTGCCTATGTCTGCTGCTTAATGCCACACTGCTCTACTTCAAGATCCTAGAGCCAGCACCAGTGGCTTGAGAAAGTCCATCTTCCTCTGGCTGTCCCATAGGAAGTGTTCTATAATCTAGGACTAAGATTGCAACAGGCAAGACATGCTCCTGATACCTGGAACTTAAAGTACAGAATTCCTGTTCCCTTATTCACATTGTTTCTGCCCTAGATTCTTTCTGATTCAGACAATACCTAGTATAATATATGTGGGAGAGGGATAATCAAGAGAAGAGGGTGTTGTTTATATTTCAAAGGCCTCAGTTAGTTTTCTAACCATTTAGTAAAACACTTTGTTTGACCTCATTGCTTTTTTATATTTACTTAAAATTCAGCATTAGCGAAGTACCACTGTGAATTGTTTTATGTTTCCCTTTGTAATTTATCAACGACTGTTTTTAGTTGTATGAGGCTTTAGGGGCTACATGCAAGTACCTATTTTTCATTACATTTTAATTTATGCAAACACTACAGAAAATAGGAAGATATTATCTCAATAAACGGTAGCTATAAAAATTTGCGGGTTAAAACTCCACCATAGAAAAACATCTTTGAGGTTACTTTAAGCAAAAGGTATAATCCCACACAATTGCGCATATTCACTAAGTTTTGGGACAGATAATTTCAAGATTTTCAACTGAATTAAAACTTGGAGATTCATAGTTTGGTCTCAAGTCACCCTAAATACCTGAAAAGCTTACTAGCTTAATGGAATGAGTCTACATAAAAAAAAAAGTGGATCATAATTTTTTTGTCCTGGCATAAAATCTTTTTATAACCTACCAGAAAAGTTAAAAAGCCATATTCATAAAATATTTGCTATCATTTGCCTGTGTGTTTCTAATTATTTCCATATCTTGGAAGCAGTTTGTCTCCTGCAATCACATAAAATAAACAGCAAAACATGGTTTTTATTTGTTCAGATTTGAGCTGTAGACATTGCTTCTTAGTAATATTAAATAAGTTATTTAATTCGTTTCTGTTTAAATATTGATAAAGTTTATTATTTGTACTCCAGATTCTTCCACAACCTAGAATAATTTAGATAATTAATAGAATTTTTGATACATTTTAGAATAAGTTAAATTAATATTTAATTCACAGTTCTGTTTGATATCATAAAAAGTAATGATAAATATGAGTATTTTGGCAACCCGTAATTCTTTAATAGCATTCTCTTATGGAGATAAAATGTTTAAATATTAATTAATTTAGTACTATCAGAACTGCATAGTTATTAGGCATTTCCAAATTTGGAATTTTCATTACACAGGAACTGGGTAATGAAAAAAGAAAACTAAAAGTCCTCCTCTAGTCCTTATAGGGGACAGATCAAATGAAATTTTCTAATAATCTGGACATGTTTCATAATTGAACACTTAGTAGTCATTTCCAAAATAACAAATATAAGGCTTCATTATGGCCTAGGATTTTCAAGTATATCCACGTCTGTCTCTATACCAAATAGGTTTTCATTACTCAAGTAGCATATGGTAGTAAATGAACCAAAAAGGAACATGTTGCATTATTTTTCTGCATTAAGTGCCGACATTATCTTTTTCACACTGTGTGTGTGGTTTTATGTAATGAGAATCCTTTTAGAGACAGTTTGGAGGTACACGCTCTATTCTAGCTGATACCTTTTTGAAGGAGCCCATTTTCAAAGTAACAGACAGTGTGTGAATTATGCCCAATCTAATTATCATGCAGTACTTTGGGAATTTACTCCTAAATGGCTGCTATTAACATAAACAAGTCAATTTACATGTCACAGTGAGGTTCAGGTTAAAAGAAAATATATAATGGATTTCTGTTTAACTATGCTTTTATTTAAAAGAAAAAAAAAGAAGATAAATATACTGATTTTTCTCCATATAAACTTTGCTCTTATAATAGCCATATGAAGAGTTAGTGGTAGTTTTCACCATCAGTCACATATACTTTTTGAGTGCCTACTATGTGTAAACATTGTTCTGGACAAAGGCCTTCAAAGCAGATAGGTCTCTGCTCTGGTAACAACTACTCTGAACTAATTTTGCCTCAAATCTCTGCAATAACAACTTTAGAAATCTAGAGGAAAAAACACTACCGTCAAAGGGCAGGGATGACTGGCATACAAAGAGGGTATTTTTCCGTTTTGAAATGAGACCTTGTAATATGGAAGAAACCTTAAGTGTAAGGCAAGTTAAATTTTTTTAATAAATTCAAATTTAAAACATTGAAATTGGTTGAAATGTGTCGTTAAACTGATGAAGTCAGCAAGAAGATAGGCACTATGTAGTTAAAGGAGAAAAAATTTACAACATGGATATAGAATCATTAACCCAAATTTTCCTCGATCTTTTAAAATTAGGATGATTTACCAAGCTCAGGGAGGAAGGCCAGAAGGAGTTATAAACATACTTTTCAGAGTGGTAAATAAGTATCATGAAAAAATGTTAGATTAATCTTGATGAGTGAGTCAATTTGAACATTAAAGATATATGGTTATTCAGTTGTAATGTCTTTTTCCTGGCATTGCACCAGAGCATAGGCTATATTTTCAGGGAATTTAAGTTCTATGGAAGGAGGACATTTGACAAAGAAACATTTCCAAATAAGACAGTCGCAGGATCTCCTTTTCTGGAGGTATGTAGGGAAAAGCATTTTGGTTTTGGCTGTTTCTATAAAGCAGCCACATAAACTGAAAAATAAAACCTCATTCAAGCAAAAATTAGGGGTTCCTCATCTAATTCCAAATAACTGCAGTGGTTATTCTCTCTAGTTTTATCATTATTACATAGACATGTCTCTTGTTCTATCAAAAAGCCCAAGAATGGTTTTGGTTGGTGGCTTTCAAAATCAGAGAACCTTTATATGCACAAAAGCTGAACCTGACTATGACATCAACTTTTAATTATAATCTAAGGGAAAAAAATAAAAGAGAATGTATGTTGGTTGGAAGACCATGAGCTGTTATCAGGGGGTATGACATCTAATTGATTCATCCATTCAATCATTCATTCTTTCAACAAATACTCATCGTGCATTTACTAAGGTAGGTGGGCAACAAACAAACTTCTTCAAGAAGTCTAACTTACATTCTAGGGCAACAAAATGGAGAGCAAAATAAAGATATTCTCTGCTTCAGGGACTCCAGGTTTGATCATTACAATAATAGCAAGAGGGGGAGAAAGAGGAAGATGAGGCAGAGAAGGAAAAAAGGAAGGAAATATTAATCTTCGCATATACAGTAAGGCTGAGAACAGCACTTGTTACCATGAAAAACCTCTTCTTTTCTAGTTTATTGTTGCCTCTGAGTCATCTCAACCAAATATTTTATATTTTCCAACTATAGTGGTTACATTTTGCTTAATTTTCAGCACATTATTTTAATGGCACAACTTTGAATTTTGTTTTGAAACAAAAGCACTGCTACAGGATTAAGCTGCAAGTGTAGTTTTAAGATAGAAGGAGAGTGAACTCGATTTGGAAACAACTTTTCCAGCAACGGTATTTTTTTTTAATTATGAATTATTTAAGAATAAAGTCCAAACTCACTTCTGAAATTATCCCCTAGAATTCTAGCCTCCTTGAGATTTTCAGAATCTCCTTTGTAAAGATCCAAAATGACAATCAAACCCTTTTTACATCTATTCATACCTTTATTATTTAAAAAAAAAAAACCCTTTTAAACTTAACTGATTTATTTCAAACACTCGTACAACTGAACTAAGAGGGCGGGGAGGGGGGGAGGGAGTGTTTCTCCAGTAGCCTTAAAAAGAATGTAGCGCTATTGTGTTCATAGTTTAATCTGCTGGGATTCCATAACCGAGGAAAGATGGGTGTCAGATCTCCACGCATAATCTTCAGTACATCCGGACCTGAGAAACGGAGGTGGAGAAAACGAAAACAAGATAAAACTGAAGCAAGCTTGCCTTTAACTTTGTAAGAATGTGAATCAAATAGTGTAGGGAAAAAAAAAAAAAGGCGTCATCAGTTTCAGGATTGGGGCTGAGACACCGACTCTAACTGGGTTCCCTGTTTCTGCTCTGTGCAGATATAGCTAATGCACCACTGAAATGGGAGGCAGGTGGACGGCAAAGCCAGAGAAACTTTTTTTTGTCCTCCATCAGATTGAAGTGAGAACAGGAGCCATACTTCGACAAAAAAAATAGAGAAACAAATGGGGACAGAACACCCACAAGTGCAATGGAAGCCCTTCACCCAGTCCTGGTAGAATGTTCTGGATCTGATACCCTCATAGTTATCTCAGAGCAAGATAAGTGTCGCCTTCAAGATTAAATATTCTTTTATAGGGAAAAGATATGGCAACCAATACCCCTCACTTCATCCTGCTTGATTAAATGGAGACTAACGATTCAAAGTAAATCATTTTTAGGTATTTAGACGCCAAGTTAAATAAGTAAGTTTTTCATTAGCATAATAAAAACACATGAAAATGCTGTTGTTACTGTACCCAATTTGAAGAAAACACTTAAATGGGAGAGACAATATATCAAAAACTGAAAGTTCCTAAAAAATCACATTAAGAAGTAACTGAATTACTTTTTTGCAAAGTATCCAAAAGGCTCTCAGTAAATATAAATTTTAAGAGAATACTTTAAAATATTTTTAGATGTATTTTCACTGCAACTGTGAACTTTTTTTCTGATGACCCTTTAGATCTTAATACAATCCACGTCCTTATTTTCATCACCTGAGTCTCTCTTTTTTTTTTTTTTTTTTTTGCGTTATGTGGGCCTCTCACTGTCGTGGCCTCTCTCGTTGCGGAGCACAGGCTCCGGACATGCTGGCTCAGCGGCCATGGCTTATGGGCCTAGCCGCTCTGCGGCATGTGGGATCTTCCTGGACCAGGGCACGAACCCATGTCCCCTGCATCGGCAGGTGGACTCTCAACCACTGCGCCACCAGGGAAGCCCTGAGTCTCCTTTTTAAGTCAAACATTGGTTTCAGATTCTAAAAGTGCTGCTTTAATGTTCATAAATAGTGTAACACACTATCTGAAATAGAGATGGGCAGTTCGGTTTCTAGACTGTACAGATTTTGGCTTGTTTCTTTTTCTGTTTGTGTATGAGCTACCTGGCTTACCAGTTACTGGATAAAACTGGATTTTCAATTACTTGTATTAATACATTTCAATTTATTTTAATCTCATTTCATGTTTTATTTCATCATCCAATCAAACATTTTCTAACTACTTTCTGAATTTGTTACCAAACTTTGATACCAAACATCATTTCCAAACTTTGCTTTTCCTTTTCACTTTACCATATATACAGTGTGAAGGTGCTGTGGTCTTAATTCCATCCTTCTCTCTTGATTTCAGACCATACCTTTAAAGTGTCCTTATTACTTGCTTTTTGTTTCTTTTCCACTTGTTGCTGTTGCTTTCCTGGGTTTGGTCTTAGTTTTTGTTTTTTGATGCTTGTTAACACTGCCTCACTTCGCTGGTTCAAAAAGAACTATTATTTGCTCTATGAGTTTTCTGTTTCTCTTGGTGACTATCAGCTTCTGTTTCCTATTTTGGGGCAGAAAGGAAAAAGCCTGTGAATGATGGGCTCTGATTTCAAGACTAGCCCTTTAGAGCAACTTTCTAAAGTGCCAACCATTTAATTCAGAATCACTCAGAAATCTTTCAAGGAATGCAGATTCCTTGGATCTCACCTTTTCCTTCCTGGCATAAGATGGATTTTTTTTTTCTTCTAAGAAAACAAAGGTTATTCTTAGATAACAGCTCCCAGGTTAGTTCCTTTCTATAATCTATTTCTTTCTCTTTTAGCAGTCACTAAACTTTAGAAATCTCTGAGGATACTTATTGGGGGGGGGTTACATAAATGAATCCACTTATTACAGGCTAGCAGTGTTTCCCATGGTGGAGCTTCTGATCTTTCCATTCCTTCTGTCTTCTGAGGATGGACTTTTCTGTGACTGCAGAAGTGGTATTGTAGGGTCAGTACCACCGGCTACCATTTTCATGCAAGAACCACAGTGCCAGACGCCCACAGCTAGCTCTCCCTCTTGGCTTTGTGACAGAAGGAGCAAGCGTACTTGGTGTGCTGGCTCATTTCAATTTTCTTCACCATTTTCCTGAGGGAGACACCACAACAGGTCCTGTATTTACGGACAATTGCAACCTTCTTGGTGCATTTAGCCTTGTAGCCGTAAATTAGGTCCAAGATCAGAGATCTCTGAGGTTTTATCAGTGTTGTTGTTGATGTTGTTATTTTAACGAATAAAAACTATATGATCATCTCAATAGATACAGAAAAAGCGCTTTTGACAAAATTCAACATCATTTATGATAAAAACTCTCGAGAAAGTGGGCATAGAGGGAACCTACCTCAACATAATAAAGGTCATATATGACAAACCTACAGCTAACATCATACTTAATAGTGAAAAGCTGAAAGCATTTCCTCTAAGATCGGGGACAAGACAAGGATGATGACTCTCGCTACTTTTATTCAACATAGTTTTTTTTTTTGTTTTGTATTTTTTTTTTTTTTTTTCGCTGTACGCTGGCCTCTCACTGTTGCGGCCTCTCCCGCTGTGGAGCACAGGCTCCGGACGCGCAGGCTCAGCGGCCACGGCTCATGGGCCCAGCCGCTCTGCGGCATGTGGGATCTTCCCGGACCGGGGCACGAACCTGTGTCCCCTGCATTGGCAGGCGGACTCTCAACCACTGCGCCACCAGGGAAGCCCTTTTTGATGATAGCCATTCTGACAAATATGAAGACACCTGGCAACCAACCCGACCAGGGGCCAATCAGCTTACCAGACTGCCCACATAGTCAGTCTGCCACAACAGAAGGACTCACGCAGCCCTCCTAGGGGAAATCTCTGGAATGTAAAGCTTGGGTGATGAGAGGGAAGTGCACTGCAGGGACACAGAGGGCACTTCTCCAAGTTCGAGACATGTAACTAACCTACTACATACATAAAAATACCAGTAGCAAAGAATGAACTAATGCCATTTGCAGCAACATGGATGGACCTAGAGATTGTCATACTGAGTGAAGTAAGTCAGACAGAGAAAGACAAATATCACTTATTCATGTTCTCTAAAAAAATGGTACAAATGAACTTATTTACAAAACAGAAATAGAGTCACAGATGTAGAAAACAAACTTATGGTTACCAAGGGGGAAGGGAGGGAGGCATAAATTGGGACATTGGGATTGACATATTCACACTACTATATACAAAATAGATAACTAATAAGGATCTACTGCATAGCACAGGGAACTGTTCTCAATACTCTGTAATGACCTATATGGGAAAAGAATCTAAAAAAGAGTGGATATATGTATATGTATAACTGATTCACTTTGCTGTACAGCTGAAATTAACACAAAATTGTAAATCAACAATATTCCAATAAAAATTAAAAAAAATAAAATCCATGTTGTAAAAACAATAAATAAATAAAAATTTTAAATTCTTCCTGTTTAAAAAAAAATACCAATAGCAACTTAGACAAAATGAGGCAGCAGAGGAATGTGTTCCAGATGAAGGAACAAGGTAAAACCCTAGAAGAAGAACTGAGCAAAGCAGAGATAGGCAATCTACCTGAGAAAGAGTGGTCATCATCTTTATACATTAAGGAAACAAAGCCTTAGAAAAGTATATTTCCCAACACCATACAGCTAGTAAGTATTTGGTACAACCAGAATTTTAACAAATGTTTGTTTTATCTCAAAGTTAATGCTTGTTTGTTGTTGTTGTTGTTTTGTTTCCCTGGTCAAAAAGGTCATATAAATATAGACAAAGTAAGAATTGTTATGACTTGCCTATGGAACAAATGAATTCTATTTTAGTGAATTAGAAGCCAGTAAATAAGGACCAAAGGCAATCTGGCTTCTGTTTGACGATAATTTTCAACTACACTGTAAATTCTAGACACAGGTTTTTTTAAAATATTGACATGTGCCAATGGAATTTTAAAGCATACTTGGATGTCTGGAAAAGGAGACTCTATGTAATATACTAGTAAATGCTTCTAATGGGAAACTGGCTTATATTAATAGCCATCAAGGCCACCTCCCCTGTAAGGTCTCTGAGCGGTAGAGATGCATAACCTGTAAAGGTGATATCATATAATATAACCTCTAATTACAATTAAACATTAATTAAATATTTTTCCAATTTTGTCCATTTCCTTGCAAAGAATTTTATAGATTAGCCTCTTCCTGTTTTCATAGTCCAGCTCTTAAAATTAGTAAGTAATTGCTGTTAGTCTTGTTTAAACTTGTTTGAATACAAAGTGCACAGTGAGATATTATTTTTGTAGATATTATGCTTCAAATCAGATATCCTCTCAAAAGAAGGTATCATGAAAATTGAATCTACCAGACCATCAACATGCATTGCAGAGACATCTAATATTAAAAAATAACAATAAAGGAAATCCTGTGCTTTCCACATGACATATTCTGCATTCATAAGCGTGTAAAGGACAAGCTTCTTTTTTTGTGAGTAATACAATATTTCTTAAAAGCATGCATTTTTATATTCTTTATTGTTAATCAGAGAGCATACTGCTATGATACCATTAACTCACAAGAGATTTCTGACTATATTTCTATATTGATGACACAGTATCCAGCACTAAGCCAGTTGAAAACAACAGGCACCCTCTTATGTTAAAGTGAATTGGAATGATTTGGATCAAAGGCAGAGATATTTAGATCGAGGAACTAAATCCCCCCTTGAGACAATCTATAAAGGTTCCCTTCTAAACCTAGATATTGAAGCTAAAATTAAGCAGTTCTTTTAGCTTAAATAGAATGTGCTCAAGCTGACATAAAGTTTCAGAGACGACTCCTGTCTGTATCCCCCAAAGTTTGAAAATTCTCATGATCTGAAGTTCGAGATGGAACAGATTCTTCAATGTTTGTCTTCAAATGGCCTGTGACTACTTGAGGCTAAGTGGGTACAAAGCTAACCTGAGACAAGAGGTTCTAGGAATTTCCTGACAATATCCCTATTCAAAACTTTGGTCTCTGCCATGGCCAAGTGAGAAGAGTTTTTAAACCAAAATTCTTCTAATCCATTTTATAAAATTTCTTATTTGTCATTGCTATATCAGGACTTCACCAACTGAAGATGGCCAGAAGCTAAATTCAAAATAATTTAAACCAACACAAGATTGTAAGTCAACTATGCTTCAATTTTTTAAAAAATGGAGTTAAAAACACATTTTAAACCAGTTTCACAACCTTTACTCTATCAGAGTTACCTGGAGGGCCTGTTAAACTTTTGGACCTATCCCCAAATGTTCTGATGCAGAAATGAGCATTTCTAACAAGTTCTCAGATGAAGTTAATGCTGCTGCTCCTGGGGTCACTGACTTGAACAAGTAAATAAAAAACAAAAAAAGCTCATGTGATTTTTAAGTCCAGTGGTCGGAGTCCTATTGCTGCTTCAGGTCTGGGTGGCCCAAAGGGAGGAACTTAAATACTGTAACGAGAGCTCTAACTCTCCAATTATTAGTCAGATTCACTCTGTGTGAGCATTCAGTGGTCTCTAGCACACCCGTAATCATGGTATACAAGATAAGCAAATTCATCACAAAGAGACAGTCTTACCCAATTCTCTGTAAGGAAAGTTCTGGGGAAGGCTCTGTTTGGTCTTAGCTTATTCACATGCCTATTTCTGGGGGGAAAAAGATGACTGAGCCTAGGGTGAATTGTGATTGTGCAGGTCTAGGCCATGTGCATGGCCATGTGTCCAGAAGAAGTTCCTTCAATAGGCTTGGTCATTTCAATCCTATTTATTTATTTATTTTTTTTTAACATCTTTATTGGAGTATAATTGCTTTACAATGGTGTGTTAGTTTCTGCTTTATAACAAAATCAATCAGTTATACATATACATATATCCCTGTATCTCTTCCCTCTTGCGTCTCCCTCCCTCCCTCCCACCCTCCCTATCCCACCCCTCTAGGTGGTCACAAAGCACCGAGCTGATCTCCCTGTGCTATGCGGCTGCTTCCCACTAGCTATCTATTTTACGTTTGGTAGTGTATATATGTCCATGCCCCTCTCTCACTTTGTCACAGCTTACCCTTCCCCCTCCCCATATCCTCAAGTCCATTCTCTAGTAGGTCTGTGTCTTTATTCCCGTCTTACCCCTAGGTTCTTCATGACCTTTTTTTTTTTTTTTTTAGATTCCATATATATGTGTTAGCATACGGTACTTGTTTTTCTCTTTCTGACTTACTTCACTCTGTATGACAGACTCTGGGTCCATCCACCTCACTACACAAATCACTCTAAAAGAAAGAGGATAGCATGGAATCCTCTTTCTTTTAGAGGAATTCGTGTCCATAAAATTCCTCAGCCCTTCATGTGCGTATGCTTTGGCATGGCAGCTCCTTGGCAGGATGATGCCTGCAAACGTCCATATCTAGTTTGGAAAGACAGTCTTGACGCTATAGCCCTGGGACCTACACGTAAATATAGAGTTTAAATTACCTTAATGGCAATTTTTTAATCCTTAGTAATGTTCTAATTATGACAGTAGCAAATTTTAAACAGTCTCTGACGGTGTTATTACCAGTCCAGAGAAGAAAGAATTCAAACAGTATGAAAATTGGTGATGCAGATGAACACAGACTTGTAGTTCAACAGTTCGACTGATTTCTCTCCTAAGCATAAGGTAAATTCGTTCACATTCAGAGGCTCTTTAAATGACATGATTTAATGTGACTAAAAGATGTACAGATGGCACTACACTGCCTCTACTGGGAGGAGAGGTCAGACAGCAATTGGCTCTAACACAACCCATACTAATGTATAGCTACAAGCTGCCACATCAGGGTCCATCCTTCCAAGAGCCTGTTAGGTGAAATAATCGAGCACTGTGACAGTACTCCCCAGATGCAGGAAAACATGGTGACATTAACTACCCTGAGTAATGTCAGACACTCACAGAATGACTATTCAGGAGCAAGTTTTAAAAAATTGATTACCTATTTATTTGCCTAATAAGAAACCAAATATTATAGACTATAAAAAAGAATATATATAGGTATATATATAAAACAGAATCACTTTGCTGTACAGCAGAAATTAACACAACATTGTAAATCAACTATACTTCAATTAAAAAATAAATAATTTTTTAATTTAAAAAAGAAAGCAAATACTATAAATATTAGGTGAGAAATCTAATATGAATCCAGCATCCTACCGATCGTTGAATTTTTTCATAGGAGCACTGAAGGATGACATTTAAAATCACAGCAACATTGGTATTTATACTTTTAATACATATTATCAAATGTAATTTGTATACTACATACTTTAAATAATAAGAATGAGAGAATTAGACCAATCAAACAACACAAAATTCCATTGATATAGATAAAGGATAGTTGGTACTACCTTGATATTCTAAACTCAAACTTGGCCTCATAAACTAATGAGTGCCTTTTGGAAAATGACTATTGAAACACTGTGGCTTTCAAAATATTAAAGACCAGAAAAAGGTCATTGTCAAGAAGAAAAAGTTACTGATCATTTATTTCATGAAAGAATCTGTACAAAATACAGGTGTGCAAGGACCAAAGAGACACATTCATTAGGCAGAATATGACTAGATATAATTCCATCTAAAAGAAATGTTAAATTTGGTGATATGATTTGTGATGGAAGTAGCCCAACCTACAGTTGCATCTGAAAAGCAAAATGTAAAATACTTAAATTTTCCAGTTTAGAAGCAATGCCTCTTCCAACTAACAGGAGATAAGGGGCATGTTCTCCTACCTCCTCATTATTGAAGAGAGAAAAATGGACAATGAAAGGCAAAACGAGACATGGAAAGGACAAGTGACTACTGAGAATCGCCAAAGAAACTAGCAGTAGAATCAGAACAAGAATACAGGTCTTGTCTTCCAGATCTGTTCTCATTCTACCATAACGTTCTTCTATGTCTCAGCCATCTGCTTGTGGGCTAACTTAAAACAATTAATTACAGTACTTAGGATTATTAAGTACTGTGATCATTTACTTCCAGCTCCCAGTCAACAAGCTGTGATGTATTTTCAGTTCCATTTTGCACATAAGGTAATTGGGATCAGGTGATATGTCAAATACTAAACATCTGGTTGGTTATGAAAGGAAGACCGTAAGTCAGATCTCCTTTTTCTGCTGCAGTATGTTGTCTTTCAAAATAACTATGCCCCTAACTGGGCTTGAACCACCAACATAGCAATTAAAAGCAAAACATACAAATAATTGTAAAGAGATTTTGGTTAAAGCTCACATTACAGGAGATGTTCAACTTCATACTCTCTTAGAGCCACTCCCCTCATTCTTTTAAATTCTGTTGGTTACTGTGATATTGCTAAATAAATTGTTCAATCTCTCATTTCTTAATTCATTAGCAATAAAATATATTTTCAACTTCCTGGTACTGAAGGTGGGAATGTAAGTCACATTCTTTCATTTCTCTTTAGCCCATTCTCCAGGCAATTTAAAAATTATTAGTTAAATGCTTCCATCATTCCCATTGTAACTGTAAATAGTATATTTAAACCTCTAGTACTTGTTCCAGCAATTATAGATGGTATGACTCCAGTGGTGTCCCTGCTATATTAAGATGATGTTAATACACTTACTCTTTTCTTCCTGTCTCCTCTTTAGCCCCTTCATCATATCTATAATTACCCATTGCATCTCTGTGCTTCACTGAGATAGGCCATCATTGACTGTATTGTTTTCATCTAGTTTTGATATCAAAATATGCTAATCTGATAAAAGCTAGTTGGAAAGTCTCTCCTCCTTTTCTCTTCTCTGGAAGAGTATATGCAAGACTGAAATTATTTGTTCCTTGAATATTTGGTAGAATTCAACTATAAAATTATCTGGGTTTATTGCTTTTTTGTAAAAAAAAAATCTGATTTCTTTTATTGAAAAACCTGTTCTGGTTTACATGCTCAACTGAAGGTGAATATCCAGACCTCACACACAACTGGTCTTCTGGAACAGATTTTCCTGGGAAGACTTCACAGTAGCTAACCTGAGTTTCCACCATTGTTCTATGTAGTCTGGAGCAGTATACAGGATCTTGCAAGGCTATACATCAAATATCCATACGAGAAACCCCGGTCCCTAGGCTTCGAAGTTTTTAAGTTGCATGATTAGGGAAGAACCAGCCTCCTTGGTGAAAGCACAGAAGAGTCTATAACAGCAAAAAGATATGGTAGCTTCTTCAACATTCATGGTCTGGAAGAGATGTGATCAAGAGCTGGCATTCAAGCCCTGAAATTACAGCAGTGTGATCAAGCGGAACCTTTGTGCCCTGTACTTTATGACCACCTTAGCTTTTAAAGATTGGGGAGCACCAACTTTTTCCCTGGTCGGAATCCCAAAACTTGTGATTCAGCTACATGATATGATGAACCAGCATCCCGATCTACTCTGTCAGCATTCTTCCAGAACTGATTATATTAAGCACAAGGCTCTGATCAGTTTTCATGGAATTTTCCTTGAGACCAGACTCCTTTTCTGGGAAAGCCAGGCCGTAGGAAATGAGTCTTGGACAAGTTGACCCTTACCTCTTAGGTTTTCTGTTTTTTCTTAAATCACTTTTTCTAAATAGCTTTTTTTAAAGGAATTTATTTCATTGAGTTTATCAAATTTCTTAGGACAAAATTTTCATACTATTCACATTACTTTTTTTTTTTTTTTTTCGGTACGCGGCCCTCTCATTGCTGTGGCCTCTCCCGCTGCGGAGCACAGGCTCCAGACGCGCAGGCTCAGCAGCCATGGTCCACGGGCCCAGCCACTCCGCGGCATGTGGGATCCTCCCGGACCGGGGCACGAACCCGTATCCCCTGCATCGGCAGGCAGACTCTCAACCACTGCACCACCAGGGAAACCCTTCACATTACTTTTAAAATTTCTCCTTTTAAGAAAATGAATTTGCCAATTATTTATTTTATGTTTTTCAAAGAAGCAGATTTTTAACTTTGTTTTTCTATGACTGTAGCTTGTTTTTACATTCACTGATTTCATTTACCTAACAAATGTTGACTGAGTTCCAACTATTGGCTAAGCATTCTTCTAGGTACTGGGAAAAAATAGTTTAAAAATCCCTCATGTACGGGCTTCCCTGGTGGCGCAGTGGTTGAGAATCTGCCTGCTAATGCAAGGGACACGGGTTCGAGCCCTGGTCTGGGAGGATCCCACATGCCGCGGAGCAACTAGGCCTGTGAACCACAACTACTGAGCCTGCATGTCTGGAGCCTGTGCTCGGCAACAAGAGAGGCCGCGACAGTGAGAGGCCTGCGCACCGCGATGAAGAGTGGCCCCCACTCGCCACAACTAGAGAAAGCCCTCACACAGAAACGAAGACCCAACACAGCCAAAAATAAATTAATTAATTAATAAACTCCTACCCCCAACATCTTCTTAAAAGAAAAAAAATCCCTCATGTGATCAAATATGCCATTCTAATGTAAATGACACAAACATGTAAGGTATATTCTGTGTTAAATGGGATATATTCAATGGAGAAAAATATATCAGAGTAGAGGAGTTAAGAAGAATGAGAATAGAGGTGTAATTTTGTAAAAGGGAGTCGAGAAAGGCCTCATAGAGAAGATCACATTGGGGAAAGACCTGAAGAAGAGCAGGAAATGAACCATGTTTCTCTCAGAAAAGCATTGTATGTGGAAGTGTCAGCATGCTCCTGGTGTGAGAGCAATGTTCGGTGTTTTTGAGGTTCATCAGAATCCTTGTGTGACTGGTGTGGAGGAAGCAAAAGAGAAAGAAGGGAATGAGAGGGAGATGTTTGCTCTTACTTCATTATTCCTTTTCTTCTACTTTCTTTGGATTTAGTTTGATGATACTTTTTCTAATTTCTTTTTTGGGCCTCTCACTGTTGTGACCGCTCCCGTTGCAGAGCACAGGCTCCGGACGCGCAGGCTCAGCGGCCATGGCTCACGGGCCCAGCCGCTCCACGGCACGTGGGATCCTCCCGGACCGGGGCATGAACCCGCGTCCTCTGCATCAGCAGGCGGACTCTCAACCACTGCGCCACCAGGGAAGACCTAGTTTTTCTAATTTCTTGAGTTGAATACTTTGCACAATAATTTTTAGGTTTTTGTCTTTACTAATGTAAGTATTTGGGACTACACATTTTCCTCAAAATACATGACTTTTGCTACATTAGTTGCATTTTATATTTTATGCTTATTATTTTGTTACAATAATAGTCCAAGGTCATTCTGACAGGTGTGAGGTGATATCTCATTGTTGTTTTGATTTGAATTTCTCTGATGATTAGCAATGTTGAGCATCTTTTCATGAGCCTGTTGGCCATCTATATGTCTTCTTTTGCAAGATTTTTATTCAGGTCTTCTGCCTGTTTTTAAATCAAGCTGTTTGTTTTTTGAAACTGAGTTGTATGAGCCGTTTATGTATTTTGGGTATTAACCCCTTTTTGGACATACCATTTGCAAATATTTTCTCCCATTCAGAAGGCTGTCTTTTCATTTTGTCAATGGTCTCTTTTAATGTGCAAACATTTTCAAGTTTAATTAGGGCCCATTTGATTATTTTTGCTTTTGTTTTCTTTGCCTGAGGAGACAGATTCAAAAAAATACTGCTAAGACTTAAGTCACAGAATGTTCTGCCTATGTTTTCTTTTAAGAGTTTTATAGTTTTTGGTCTTTGATTTAGGTCTTTAATCCATTTTTAGTCTCTTTTTATATATAAAGTGAGAAAATGTTCTAATTTCATTCTTTTACATGTAGCTGTCCAGTTTTCCCAGCACCGCTTATTGAGGACACTGTCTTTTCCCCATTTTATATTTTGCCTCTTCTGTCATAGCTTAATGGACCATATGTGCATGGGTTTATTTCTGGGCTCTCTATTCTGTTCCATTGATCTCTGCATCTGTTTTTGTGCCAGTACCATACTGGTTTTCTTTTTTTAACTTTTTGTTTTATATTGGAGTATAGTTGATTAACAATGTTATATTAGTTTCAGTTGTACAGCAAAGTGATTCAGTTATACATATAGCTGTATCTATTCTTTTTCAAATTCTTTTCCCATTTAGGTTGTTACATAATATTGAGCAGAGTTTCCTGTGCTGTACATTATGTCCTTGTTAGTTAATCATTTTAAATATAGCAGTGTGTACATGTCAATCCCAAAGTACCATACTGTTTTGATTACTGTAGCTTTGTTGTATAGTCTGAAGTCAGGGAGCCTGATTGGCTCTTATTTTTGAAATTAAGCTTCCATGAATTTAAACTTGCTGCCATTACATGATTGCTTTTTCAATCTCTATGGCTGACTGGGGGTTCATGGAGACTAGAGCATCATCTTAATCACCTTGTTTCCAGAGTAAAATAAGATACCTAATGTATAGTAGATCCTCAAAATAGATATTTGTTGGGTGAGTAGAGTTTATTATTGCCACCACTGTTCTATTTATTGATTTTCTAGATTGCATTCTCTTTTTTTCTCTTGGCTATTTGTTTTTCTATTGTTGGTTTATTATGTGCTTCCCTGTCAGGAAAAACAAAACAATCTTATAAAAAGGTTTTGTGACTACTTAGAAATCAGATTTTTAGGTGTTTCTTTGTAAGTTTCTTCTATTTGTAGTATCTAACTGGACTGGGAATTCAGTTCTGCTTTATAAAAATGAGAAGATTTGTTTTAATTTTTTTTAATGTTGCGCTTTTAAGAGAATAAGAGGAGAAGTAAACCCCAAAAACACAGAAGGCTAAAGACTGATTTTCAGAAAACCCTTACAAATGAATATTTTTTAAAGAACTGGGATACTTAATATGAAATTTATATGTTTACAATGCTGCGTTGCTGATCCTGTCCATTTCCCCAAATACCACTAAACTTGGCTAACACCAAAAAGTCTTTTGTGAGAAGTTTATCTATGACAGCAGGTAAGCAAAATGAGTTCCATCTCTAGGACAATATGATGGAAGAGGGGCAGCTTGAACAGGGTACCAAAATGACTCATAAGCTGACCTACTTTGAAAGAGGCAAAAATCTCAAATAGGACATTCCTTCTTGCACTGGACTTTCCACTAAACATTAAATAAAGATTGAATCCAATCTTTCTTAGATTTTAAGAGGCAGTTGACAGTTGAGCATTAGTTAGCTGTAGAAAAGAATGAAGAAGTGTCTATGATTGTTCAAATGCAGTTGAGTAGTAGAGAAGTAAGTTAGTAGGTTTGCAACAAAACAAAACAAGACAACTAAAATATATACTTGGAAGACACTTGTTTGTATTAACCTTTTGGGAAGCCGCTAAAATTAACATTAAGAATGATTCAGTTTATACTGCACAGAAAGGAAAAAACAAATTTGGAACTAAAAACGGTTTCATGCATTTAACTTATCTTTAAATTTAAAAGTTTACATGTTATTTTTTAGGTTATATATGGATAAGACAGATGCTACTTGTGAGCTCTGGGTGTTCAAAGAAAATAGCTGGTAATCTACTTAGCTGAGGACAATAAGTTTTACCTTATGCTCAGAAAAAATCAGGAAGATACTTTTACCGATTTTACCAAAACAGCAGGATAAACTTCAAACTAATCTTTCTCTTTTAGAAAAACCACATATAAAAGTGAATGAATATAAAATCTTAATATAATTCCCTAGATTTGAAAAGCATCTTTCTTCCAAGAGCTTAAAGCAATTTGCTTTATGTTCTTATTCAGTCTAGAAACTCTTCTGTGACGAAGATATGCATTAGACAAATATATGCATAGACAAATATGTGTTTTTGCCCTCATTCTATGAATAGGAGAATTAATACTTGCTAGATTAAGACTGATTGGCTCAAGATTACAAAACTAAATCTAGATCTCCTGGTTTCGCGGCCAGATCTCTTTCCAAAGACTTTATTTATACTTTAAGCAATGCAGAAATCCCCTTTTCTCCCACTTGATTTCAGTGAATGACCTTGACTGCTTGTCAGGCAGATGCCATGCTGTCTTCTAAAAACTAGATCCTTTCTCCCTTCCATATTTCCATCCATGTGGAATGCCCTTTCTCCCTTTTATGTATTTAAATCCTTCCTTCAGGTCCCACCTCATCTAAAACTTATCCTCTGACTAAAGAGGCTCAACTTCTGTTGGTTCAACCAAAAAAATGACTACATTCAACCAATGTGTTTAACCAACCATAACCATGATTCTGGTATGGTAACAATATCAGCATATTTCAGAAGAAAGTACACCATTAACTTGTCTTCTTTGAGGACAGGGACCATGTCTTAGTCATTCCTGTTTATTCAGTCCCTACATAGGGCCAGAAATACAGTAGACAATGAGTGTAAATGCTTGCTGAGAGAAGGTTGTTGTATAGACAGTGTTGATATATTGTCCTTTCTGAATATTTACGGAATAGTTGAAATATATAGAACAACAACTATTATTATTCACTTATGTTAATATGTTTAAATCACAGAGCACAATATCAATTCAGTTGATGGTAAATAAAGCTGGCAACTACCTCACAACCACTGCTGGCTCCCTGCCCATCCTGCAATGTCTTTGATGTCTGTCAACTAGGTTATGATGGTTAAAGATGTGAGGAGTCTTTTTAGTTGTGCCCTCACCACATCACACCACTACTTAGTCTCTAGCTCCATTCCCTGGGGTTAACCCCCTTTCCACTCTTTTGGTTATTCTCCACCAGCTGCTTGTATATTACCAAGTCCTCACTGGATTTGGAGCAGGGATACAAGAGTGGAGGCATGTGGTGGTAGATTGTAAGATGGCAGTTGAGGTATCTGCTTCGTCTTTCTGGCCATGATCATTTTTTCCTCCCTTTTCCAATATCTTCAACTCTTCTGAACTGTCAGACAGGAATTAGAGTTTTCCAGGTGGTTATGGGTTTTCCGTTTTACTGTACCATTTGACCTGTGGCTCTCTATGTACCTAACAAGGAATCAGACACATAGTAGATGCTTGGTAAACACTAATTAATTCATCAGCCCCCTGGTAAGGGAGTTCAACAGAGGCACCTCTGAAATACCAGAAGGAAGAGCCAAGGTGACTGATGTTAATAAGAATTTTTTTCATCCCCCAAATCAGCAATAGAATTGCTATTTCCAAAATCAATTCTTAACCAACATAAACCCAATCTAGCAAGCCATATTTCTATTTAGTTCAATTGCTGTCTATTCTACTCCTCTTAGAAGCATAAAAAATGCTTTTTAGTAGGAATCACAGAACCATACACTTCCTACTTTTCCAGCTTCTTGGCTAACTGGAATAGGAAAACAGAAATGGTATTGCCATTAAAACTGAAGTTATGTAAGAGATACTGAGATCATCAAAAGCACTGGGATTCATTTATCTATGAATAATTAAGAATCAAGTTTAAAAAGTGTGTTTTAAAAGATGGCAGATCCCCAATAGCTTAGAAACTTCAGCAGTTGCATTTTTAAAATTACGTTCATCAGCTTTAATACGAAAGACAAAGCTTTCAAACAGAACTCATTGATTCTCTTACTCTTCCTTTTCACTGTTCATTAAAAAAAAATAGGTGTGGGAGTCTCTCACCCATTTTTATGAACATTCTTTAACATTCATTGAACAATTCATGTATATGCTAAGCCTTGTTAGGGAGATAGCATTGGTTTTGCATTTGCCACGGTCTTGCAAAGGCACCTTCTGAGACATTTGTTACTGTAATCCATAAATGGATCATGATTGTACCCTTTGTTTCACCTTAAGCCCAAAGCAGCTCAAGTTAAATGCCAAGCTTCTCTGAGTTACAAATTTAGGATCTTGCTAAAGATGCTTGCTCGCAGGGTGCATTAGCCCACTGCCCGGGTTGATTAGCACGCTCTCTCCAAGTAGTATAGTGACTACCATATGCGCTTATCATTTATCATACTTATATTCATTTTATTCTTATCCCAATAACGACAGCTTTCATGTAAAATGAAAGGAGAAAATGCGATTAATTTCTCAGTACACCTTTCACATCATGCACAAGCACACGGGCTTCTGAATCAAACACGTGTCTTCTCTGAATTTGGATTTTAGTCTCATTATTATTATTGCTCTCATTCAAAAATAATCTGAAGATAATCATTTGTTGTGTCTTCAGAAATGGTCAAGCAATAAAGCTGGCAGTGGGGTAGGGACAGAAAGGAAAGGGGATAGAGGTTTCTGATTTGTCAGTGAGGGGAAAAGCAATGACAATGGAAAATTAAGCCAGTCATCTGGCCTAAGACAATGCTTGTTTTCAAGCTTAATCATTGGAGAATATATCAGAGGTATATATTCAGCTTTGGGGTCAAGTAATTTTGAAAGTCCATTTTGGTGTGGATAGCCAAGAGCCTTAACAAGTTTGAATGAAATCCAACAAGGGCAAACTCTTTTAAGTATGTATTCTATTGGTTCAGAAATAACAGGGTGGATGGCAGGTGGTAATGCAACTCCCCTCTCAGGAAATCTCAAATTAGAAATCTTCCTTACAGTTCTTCACCTGGAGCTGCAAAGACACTTTTGCATGTCCTGTCAATTTAATGACATTTTTCCTTCTTGCTATGGGGCATACAATGGTTAAACAGAAAACAGTTTTTGAGCAGCTGCCGCAAGTAGGGTGGGAAGGATGAGAAGATGTTTACTGGTGTTACTCAAGGAATGTCATGGTGTTTATAGTTAACAGTCCGCGAAGGATGCCTTTCCAACTGGAACTTGCTCAGGAGGGATCCTTTCTGTGGAAGGTTGTGGAACAAATCTCTCACTCTGGTCCGGGAGGGCACAGAATGCTCAGGTTAGACACAGAGCTGCTGAGCACCTTATTTCCCTATAGAAATAAGACGACAGAGATTGCTACTTACAATTAACTTGAGGCCACTGCATTCTTCATGATTTGCTAATAGCAAATAGCAGCACAGACCATGAAGCAAGGACATGACCAGTCAAAACATACAGAACACAGTCGAGAATGTTGTAGGAGGAATGTCAGCGATGCCGGAAAACTGAGAAGCTAGCTAGAAATCCACAAAATGGCTCTCATCGGTTCTTAGGAATATGAAAAATTAGTATGAGAAGCCCAAAGTATTACTTTTATAATTGCATATATTTATGCTTAATTTAATTCACAGTATAGTGAATAGAATTCTCCTTCCAGAGTGTGTGGTCAGACATGCCAAAACTTTCTTTGGCTGTGTTCCTAATGCCCTCCATTTAGAGCAGGGTTTCTTAACCATAGCAGGATGGATATTTTGGACCAGAAAATTCTTTTTGTGGGTGGAATGCCCTGTACATTGTAGGACGTTTAGCAGCATCCTAGGCCTCTACCCACTTTATGTCAGCACTAACCCCATGGGAGTGACAATAAAAACATCTCTAGACATTGCCAAATGTCCTGGGGAGGGAGGGATGCAGAGACTAGATTGCTCCCTTTGAGAACCATTGATTTAGAGGGATATATAAGCCTTATCTTATACTAAAGTCAAGATTCTAGCTGACAGATTTGAAAATTGTCTAGTAGAAATATGGATGGAATCTCGGCAAGGTTTATTTCTGACTATACACGCTTCATGTAAAAGGCAGGGATTGATTTCAGCTAGAAGAAACATTTGTGCTAAGGAAGTTCTTTTTGCCTTCATGGAAAAACTAACCTACAAAATGTAAGGAGTTAAGGAACTGACTCAAGGATTTCCAGATGTCATCGGAGCTTGGCTCAAAGTAAACATTCCATCACTTATTTTCGGAAGGGATGAGTTTTTTTTTAGTTTGTTTTTGGCTTTTTTTTTTTTTTTTTTTGGCCTCTCCATTTGCTGCCAGTTCAGTACAAAGCCAATTGAAATAAACCATTTTCAACTGCTTACCTACTTAAAGAGCATTTTTAAAACTCATTAACCCTCTAAGCATCTCCATTTGGTTATTTTTAGTTATCCATGGCCATGTAGGATTTCACTATTCCCCAATAAGGATAAAAACAAATTAAAAAAAATATCTCCAAAGACACTAGCCACTTCAGGAAGAGTTTATTAAATTAGCAGTTGAGGGGGTTCCCTGGTGGCGCAGTGGTTGAGAGTCCGCCTGCCGATGCAGGGTATACGGGTTCGTGCCCCGGTCCGGGAGGGTCCCACATGCCGCGGAGCGGCTGGGCCCGTGAGCCATGGCCGCTGAGCCTGCGCGTCTGGAGCCTGTGCTCCGCAGCGGGAGAGGCCACAACAGTGAGAGGCCCGCGTACCGGAAAAAACAAAATTAGCAGTTAACACATCAGCACCTTGGAGGGTGGAAATGTCATGTGATAGATACCATCTGCAGCCTCTAAGACTCACCGTTTTTCAGCTCAGGTAAGTAATCAGTTGTGCAGGTATTTGCCCAAATTATTTAAAACTCTTGATTTCTAAATATTGAGAAGATCTAGTTCAAAACAGGTGGTCACATTGTTAGTGGTATTCATAGTTTGGGCAGTATTGCTAATTAACAGATTCATTTTGACCCTCAATTTTTTTCTTGGTTGTCAAGGAGGTAAGAGAAAAGCTGTTTTATAAGTACCTTTTATGGGCCAGGTGAGAAGTTGGCTGACAGAGTATACAGATTTTATGCACTTAGAATTACTCGAGGGATTAAAGTAGTCTTAGAGAAGAATGTGCATAATTTATATAATCTCAGAGGAAAGTCTTTTATATTTGCTTAGGGAGAGGCAAGGAACGGATGAACAGAGGAGATGGGCTTAGGGAACACCAGGAATTTGATATGACTGGAGCATTAGAGAGGTATGTGTGTGTGTGTGTGTGTGTGCATGTGTGTGTGTGAGTGTGTGTTCATTTGAGCTCTACACTTGGTAAGTATTCTGTTCATTGCATCTACCTATAACTTCAGAGATGTATCAAGGATGAATTTGTCTCTGTAATAGTTTTTCCACAACACTGGTGAGTTGTCAGGGAAGATACAAATTTGTAAGCCTATATTCTGGTCCACCCATTAATCACTCAGCATAGGATTATTCTGCTACCATCAATGGTAAATTTAGTATCAAATTAGATAGCGTTAGATTGTCTTCTGGACCTGTAAACTGAACTTTTGTAGTAAATACATTTTTATCTAGACTTTGAACTACAAGCCAAAATTAAAGGTTTGGATTTTTTTGTTTGGTTTGGTTTTCTGTTTTTTTGTTTTTTGCTGTACAGCCCAAATTTCTCCCTATTTTCCTCATATGTAAAAATCACAGCATTAAAAAACTGAGTGTTAGTTGCATAAGAAAATTTTGTATACAGAAATACCATAGATAATTATCATTCACTAAAATAATTTTAACAAAACTGGTTAGCTTATTGATTGATAAAAATATTAATAAAATAAACAGGTAAGGGTGACTCAATTTTAATACCCCGTAGTGTAAGATTACCAACTGAGAAAACAATTATTCCCCTAAATAATGGTTTGTGTTCATGTTGTATATTTCTGCTGTTCTCCAATGTCCTCAATATCGGTCACTGCCGGAGGCAAGTGTTAGACAAGACAGACAAATGGTCTGATCTAGAATGGCAAATTCTATGTTTCCTTAATACAGTCTCCTGGAATGACAGCAGTTATGTATTTTTAAGTCGGCTCTTCCATTATGGCGATAAATGGTTATTTAAATACAGTCAGGTTCAAATTACACTAGTGGAAAATGCAGCAGGAAAAAGTATCAAAGACAAAGAACTTTTAAATAAATCTCATTTCTCCTCCCGCCATATGAGGTAATTTCCATGCCAGACGGCAGATGTTTATGCTGGTACTTCAAAGAAGTAAAAATTAAATGGATCTCAAAACTTAATTGTTTTTAGTTTTAAAATGCTCTCCAAAAAATGGGAAGTTTAGAATGATCTCAAAAACTCAGGATCTTAATATATAATTTTAATTTGGGAAAAAATAGTCAACTCTTAAGTCATTCAATTTTTTTAGAGTCCATTACTGAATTTTGATATTATTTTTCAATCAATTTAAAAGATGCCATTTTTTCTAGAAGGGATGGCCAAAAATCTTCAAAGGACTATATTTTAATGTGTAATGATTCAATCGGCTCTTTAAAACTGAGCAACAGATGAGGTGTTTAGACACTGTTAATCATTGTCTATATCAGTATAAATCAGAAAATTACCTATACAAGACTGTTTTTTTTTTTTTTTTTTTTTGCGGTACGCGGGCCTCTCACTGCTGTGGCCTCTCCCGTTGCGGAGCACAGGCTCCGGACGCGCAGGCTTCAGCGGCCAAGGCTCACGGGCCCAGACGCTCCGCGGCATGCGGGATCCTCCCGGACCGGGGCACGAACCCGTGTTCCCTGCATCGGCAGGCGGACTCTCAACCACTGCGCCACCAGGGAAGCCCCAAGGCTGTTTTTTTATGATGAGGATCAACACAAGGCAAAAAACAGAGAATCTTCCCGAAACAAACAATTGCTACATGAGCAACTCCTGTTTACCCAGAGGAAACAAATCAACTTACCAATGAGAAACCTCTTCTTGCCTTGAAAGCTTAGTATGATGGAGAAAAATTTTATTAATATAACATGTAAATTAATTGGTCAAAGAAGCAAACTTGACCTGGTTGTTATACAGAGACTTTTAATGTAAATACATTAACACTGATCAGAAATAAATCCTGTTTTCTTGATCTAAAATGCAGGATAAACATTTTAGCAAATATTTCTGGAAATCCCAGCTGAAGGACAGCTCTAAGCCCAAATAACTCTAGCAGTCCTTTAAAACTTTTGTATTTGGAAAAATCCCCCAAACATTTCTTTTTGTACTATAAACAGTATAGAACAATGCCCAATTATGGGAAAATAATATTTAGATTAGTAAATTATAGTGAAACATTCTAATTATTAGTCGTAGGAACTAGAAAATCTGTAATATTCTTGAACTTCTGAATTCTGAACAATTAAGTCAACAAACCTCAACTGAGCCCCAGTGATGAGTTTCCTGTTTTACTATGTATAGAAATATAATTTCTGTGTAAGCAGAAACATGAAACAATCTCTATCCTCAATTTGTTTACAGTTTTTTTGGTGAAGACCTGGAGGCTTTTAGAAAAAGAAGATATTTTCATTAACCAAGGCTAGTTTCAGCTTCAGTTTTTGTTCTTTTACAAAGCCTAAAATACATTCCTGTTGAATTTATTTGAGGCAGAGTTACAAATTGCACAACCAACAAAGGGTAGCTTACTCTGATTATCTGTGAGATGCTGACTTCTGAGGGCACAGCGCCACTCTACAAAGAAGACTTAAGCCTTGACAAGTTTTGCCCATAATTTACTCAAGAGCAGGCATCCTTAACACATCCTTGATGTTCTCCACTCTTCAGTAGGCCACAGACGCTCTCACAGGTCAAGCCAAGCTGCTTAGATTATCACAGTCCTAGTGGAGGATAATAAGTGGGTCCATGGATTCTAGAATGGCAGCTATGGAAAAGAGCATTTTGCATTTTTGTGAGTTAGAGTGCTAACGAAGCTGCAGTAACAAAGCGACCACAAAATACAATCACTCAAATAAAATAGGACTCTAGCTTTCTCACATTTAACAGTGCAGAGATGGGGGAACTTACACACAGCTTTCCCCATCTAGATTCCTTCTGCTTTGTTTTCTACCATTTCTAAGTGTTGCTCATCTCGCATGGGTGAAGCAGGCTCACCACTACCCATGAAAATGTGAGAGAAGTAAAAGACAAGCAGTTTGATTGTTAAAGAAATGACCTAGACATTGAACATATTATCTAGCTGCTAGCAAGATTGAGAAATGTAGTCCCTAGCTAGACAGCCATGTGCCCTGCTAAAACTGGAACTGGGAGCTAGGGAGGATTCTGTTCTTACAAAAAAGAAGGGGTGAATAGACACTGGGAGGGGGCGGGGCAACTAGCAGTCTGTACCTTTAGCATTTAATAAATGGTTTATAAAATAATGCTTTTGATTAATCTAACTTCCAACAAATATTTCCTGAGTGCCTACTCTGTATACAGCACTGCACTAGGCTCCACAAAGGATTTTAACTATATACAGATTTTTACTCAAAAGAAACTCTTGATATTTGTAGAGACATAAGTTTTATACACTGAATACCACCAATAATGTTATCGATAATGTTGCTAATAACGTAATATCGTAGGCGCTCAATCAGTGGTGCAGAAAGTGTGTGATATTAGTGTTCAGTATTCCTTTCCTGAAAGGAAAACTAAAGGAAAAGGCAGCAGCCAGCTCATGGATGCCCATTCTTCTTTTGCACTTTTCACCTAATAATAACAAGGACCCAATACAAATAAGGTCATTTCAGTCTTCAAATAGTAAAATTATCTTTAAAAAATTATATATATATGAAGTTGTATATTTATGTATATATATATGTATATAAACTGACCGAGGACATGCTTATTTTTATTAATTTTGGCATAGAGATTACGCCTATACTACTCACCTTTTAGTTAAACAGCATCCATTCTTATTGTTAGTGAGGATGAATCAATCAACTGCATTCTCTAATGATGGAAGCAGATGGAAATAGAATGAGCTTCTGAATCTTCCTCAAGGGCATTGTAGAGAATGCTGCACCCTTAGCTGAAAATTGCTCAATTTCGCAATGGGGTTGGCCAATGTAGACATAGTCTTATATTTTCACTAATTTTGAATTAATACTCTAGAAACCAGCAGCTGACAATGAGCCTGAACAGTTGGTTTAACACCTGAGGCCTCTTTTAAGAGACCATTCTCATCACAGTCAAACAACAGGAGGATATATTAGAGGGGAAATGAGTGCATTTTCTCTAAGACCACTTAAGTAAGAGTTTCTCTTGAACTAATTAAGATTCAATTCTATTTCAGAAACTAATGTCTGAAGCAGACATTCTGTTTGGGAATAATTAATAAACGAAAGCAGAAGGTTCCAGATCACTCGAAATGGTACTTTTTTGCCTGGTGGATGTTCAATAAAAATGCTTGTTGAAAATAATTAAGTAGAGAATAATATTTTAGACATCATAGCAAACGTTCGAGGTGAATGATTATGGTATATAGAATTATTAATAAGATCTAATAACTTTTTTAAAGCGGAATAACGGACACCCTTGACCATTAAAAACATCCCTGATCCCTTCAACGTTAAGATTTCAGCCCTTACAGTTCTTAGGTATCTGAGGGGAACAAAAGACTGCAGGCTGACTGGTTTTATTTTTTCAGAATAGATTGTGTATAATATGAATTATCATTCCATTTCGAAAGGAAAAATATTTAAATATACATATAAAACTTACACTTTGGATGTGATGGTTCATGCAACCCAATTCAAAAAGATGAGCTGGTCTAAACCAGAAAAATGCTAATGTAGCATGGAGGGAGATATTTTTGCCTGGCAATTTCAATAAGCACTCAAAAGTTGTCTGAGTTGTACTTTGCAGTTCATGTAATAAATTTCTACACATGTAAGCAGTAGGCCAGGAAGCACTGTCTTGCCTTTCACGTAAAGCATCTTTCACAGAATCTTGAAGGGGGATGTTACATTTCTCTTCTAGTGATAATCATACCACGTGAGATTAGTGACTGCCAAAAGCCCTTAGATTTGTATTTTATATCATATGACAACCCCAAGTTTTTTTCAAATAAAGAACCCTCTCTGTGATGCTCCCTGTCATTTTATTTTAATAGCAGAAATAGTCATTCACCAAAGTCATCTGCCACCCACTATGACGTCTCAGTGTCACTCTGCCTTCTACAAGTTGCATAGAACTGGGATTATTGGGGGAGAAGTGGTAGTTATCAGTGCTACAAAATTGTGGGAAATGTGAAATCTTCAGGAAAAAAAGGGGAAACATCAAAATGTTCAAAATTCAAGATTTCAGGGTAAGCAGGTTTTTAATACCTGACACAAAAGAGAAGGTGTGTCAAGAGAAAGAAACATAGAGTTAATTGCTTAACTCCTCCTTTATCTCTGTTACCAGTGTCCATCCAGAGGAAACATATACCTAATTGGGATTCTTACAGTTTTGGGCAGTGGTTCATTCTGTCCCACGCTGATGTAAACAATATCCTCTGCTTTAACTGTCCTAGGAGACTCATTCTTCTTCTGTTCAAGTAGCTCACGTCTAATGACCTCAAAATAGCAATCTTTTCTTCTTCAGTGTAGTATCAAAACCTATCTTAAATCAAGGTTTATGAATTTAAGGTGCGATGACAAAAGTAAGCTATATTAGTCAAGTTTTAATGACGACATTCTCAAAAGTGTCAAAGTCCAATTACAAGTCAAATCATTATGCTGTATACTTCACCTTATACGTACTGTATGTCAATTATATCTCAATAAAACTGGGGAAAAAAATTTAAGTTCAATTACATACAGTCAAATCCTTCACTTTTCATCACACTCATTATGATTAACTTAGATAGCTATTTAAAGATGTCGGGTTTCTGTGAGAGGGATTGGGGGCAAATATCCTGAACCATTCATAAATCTCTTTTTTCTTTTTCCAGGGCACAAAATTACACTACAGTTGCCAGCCTCCTTTGAGGTTCAGTATGGCCTTGTAAATTCTGGTCAACACGTGTGAGCAGAAATCAGAAATGGTGCATGTCTTTTAAAAAATGTAATAACTAGGGCTTCCGTGGTGGCGCAGTGGTTGAGAGTCCACCTGCCGATGCAGGGGACACGGGTCCGTGCCCCGGTCCGGGAAGATCCCACATGCCGCGGAGCGGCTGGGCCCGTGAGCCATGGCCGCTGAGCCTGCGCGTCCGGAGCCTCTGCTCCGCAACGGGAGAGGCCACAGCGGTGAGAGGCCCGCGTACCGCAAAAAAAAAAAAAAGTAATAACTAGTAATCAGTTTATTATAATCATTCTTTTTCTTTTAAATTTTATTGAAGTATAGTTGATTTACAATATTGTGTTAGTTTCAAGTGTACAGCAAAGTGATTCTTTTACACACACATATGTATGTACTTTTTCAGATTCTTTTCTATTACACGTTATTACAAGATATTGAATATGGTTCCCTGTGCTATAAAGTAAAAGCCTTTTGTTTGTCTATTTTATATATAGTAGTGTGTATCTGTTAACCCCATTTTCCTAACTTATCGTTCTTAAACATAGAAGCAATTGTCTTTAAGTATACACAAATATCTCCATTAAAATGAATTTTCAATTACCAGGGGGGGAGGGGGGGAGGGATAAACTGGGAGATTGGGATTGACATATACACACTACTATGTATAAAATAGATAACTAATGAGGACCTACTGTATAGCACAGGGAACTCTACTCAATACTCTGTAATGGCCTATATGAGAAAAGAATCTAAAAAAGAGTGGATATATGTATATGTATAACAGATTCACTTTGCTGTACAGCAGAAACTAACACAACATTGTAAATCAACTATAGTCCAATAAAACTTTTTTTAAAAATGAATTTTCATCCTTATCCAGAGAGGCCTAAATAGTTTAAAAACTGAGAACACTTACAAACCAAAAGATACGAAAGAGAAAGGCTGAAAGGACTAAGGTTGAAGGGGTGAGGAGATGTAACATTGGGAGCAAAGCCCATCACACTTTATGGAGTAAGAGCTCCAATTCATTTAAATATTAACCAGTTAAATTTAGATCTTAAAATACAAGATGTGGATAGAGTTGAATCTAGTTGATCATACTTTCCCATCAACTGCAGTTCCTTCAGAGTAAAATGAATAGAGAAACAGCTCCATGTATTCACCTTGCCTCTTATAAATTTTGAGTTCAAAGGATTCTGCTTAAAAACAATCTCCTACTGGGTCAGTGGAGCTTTTCTTCCTTGTCTAAGCACACATCTTGTCACCACGCTCCACTTTGCCATTATCCAAATTAAAGTCCAATAAGGAAAGCTTCTAGTCATGCATCTAGGATACATCTGGAGTCCAGGTTGGTCACACATACGCTGCTCTGCTAAGAGGTCATGTTGATGCAGGAGTACAGTATTTTGAGTTTGTTTTTCCAAGTCTGTAGAACACAGAGCACTGCTGTATCAGGTAAACATGTGCACGGGAGAAAACGAGGCATGGGCTCAGAGAAAGCAGTCCAAGGGAAATCAAAAGGACTTTCTCTTTGAGAATTCCCCGGTCTTCGTTTGTAAGGTATCCAATAATTTAATTACATCACATATATAGCAGAGGACTGCTAAGATCTGGGCCGTGGAGGGGCCCCAAGATGGAAGGGTCCTTGGTGTCAGTGTCAGCACATAAAGCCTCATACCAGTCAGGAACGTTGAACTGACTGTCACTTGAGCAGAAAACACATAACTATCGTGTTCAGGGGCCGAAATGTTGAGGTTATTTGTCACAGTAATACCAATGAGTACCATTGTATAGGAATTCAGGGAAGACGGCCTGGTTCGTGAAGGCCTGCCTTCCCGTACTCTACGATGGAATTACAACAACTGATAGCTTGCTGATTGGGCGTTACACTTGCCCTTTAGCAAAACACACACAGCCCTTGCTTAATTATTTCACAGGGATCTTAGAGTTACATTTTTAATCATATAATTTTCTGAAACTGTATGACCATAAAGGTGAAAGAAATCACTCTTTCATCAGAAAAACTACCGATTTTTCCAAAGGAAGAAAAGCAACAGAAAAACTTTTCTCTAGTTGCTACCAGCCCGGGAGAAGAAGGAAGATAAATCATGGAAGCTTTTTCTATCCATGTCATTGGATGCATTAAAGTGGGGAAAATAAAACTGTAATAGGAGAAATGTTCATTTGTGTTTCGACTGCATTGTGTTTCATGATAATTACTGTTAAGCATTCACTATATGCCAGACAGTATAGGAAGTGCTTTTACATAGATTTTATTTTTATTTTTATTTTTTTGCTGTACGCGGGGCTCTCACTGTTGGGGCCTCTCCCGCTGCGGAGCACAGGCTCCGGACGCGCAGGCTCAGCGGCCATGACTTACAGGGCCAGCCGCTCCGCGACATGTGGGATCTTCCCGGACCAGGGCACGAACCCGTGTCCCCTGCATCGGCAGGTGGACTCTCAACCACTGCGCCACCAGGGAAGCCCTACATAGATTCTTTTCCATAAATCTCATGACCTATAAAGTTAGTAGTATTTTTATACCAACTTTACAGATGAAGCTTATAATAGTTAAGTAACTTGCTCACAATCCCATAGTCAGTGATGAAACTGACATTCGAACTTAAGCTAATTCATTGAAATAACTTATTATCCTCTTAGTTTCAGTTGTCCCCAAAGCAACCCCACTTTATTTTGTTTTTTTCTCCCTATTACTTGATCACTTCTATTTTGTTTCACTATTAATTATTCAATAGTCACTTGACCCATTTATCCTACATCATCTTCCTCTGAATATTCTCTTAAATCTCTTCCACTGTGCAAGTAGGTCAAATAATCACCAACGCCATGTGATTTAAGAGACACCAAGAAGGCTTCTTGTTTTATACTATCTCCATTAACAGCCTGACATAGAGCCTAAAAGTTACCTTTTCAGAGCGGTTTATTACGGTTAAGGGACTGCATCTATTAAAACACAAATGCCCCCATGAGTGTTCATTCATTTAATTATCCACTCAATAAAGACTTGTTTTTTAAAAAGCCATTGCAATTTAATCTGAAATTAGATATGAGATTATTTACCAACGACGGAGCTCAGAGAAGAGTGATTAGAAGTGATTAAGCTGGAGGTGATTAACAACAAAAACCACAACACCCAGAACATGAAGCATTGCTCCAAAAAAGCTGACCTGAATTAGACACCATCATGGGAAGCACTGAGCGAGCAGTCTCAAGCAGCCTGGGACTGAGGCACTCAGGATGAGAGTGCCTGGGAGGAAAAGGGATCACTGGAAGAGAGGACAGAGATCTAAAGGAAAGTAGGGGTATGTGAGAGAAAATGTTTAGCAACTTTCCTTTGGCTCTAGACCCATCTGTGTTCTGGGTACCCCCCCCCTCAGCTCGCCCTCCGTGAACTTTGACCCTCCAACCAAACACATGGCCTCTAGTGTTCCCTCAATTTCTGATTTCTTCAGCAGAAAATTGCCACGCCAGATTTTTCACTCACCATTTCACTGAACGATAAGAATAGCTCAAGTGGACGTTTAGTTTTTCATCCAGACCATTGCAAGGGGACACTATAAGAAACTGAGGCTATCCCAGGCAACCCAGATATATGTTGTCCTACGAACAACTAACTTTTATTGAGAGTTCCTTCTGTACCAGGCACTATGTTAAATTCCTTACGTGGACTATTTCATTTAATCCCCACATCAACCTTACATATGAAGCGTCTTCCACTACTATCCTTATACCACTGAGGAAACTGAGATCTAGAGAGATTTAGTAACATTTCCAATCCATCTAGACTTTTATTTCTATAACACAAGTGGTTAAAAACTGTAGCATTCAAATTCATAAACTATGCCTCTTCCATAGCCCCATGTGAATCATTATTCCTGTTTTAGATTGTTTAAGCAAAGCTCCCTTGTAGAATTTCCCCATAGAAAAGACATGACCCAAGGCCATATTCAAAGTATTTATGTATCTCATCAAGGTCCCCGAGGGCTAAAGACGTAGTTGAGAAGCTGAGTTCCAGAACTCTTTGAGATATTCTAGCAAAAACCTGCACCCCATTCTAAATCAGGTAAGATTCTTGATCTGACATTCTCTTCCCATTTCTCCACCATTTCGGAGCTCAGTCTAATTAGAGGTTACTCAGTAAGGAAAATCCAAAAATAAAACTTGGCTCTGTGTACTATGGTTAAATTAATGTTAAATAATAAAAATCGGACAGAAAGCTTTTAATTCCACTTTCTTCCTCCCTCTACCACATTGTGCCAAGTTAGAGGGTCCCGGGCAGCTGGTAATCCAAACACCCCAAAACTCACGGGATTAGCAGAAAGTTTCTTAGATGATGGTATTATTATCCTCACACTTCTTGAGGTGTAAAATTTCCAGGAGGTTGGGAATCCTCAAGAGTTTACTATTCATCATTTGATTAGGAAATGAATGGAAGAGACAAATAAGAACTGATTTCTTGAAGAATTGTCATAAAGTTTTAACAGACACAGTTTTAAGCATTTTATAATTTGATAATAATAGGTAGGCCAGAGTTGTTACCACAACTCAGTAGTGCTCTGGGTATAAAATACTATCCCAAATGTCTTGGAACTGTTTAGATTTCTGTTTGAATTCCCAACTCTCTCTCTCTGGCCCAGCAGGATGGGTTCTACAGCTTCCTTTAACAAGCCACTACTTACTACTGAACGTGGAGACTTCAAGATGTACTTAACCTTGATGGAGGGAAACACTGTATCTAATAAAAAGGAGTCAAAATTCTGAATTACTGCAAAGCACTGCAGCAGGCAAGCTGCAATTCCAGTCATATGAAACCTCTGTTTACAGTAAAAAGATGATATGAATCACAACGACTCTCACAGAAGGACTCAACTGCCTACCTAGTCACATTCCATATATTTATAATATATAATTTCATTTCCATACCAGCTTATTACACATATTAAAGCAATACTTTTCCCTGTACAGCCAAGATTCATTGATAAAACAATGAAGTGAACTAACACCCTTCCTAAATAAAGTTTCACCAATAGCACTGTATGTTAATGGACCTATTTCATTGTTAATGTGACTGACTGCTTATTGATTCTTGCAGGAATCCAGCAAGGGCTTCAGAGTACAATTTAGTTTGGAGAGCTCTGGGTCCAACATCTATGCTCAATTACAACTTTCAGAAGGCGAGATCAATAACATTTAAATTGCTTATGGTAATCACAACTTCAAATCATTGAGATCAGCATAAGCAATCTGCTGACCCCAGGCAAGCTCCTAAATGGAAACTTGTAATGAGTGGTCATTTAGTTTGGGTCCATTCATATTATTTTGGAGGCAGGTGATGAACAATTAAGGATCAGCCAGCACCTTCTCTGCACAACCTTCCCATCTTTATTCCCAAAGTATTAATATGCAGTAACCCTCGGGTTCATGTTTTGCACTTCTTTAATGGGTATTCTGTATGAATAAGCAATTATATTTTCTATTAAACAATTTCAATGTAATTGAATTAGCAGTTATAATATTGCTAGGGCAAGCAAAAGCTTTCCTAGGGAAAAATTAAGTGATACTGGGTAGTGCAAATTAATTTATAGAACTGAAAAATGCAACCAATTAAATAGAATTGCCTTTGCTTCCCCCCTCCTCCAAAATACAATTAAGCAGCACATTGTTTCAAAGAATATGTTTCAGAGCAATTTGTTTTCAATCATAATAGCTGTTTTTCATTCATTATGAAAAGCTGTCTATTATAATGAAAATTTCATAGGCAGTTTTCCTTGACAAAGCAGGTTGCAAGTTTAAACAAAGATAACCTGCAGATTACTTCCTTGATAAGGAGTCACCTTAGAATTACATTTTAATAAATCATGGAAAATAAATCTTCTGCATTACAGCATGAAGGTTTAAAGAAAGAAAAAGCAAGTAGAGAGAAACTAGTCAATGGAAATCTCCTGCTGCCAATATAATAATAGATGGACCAATGATAATACATAAAGCGTATTACACTCACACACACAGCCAAAAAGAAAAATGTAAGATAAATATCACGGAAGTCACAACTGTCACAAATGAGACTTGAGTAATAATCCCATCTTTACCATTCATCATTCCTACTGAGCCTCCTCCAAACATTTTGCTGAATTATAAACTAGGGTATTTAGGCCACATTTTTTGCAACCTAATGAGATGGCCGTCTTTAGATTACTACTAAGATTTAAAGCATCCTACCAAGTTTTTCCAAACGAAGTAAAATATAAATATATACATATATATGTAATGTGTATATATATATAACACATATAATATATGATAGGTATGTATACATTTAGAAAGGAAATTAAAACTATTGTTGGAACAATTGTAAATATTTAATAAATCTACATTAGTAAGAAAATTGTAGTAAAAATATTTAGTAATACCAATGTCATTTCTTTTATGAATGCCTGGATCTGAAAAGGCCATGGGTGTCTCCACGTGAATTCCATAAAAAGGATGGTTTAGATTCGTTAGCCTTGGATAGCCCTTAAAAGGCTTTTATGCAGGCAATGACGAGTCAGGTTCTAACTTGGGTGCCTCTAGGATTGACTGGAAGGCCAGAATGGGCCGGAGCGAGGGAGGGCGGGTAGTGACTCCTGCACTCGTCCAGGTTAGGAGGTGGGCATTTGAATTAAGTTAAGAAGTGGAGAAGGAAATGAAGTCATCAGTTTTCAGAAGCTGAATCGACAGAACTTCACCTTTGATTGGCTATGGAGAAGGAGAGGACGCGAGAATAGCTTGAAGGTTTCCGTTTTGGAAAAACTGGAAGGCTGATATCACTATTTATGAGTTAGAGAATGTAGATTAAGGAGTATGCAGGGGAGGTGACTAAGTTCATGTGTTCATTGAGAGTATTTCCGAAAGACTGAATTAGATTAATGTTATTTCTGGACCCTCTGCCTCTACTGAGACAGTAGTGATTGAAAAAGACATTTACTACAGAAACAACTACTGATGTTCCTTTGGTAAGTTTATCTTCACAGAATCCCATCTACCTATTAAATCAGTGTGAGTTAGGTCCATTGTCTGAGAGGGTATGGCTTCTGTACTTGGACAAAATTTTTGGCAATCTACTAAAATAGCATCTTTGGTTTAAAGGCATACTATTGATTTTCTCTAAAAAGATGGAGAATATATATTTCATTCAGCCTCTAAGTTTTAATGATAAACATAGTGAATAATGGTTTGAGCCTGTAAGAAATTTCATCTAACATTCAGAAAATATTTGGCAAAGATTTATATTCATTTAAAAGAAGTGGATATCAAAATTCTTCAATTGGGAGAAAATAGTGAAGCTAAGTGTTTCTAAGGTTTATAAAGTTTAACAAACTGTAACTAGAATGTTTTTAATTTTTTTTTAATTTTAAAAATACGAAGACATCATGGAGCCTGGCACAATATCTGGCACATAATAGAAACTCAATAAATGTGAAATAAATGTGTTTATATTTGAAATGTAAAGTGAACAGCTGCCCATACATTTTAACTTGTCCATATGTTAAGGCAGTTGTTTATGTATTTTACTATCAAACAAATGAAAATGTTTTGGCATTTAATAATTCAATATAACTCTCCACACACACACTATAGTAATTCACCCATCACCTACTCTGTTTTAATAACTTACTGCTGACATTTTTATGGTTATACAATATTAACAATAGAGTTCATATTTGAACTTTTTGGAAATAGACAATTGCGAAATATATAAACTTCATGGATAAGAAAAATGTACATGAGTTTCGTGACCATTACAAACTTAACTTTCTTACACATATTCCTGGCATTTAAGATCTGATGAGACAGAGCAATAGATGATGAAGGATTTCTCTTTTTACACAGTGACCTTATTTATCCATATGCTCATTCATAGACTGTTTTTTCACTTGATGAGGCTACTTGATTCTGCTGTTTCTTTCCATTCTGTAACGTCATCTGCTTTATCCCCTGAGGACTCCCCTATGCTATTCAGCATTTCCATGCACCCAATCCGTAATAAAACTTAAAACTTCCGTTCACTTTATATAACATTTATTAAATACCTACCATGTGCTGCAATAGGTGAAAAAAGAGCTAAATTAAATTCCTTCTTATATCATTTCTTCCTCCTTGATGATATCAGTGGCTATCATATGATCCAGCTATTCCACTTCTGAGTATTTATCTGAAGTTAATTTGAAAAGATTACATGCACCCCTGTGTTCACTGCATTATTCACAATAGCCAAGATATGAAAACAACCTAAGTGCCCATTTATGGATAAATGGATATAGAAGATGTGGAATATATGCAATGGAATACTACTCAGTCATGAAAAAGATGAAATTTTTGCCATTTGCAACAACATAGATGGACCTTGAGGGTATTATGCTAAGTGAACTAAGTCAGGCATAGAACGACAAATAATGTATTTCATTCATATGTGGAATATAAAAGAAGAAGAAGAATAAATGAACAAATACAATGAAAACAAACACATAGGTACAGAGAATAGTGGAGTAGTGGTTACCAGAGTGGAATGGGAGTGGGAGAGGGAAAAATGGGTCAAGTGTATGGTGACCAATAGAAATGAAATTAGTGGTAAGCACACTGTAGTGAACACAGAAGTCAAAATATGTTACAAACATGAAACTTATATAATACTATAAACTAATGTTACCTTGAAAAAAAGAAGAGTGACATTGCTCTGTATAATCCAGTGGACTCTTTACTGTATGACTTCTAAACCTCACTTTCCTCATTTATAAAATGGAGATCAAAAATAGTACACACTTGAAAAAGAATAGGTATATGTATATGTATTAACTGAACCACTTTACTGTACACCTGAAACTAACACAACATTGTTAATCAACTATACTCCAATATAAAATAAAAATTAAAAAATAGCACCCACATTATAAATTTGTTGAGGGAAAAAATGCAATGTTGTCTATAAACTCTTTAAAACAGTCCCTGAAACATAGAAGGTGTTCAGTTAATGTTGGCTTTCATTCTCCTTTGCATGGATCCATTTTTCAAACCAGCATGATAGATTATTATGGGACTATGTATGTTTACTTACATCTAATTATAGTCCCCAAAATTCTATGAAAATTACCTTCCTGTAGCCACTATCAAAGTTTTCATTCCATCATATTTATACCTACTTATTAATCATTTACTGCAGATTAAGGACTGGTGGTACGAATATGAGTAATCTTTGTTTCCATATAGACTTTTAGTTCAATAAATTCTCTGCCTTCACATTTTCCTAATGTGAGACATCTGACACCATCTTTTCCTGGTTCTCAAATCTCCCCACTCTTTCCTCTTTGTCTATTTAAATTTATTGACCATTTTTTTATATTAACTACAAGTTTTATCAATGAATCAACTTTGTTTCCCTGAATTTCTTCTTTACACACTCTTACCTAAGGTACATTTTCACTCACATGGGGCCATTTTTTTCCAATAGGAAAATTACATGTAAAATGATTTATCCCTCATCTCTTCTTCACTACATCTTTACAGGTTATTTTATGATATCAACAATCAAAACATGAGACAGCTTAGTCATAGTTGAAAAAGAAAGCACTTCAGGGTCAAGTAGACCTGTCTGATTCCTAGCTGTGTAACTTATCTGCTTGACTTTGGTCAACTTATTTGACTTCTTTCTCCTTTTCTCATCTTTACAATGAGAATAATTGCACCCAGCTTTTGGGGTTACAATGAAGATATTTTGAGAGAGTGAAGTAGAGAGTCTTGTACAATGCCCTTGTTATCTAAGTGTCATTGGAAATAGATGAATTGGAGAGAGATTAAATTATTGTTATTTAATTATTTAATATATTGTTCTTGTAAGCTTCCAGAATTTTCTACTTAAAGTATGTGAACTATGGAGTCCCAACTTTAAAAATGTTATTTAGCAATTTAATTTGCCTATTAGAAAAAAGTCAGTTTCTAAATGAAATAATTTATACCAGTGCAGTATTACCAGTAAGCTGCCGCCTGGGTAGGAGGGAGTGCATCGGCTCTGCCACTGGCTATGTGATTGGTAGGTGGAGAAATCACTTCATTTCTGAGCTCAGGTAATCTCATGTGGAAGATTAATACGGGTTTCTAAAGTTCCTTCCAATGCTAATATTTCATGATACTAAACATTCCTTTTTTTTTTTTTCCAAAGTTAAACTTATGGTCTGGGTTGAACAATGTCTCTTCCAAATGCCTGTGTTGAAATCTTAATTTCCAATTTCTCAGCGTGACCTTATCTGAAAACAGCATCATTGCAGATGTACTGTTATTGCAGGAGGATGGGCCCCTCATCCATGTGACTGATGTCCCTATAAAAGTGGAAAATTTGGAGATAGACATGCACACAGAGAGAATGTCATGTGAAGATGAAAGCAGAGATTGAGCTGATACTTCTAAAAGCCAAGGAACATCAACGAGAGCTAGCAAACTACCAGAAGTGAGAAGACAGGAACAAAAGAGATTTTTTTCTCACAGGACTCAGAAGGGACCAGTCTAGTTGACATCTTCTTTTTTTATTTTATTGAAGTATAGTTGATTTACAATGTTGTGTTAATTTCTTCTGTACAGCAAAGTGACTCAGTTATACATATATATTCTTTTTCATATGCGTTTCCTTTATGGTTTGTCACAGGATATTGAATATAGGTCCCTGCGCTATACAGTAGGACCTTGTTGTTTATCAGTTCTATTCAATATATACAATAGTTTTCATCTGCTAATCCCAAACTCCCATTCCTTCCATCAGACTTGTAGCCTTCATTCTGTGAGACTGTACATTTCTGTTGTTTAAGCCATCCATCTTATTGTACTTTGTTACAGCAGCCCTAGGAAACTGATTCTTCTTATTCCATAATTAACTAGAAAATGCTTAGCTTTAATTATAATACAAATACATTTATATGTATTTGTAGGTATGAAGAATATACACTACCAGAAAACTTATTTGATTGATTGATTGTTTGAAGTAGACTGTTGATTGAAATATTGAGCAATTAACCATGGAATTCAATGACTGAACATTAGCGTCTCCAATTGAGAAGAGTAAGGAAAACAAAGCTTCAAAATTATAATGGCTTTTTAACATCAGAAAGGTCCCTAAATATATTTCCTTCTCTTTGAAGTCTAAGAGGATGTTGCTATCTCTAGATTGCCCCTCTCAATTTTGAACTCCCTGAATGTGTTTCCTTAGCCCATGAGAAGTGCAGAAGAAACTTTCCCCATCAGCATTCTTGGTTCATATCACACTGGCTAGTTGCCTCTGTGGAATTTTGATTTTCTTATGAGACTGCTTTTCCCATTTGCCTTGCATTTCTTTTTGTTTCCCTTTCTGTGAACACTGTGAGGGTAAGGTTTAGAACAGTTTTGTTAAATTTAAGAAATATCTAGTTGACCAATGCCTACAAAATAGCGTAGTATGTATACTTTTGTCCTACAGAAAGACCATGATTGATCATTTAGGCACATCTTATCATAAATCCTTCCCCCCTAAAACTACTAGGGGACCACTTCTAGTTGAAAAGATCTAAGTTCAGGACCAGAACATTTTAATGCCCCGTCATTCACTGGAATGTAGTCGTAGCTGCTTCTGTTAGGAAAATATCTTAGGGATATTTTCGAAAAGATTTTTTAGCTTATATAAATATGCCATAGTGATGAAGAACACCAGCTCCAGAGTTAAACTAGACAGGGTTCAAATCCCAATTCTATGGCTTTAATAGCTGGGGTTCTGGGATTATTATGTAACCTCCATAAACAGAATCCTCATCTCTTCTAATAAAAATACAACCTTGCAAGGTTGTGGGGAGGATTAATGAGATAAGGTGTGTAAAGTACTTAACACAGCATTTGGAGCATAGTGTTGAGTATGAAGTGCTCAATAAAGGCATACTGTATTCTTCTTAGCAGTGGTAGTAATATTAATAGCATTTCCAGCTTTCAGAGTCATTATCAACAATGGAAAATTTCAGCTTGGCAGATTGAGTGCCTCCTAAGTGATCACAAGGCAATTAAACAGGCTTAATGTTATTTGGCCACTTCGTATCGACACAATCTAAGTTGGGCCTCTGAATATTAGGACGTGGAATTTGAGATCATTCACTAGTGTATGATGTGGCACTCTTGCTATCCATATAAACATAGGGTTCACTCAGGGAGAGTCCAATGTATGACACAGAGATACAATACAAAATAAAGATATAAACTGTAAATAACTACTTCTAATTGAGTAGTTCATCGTAAGACAAAGTAAAAACTTTTTGACTCTCTACAGTTTCCAGGATTTTGTACACTGCCCACGTTTAGTTCCTCTGTCAGACCTGCCATTTTGTGTGTAATATAATACTGCTTAAGGTTATCAATCTTTAAAAAAGTGTACCATTGCTTATAGCCACTCTTGCTTTGCAATACAAATGACATAATTACTTGTTCTGGCTGGAGGGGGTCCAGTTCCTCTAGTTCATTTTTTAAATGCAAATCTTATTAAGTATTTTATCCTAAAATGGCTAATGCAAAAAGGGCAGTGCTAGACTAAGATGGACAACATGCCTAAAAAATAAATACTAGGCAAGTAATGAAAACTGAATCAAATCAGCACACTGGAAACCAAATTGATGACTTATTGAAATATGTTAACATGGTGTAATGGGTAACAGCCAAAGTCAGATATAGAATAATATTACATGAATCATTGTCAGATAATCACAAAGGATTATAAGAGCAATAAGAAATTTTAAAACCTTTGCCACCAAAATCTAGATGCTCATAAAAATATTATAGGTAGTAATCTGCATATTATATAGTTCAGTGTAAGGACTCTTTTCTGTTTTACAGGTCCTCTTTTTTGTATTTCTCCAAAATTCATAGGTCTGTTGTCAAACAGAATAATGGGCAATTCTTCTACAAAATCTTGTAAGAAACTTTTATGAATGCTAAATGCATCATCTCTGCTCAATTCACTTTAACATTTCAGCTATGGAACAAAGTCTCTTTGAAAATTCCTTTTTATTTGGAAATGTATAATACATATAAAAAGTATATTTTGTATACTTTTACGTGTGTGCAGTTTAAAGAATAGAAAAATAAACACCCCTGTACTGTACACATCACTGTCCTAGCCTAAAAGACTGTCGTTTCTGTCTTCGGAGCTACCTGGGTGGAACAATGCCTTTTAAGAGACTGCTTTAATCTTGAAACTATACTGAAAATAATTAATTGTTCGGTTGCTTTAAATATATCCATTGGTTTCTAGAATGTATCCATTACCACTTAAAGTTAAAAAATAAATAAAAAAACAATTGTTTCGAAGTCCAGTTCAAATAACTTGCAATGTAATTTTGAAAACTGAAATGTTAATACCTCATATGTTTGTTCAGTGTTTAACAATTACAGAGCTCTTCACAGCTATTGTTCCTTTCCAAATTATCTGTAAACTTAAAAGACAGAATTCCTGAACAGCATTTATTTATTTCACAGCAGTTAAATAGCAGTAGGGAAAAGCTGGGACAGCACATCAATGCAAACTCTAATAATTATACTACTTTGAACTTTAGACTGGTCCTTTATGGCTCAGTTTCCCCATAGATATATTTGAAAAACATACTAACCACCCCTCGGGATTGACAAGATATTTGAGTATTTTGTAAGCCTGATCAAAGAGAGCTCAACAAAGAGGGAAAAGACCATTGACTCCTGCTGGGAAGAAAGTGACTTCATTAGCACATCCTAGGGGTGCCCTTTTGAAAGTGTGTTAAATTGTGTTAACAGTTTGGTTAAGAGGTGGGAGTGTGACTAGTTTAAACTTGTCTTATTAAAATACTAGTGTGATTCGGAGTTGTGTTTTGCAAGACCGTTACAGTATTTTCTCACTCCTCTCCCTAGAATTCCTTACACTTTCTACCTCTCAGCGGCTGACTGTTATCAAGGCTCCGTTCTTGAGTGATTTCTAGCCCTAGGACTCTTTCTTTGTTTCAGTCATCAAGAACTATTAGCAGCTCATTTTCCCAAGGAAGGGCCATTTCAATGTATTATTCTGTTGTTTCAGCAGCCCTTTGTCTTCCCCTTGAAGAAGAAATGAACCACCCTGCTTTGCAGAAAGGCCAGCACTGAGGGAAGCATATTGCTTTTTGTGAGACGTAGAGAGGAGAGACGTAGAAGGAGGCCCAAGTGACTGGACACACACACCCTAAGGGTTATCCGTGCAACCAGTAATTAAGTTTTTAGAGGCTGATTACTTTCTGTTGCTTAGATGCAAAGCAAACAGAAGTGTCGTACACAGGATAAAAGCCAAAGAGCTGAGTACGGGTAAACCTCTTCTGGAAGATTTATTACATGTCACAACGTGGCTATAACTTATTCTCATCTGTCCCTCTTGGCACTTACCAACAGTGATGAAAATGGAGAGTCTTTACTCAGGGAACTCTTGACTGCATTACTATTAAATTATTTGCATATTGGTAGCACAGAGGGATCCTAGGATGGCATTTTTCCAAGTTTCATTACCCTACCCCTCACCACTCAGTAAGAGTTCCCACAATTCCAGTGAGGTGGAGAGAAAACCATAGAGCTATTTGCCTTCCGAGTATTTTCACTGTTAACTAATGAAGAATGCAGGTGAATGACACTAAATGAAAGAATGGAAGGACGGAAGAAGAGATGGATGGATAGAAGAACTCAGTTGTTAATTAACAGAGAAAACTATGGGTCATGGGGACAGGGGAATTTAAATGAATGAGTACAGTTCTATTGCAATACCAACAGAGCCCCCTATTGGTAATACAATATAGTTTATCTTGCTTATTGCCATTCTATTTTGATGAACACTTCCATCATTGGAGCACTTGTTATGCCATAGACAGACAGATGGCCATAGGTCTTTCTCTGTCCAACTGTGTGCCTTTCACTACCTACAAAGTGTATCCACTTGGATATGCACTACAATATACTCACCTTAACAATCAGACTTAACACATTAATGCATTTTATTAGCAGAATCAGGATAGCTTGGGATGAAGTTGGAGAGAACTAAAGGTCTTCCAAATCCTTAGTAGCCTCCCAAAGTCATCTCAAGTTAAATAATTACTTAAATAATAAGAGAATCAGCAAATGTGTGTTTGAAATTTTCAACTTAATATTATGTTCACTGATCTACGTTATAGACTTAAAATGCAACCTCAAGGCAAGTCCTCTGAATCTGTTTTCAGCTACAGATTTGCCCCAAATCTCTATCAACACAAAATTTCGGGAGCCATTTCTCCTTTTCTTCCACCCTGATATTTTTCAGGTTGATTTCCTCGTGTGCATCCCAGCAGCAAAGCCTTAATCCTGCTCATGCTCAGCTGATGGCTGAATTAACCCTATTCTCCACATCTATCCCATTTCATAATGATTTAATCCAATTAGTCTTCAACTCAAAACTCTTACTCTTCTTAGAAATTCTTCCTCATTGAACCCTAATCCTTGATTCACCCACAAATCCATGCAATCCCTCTTTTGTTAGTCATACAAATTATTTTTAAAAATTCAATAAGTACTTAATTAATTTAAAGTGCAACAGAGTGCCTAAATAAAATATTTATGTTTCTGTCCCACTTTCAGCCTTTTCTAGATTCTCTTAATCTGGTATCCTTTAAATATTGTTGTTCCTTGATTTTGTTTTTAAATTTTTTTCTTTCTTTGGCCCTTGTATAATCTTCCTTGAAAATATCAACACCCTTATAGCTTCTTTTAATTACTACCAATATACAGATGACTCCCAATGCCTATTCAACATTTTTATCAGGATATACCAGAATTCCTTCCAACTCAACAAATCTATTTATTCAACAATCATTTACTAAGAGACTTCCAGTTCGGGCCATGATAGAGTACCTAGTCTTTTAATTAAATTCCTACCATAAACAAATAGAAAACCTAGAAAAAATTTATAAGGGAAAAAAATGTATACGGGAACTGTTTGTAAGTATTCAACAGTAACGGAGGCAAGGCTATAACCCATGAAAGAGAGGCCCGTGAGTGAGCACCACAATCACCTATCAGGACCTTGGATAACTCCTGGACCAACCATGCACTGAGGGAGCTTCCAGGATGCCTAGCTGAGAGCAACTGCTGGAAAGGAGTGTAGAGTGCTCAACTAAGTCAGTTCTGTTATGCCAATGTTAGGACCCTTGCTGGGGATGCCTGAGACCCTTAAACCAAAAATTTGATAGTCATGGAGTTGTTCCTCTCTGATCTCCCTTCAAGAAGGACTTGCCATTCAGTTGTGTTGAGTATAGTTAGCTGATAGCCTCCACCTGTGATGCTTTAAGGAAGCAACTCAGCTTTTGAGCCAAGGCCATGTTCTTTCCAGGCAGCACCAAACAAATGACTAAGCAAAGGAAAAAGGCACTTCAATGGAAAAAAAGAATGTCTTTCCAACATATGGTGCTGTAACAGCTGGATGTTCACATGCAAAAAGAAAAAAAAAGACAGGAAGAAAGAAAGAAAGAGAGAATCTAGATACAGATCTTATACCCTTCATAAAAATTAACTCAAAATGAATCATAGACTTAAGTGTAAAAATCCTGAAATATAACATAAGAGAAAATCTAAATGACCTTGGGTATGGTCATTTCAATAAGATTCTAAGAACTGACAAAACCAAATTTATCTAATTAATATATATAGAATATTATATGCAACAACCACAAAATGCATATTCTTTTCTAGTGCATGTAACACATTTACTAAAATAGACCATAATCTGTCCTTAAAATAAGCCTTGAAAAATTCCTAAGGATTTAAATCATAGTCTAATCATTTAAGTATTAAATTAGAACTGAATAACAGATAGATGACTAGAAAACCCTAAATATTTAGAAATTAAGCAACACACTTCTACATAAGCCTTGATTCAGAGAATAAATCACGAGATAAATTAGAAAATATGTTGAGCTAAATGATAATAAAAATACAACATGTCAAAATTTATGGGATACAGCTAAAGCAGGCTTAATAAGAATTATATGCATGTATCAGAAAAGAATTGTCTAAAATCAATAATTTAAGCTTCTACCTCAAAAATTTAGAAAAAGAACAGTAAACTAAATTGTAGTAGAAAGTAGAAGGAAGAAAATAATTAAGAGCAAACAATAGAGGCATACAATGGAGACAATCAACAAAGCCAAAAGTTGGTACTCCGAAAAGATTAATGCAATTCATTAACTACTAGTAAGATGGACAAAAAAAGGGGGTGAGAGTAAAAAACATAAATTATCACTGTCTAAAGTGAAAAAAGGAAAAAACTATACATTGCAAAGACATTAAAATGGGATAAAGTAACTTTTAAAGAAACTTCCATTCATGATTTTTTTTTTAAATCAATGAAATGGAAACAAACCCTTGAAAAACACAAATCATCAAAACCGACACAAGAAGAAATAGAAAATCTAAATAGTTCTATATATTTTAAAGTGTTTTTATCCAAACTAAAACCTATTGATTCACTATTATTCCAATGAAATTTAGAACTTTGTTGGGGAGGTGGGAATTGAAAACTTGATTCTAAAATTTACATGAAAAACTAGGGACCTAGAATATTCAAGATAATCTTAATAAAGTTCAAAGTTAGAAGACTTGCTCTACCAGATTTTAAAATACAGTAATTAAGACAAACTTACCGATGGTTTAGAATAGACAATCCCAAAGTAAACCAACACATATATGGTTGCCCAATTTACTACAAAGTTACCAACACAAGCTAGTGGGAGTAAAGATGATCTTTTCAATAAATGGTTCTGCAGCAGTTGCATATCTCTATGGGATATAAACAAACCTTGAACCTTTCCACACACCTTACAGAAAAATTAATTTGAGGTGGATATTAGACCTCAATTTGAAAATTAAACAATCAAATTTCTGTAAGAACACAAAACAATATCTTCATGAATTTGGATGAGACAGAGTTTTCTTAAAAGAACATGAAACGAACCAATAGATAAAGGAAAAATAATAAATTTGATTCAGTTAAGAACTTCTGTTCATCAAAAGAAAGGCAAACAGGGCTTCCCTGGTGGCGCACTGGTTGAGAGTCTGCCTGCCGATGCAGGGGATACGGGTTCGTGCCCCGGTCCGGGAAGATCCAACATGCTGCGGACCGGATGGGCCCGTGAGCCATGGCCGCTGAGCCTGTGTGTCCGGAGCCTGTGCTCCACAACGGGAGAGGCCACAGCGGTGAGAGGCCCGCATACCGCAAAAAAAAAAAAAAAAAAGAAAGGCAAACCACATCTGAGAAAATATATTTGCAATACCTCTGATAAAGGAATTGCATTCAGATATATAGAGAACTCTAAAAAATCAATAGAAAAAAGACAAACAACCCAACTAAAAATGTGCAAAAGAATTGAAGAGGCAGTTTACAAAAGATGATATTCAAATGGCCAATAAGTATATAAAAACTTGCTCACCATCATTGGTCATTAAGGACATAAATGTAAACTCTATCTACAAGGAGACACCACTATATTACCACCAGAATGGCTAAAATCAATGACTAACAATATTAACTGTTGGATATGGAGCAACTGGGACTCTTATATTTAACTTTGGAGTGTATAAATTGACCCAGCCATTTTTAGGAAGTAATAATATATTATAAAGCTAATCCTGTACCTATCAAATGACCCACCAATCTAATGCCTAAGTATATACTAAAAAAAAATGTGTAAATTTCCACATGAAATAATAGGTACAAAAATATTAATAGTAACTTTGTTCATAAGAATGAAAAACTATAAATAGTTCATATGTTCATGAAGAAGAGAGTGAAAAAATTCATGACATATTTATGCAATGGAATTCTACACCACAATACAAAAAAATGAACATGTAACAGCATGGTTGAGTCTCAAGAACATGTCTAATGAAAGAAGTCAGACTCCAAAAAAGTAAATACTAAGTGATTCGATTTATAGAGTCCATATGTAGTTGTAGATCAGCAAAATTAATTTACTGCATAAGTTAGAATAGAACTGGTTGTGCAGAGAAGGTGTTGACTAGGAAGGGGCAGGAGGGAATCTTTTGGGACGTTGGAAATGTTCTATGCCTTCATCTGAGTAGTACTTACATGGAGGTATATAATATAATTATTGACCTCTGCACTTAAGCTTTGTATATGTTACCATATCTATATACACAGATAAATAATTTATCAATAAATAAATGAAAAGTACACACATGTACAAGTAATCATTTATTCATCACCTGTAATGTAGCTGCCACTGTATTTAAAGTTAGGGCTTAAAAGATGAATAAATATCCTGGCCCACAATCTGGTGGTAGAGTTGGGAAGACAGCTATTTTAACAGATACATTAGAATAGAATAATTCATTTTCAGAGTCATTATCATGTTGCTGTGGAAATATCTAGGACAGGAACAACTAAGTCTTTCGGGGACCGATGGAGAAGTCTTCACTCAAGGACCAATTTCGAGCTTGGAATTTCAAAGGAAACAGAAATGTGCTGGGGAGAGAGAAAATAGGGTAGGTGGAGTTTGATATTCCCAAGAGATAGAATAATATATATAAGGTGAGATTCTGAAAATATGGAGTTCATAATTGCTGATGTAATTAATGAAATGCATTATAGCCAGATTATAAAGGGCTCAATAATTTAACACTAATGACTCCTAGGCATGAGTTAGAAAATTGTGGGCATGTCAAAACCATCTTGGAAGTTTCTTTATAACACACAGTTTACTCCAGAGATTCCCATGCACCTCCTGCACCTTCCACCCCTCTACCTGAGAAACACTCTCATAGGAGGCCACCGTAACCAGCAGCAGTATACTAAGTACCATCAGTATTTGAGAAAGAAAGATTGAGAAACTGCTTTAGGGCAAGGCTGTGGTGAGCCAAGAAAGGAAAGATGAGGGTCTCATCAAAGGCAAAGGCAGAATTTCAAGCTATTTCTGAATTAAACATAATTGGACTTATAGTCTGATTGGAGGGGCAAGATAAATTCACTCTTCCAATTGTGGAGAATATTATCCTTGGATATTTCTGGGTTTCTACCTTGCCACGACATTGGAATAGTTCTTACTAAACATACCTAGTTCTTGCTAAAACAATATTACATTAATTATAAATGTAATGAGAATCTTTCTCAAAGTGTATATTTTTAATGTTCACCATGTCCCTCTTTGCACCAGACAAACGCAACTCTGAAATAGCCCTCTGGTTTTGTGGCAGGATTTCATGCAGTCATAAGGGAATATAGATAGTTTTCTATCTGGCTTTTTTATGTCTTACTTTTTTCCATACAATTTATGTTACACTGAGAAGGTGGAGATTCCTCACCTTTCATCTATAAAAATATTCTGTGTTGTCAGACTCTCTGAGCAGTACATTTGACAAGCTTTCATGTTCCATCTTTCCCATTAAAAATCGGCACCATGAATAAACACTGCCCCCAGTACTTAGTTAAAATAGTTTCCCACCACCTTTCACCCCTTTTGCTCACAGAGTAATCTAAACCTAGCACATTAAGGGAGAGATCAAAGTGATGTTGCTGTTTTATGTACAGTAGGTGCAGCTGGCTTATTTGTGAGTTACCACTCTCTAAGGCAGAGATAAGGCATGCAAACCGTTAGTTGTGGCCTTTCACCTTCAAAATTGAGTTCATAGTGAAATATATGCGATGCACAAAAGAGATAAATAGGAGGAGATGTAGAAATCAACATAAAGAGGGAAGGGAGGCAGAAACTAGACACAATTTGAACATTTGCTCGATACTGAAATGTCACAGAATTTAGAATGAATAATTATGACAGAATTTAAATTTCTTTGTATGTGCTACCATGGGGAACAGGCCTTATTATCTCTGTCCAACAAACACAGGACAGACAGACCAGGCACCATGTAAGCTCCATTCATATGTTAACCCCTAAAACTACCCTGCTAAGCAATTTCTGAAAATTCTTTTCTAAATTTGAAACTGATTTATCTCCCAAGTTACAAGCTTCATCACCCGTCTAGTTCAAATATCAAACATTGTTCTTTGAAGGAAGAAAGTTACTCCCCCATTGTCAATGTAATTTTATGCCAGTGGCTAAGGATCACATTTTCCATTGTGGACCACATTTTGCTTTTTCTTTTGTCCTCCTCTCCTTTTATAGAAAAATCACTTTAATCCCAGCCAGTATGTGGAAGGCTGATGTCCAGCCACTTCAGGAAAATTCCGTAAGGAAAATGGCAGTTTTGACTAAAGCAGACAATGTACGTCTCTTGCCGTATTTCTTTTGAGGATGTCTTCAAGTTTGTGCCATGTAGCAGATTTTATGAGCTGAGAAGCATTGCACTATATTTAGCATAGTATTGTCTTCCAAGAGCAGGCAAAAGCTTTTTTTAAAAAAAATTTTACTGTACCACATAAGTAAGCCCAGGCATGCCAAATAGGTTTAAAACAATGTGAATGCTGGGAAGGCAACTGGGTCCTTCCGGAAAGGCAATCAGGGATACTTTAAGATATTTAATCTGGGTTTTTCACTTTCTCTGTGATAAACTACCAACAAGTAGCCCTCTGATAAAACTCATGAATAAATACATCTGTGAGGGGTTAATCTCTATTCTTTTTTTTTTCTAATTTAATTTTATTTATTTTTTTAAAAAGCAGGTTCTTACTAGTCATCCATTTTATACACATCAGTGTATACATGTCAATACCAATCGCCCGTTCATCCCACCACCACCACCACCACCCCGCCGCTTCCCCCCCTTTAGTGTCCATATGTTTGTTCTCTACATCTGTGTCTCAATTTCTGCCCTGCAAACCAGTTCATCTGTACCATTTTCTAGGTTCCACATATATGCGTTAATATACGATATCAGTTTTTCTCTTTCTGACTTACTTCACTCTATATGACAGTCTCTAGATCCATCCACGTCTCAACAAATGACCCAATTTCGATCCTTTTTATGGCTGAGTAATATTCCACTGTATATATGTACTACATCTTCTTTATCCATTCGTCTGTTGATGGGCATTTAGGTTGCTTCCATGAACTGGCTATTGTAAATAGTGCTGCAATGAACACTGGGGTGCATGTGTCTTTTTGAATTGCGGTTTTCTCGGGGTATATGCCCAGTAGTGGGATTGCTGGGTCATATGGTAATTCTATTTTTAGTTCTTTAAGGAACCTCCATACTGTTCTCCATAGTGGCTGTATCAATTTACATTCCCACTAACAGTGCAAGAGGGTTCCCTTTTCTCCATACCCTCACCAGCATTTGTTGCTTGTAGATTTTCTGATGATGCCCACTCTAACTGGTGTGAAGTGATATCTCATTGTAGTTTTGATTTGCATTTCTCTAATGATTAGTGATGTGAGCAGCTTTTCATGTGCTTCTTGGCCATCTGTATGTCTTCTTTGGAGAAATGTCTATTTAGGTCTTCTGCCCATTTTTGGATTGGACATTTAGCTATCAGTTGAAGAAAATCAAATTTAGAATACAATAAAATTAAGGGTGGAAGTTACTCTTAATTTGTACATTTAATTGGGACAAAGAAATAAAATCAGAATGAAATTAATGAATAACAAGACTATGCTGTGAAAATTTATGATGTCAGCTGTATCCCCTGGTCCTAGAATAGTGCCTGGCACATTGGCATATGCTAGGTGCTCAATAAATATGAAGTGAACTTTTTAAAAAGTGAACTTCTTAGTTAAGAGATGGACAGTCTTCTGTTAGATTTATTTAAAAGAGGATCTCAGATGAATTTAAAAATAAACAATACAAGAGTTATATAAATCTGCAGGGTTAAGCTAACTAAACATATCATTTATATTCTAACTTTCATTGCTTATGTTCTGTCAATTTCATAAAAAAATTGTTTTCTAAACCAAACTAATATCAAATGTGATCTTTGCTGTTGAGGAAACCACATAGTGAAGCTACCAAAGTGGGGTTAAATTTACATTCTGTCAAATCGTTTTACTATAAGAGTTCGTGGAAGTCAAGCATACTGGCTAATTCCCCAAGGAGAACTGAATGCTCCAAAAATAATTCAGAACTCCCACTCTTACCTACTAAAAGAAAAAAGAAGAATAGATGGAAAATATAGGAGGTGGGAGAAGAAAGAAAAAGTAAAAAAGAAGAATGGCTGTTCAATTAAGGTGACAATGAATCTTTGTATTACCTAGGGACTGAACAAGCCATGGAATAATTCTCTAAGAGTCTTTCCTAGTATCCAGCATATAGACACAAGCCAAATTTAGTTGAAGCATGTTAAAAATTGAACAGAAACACACACACACACACACGGACTGAAATAAAATAAATGGGAATAACTTGGAACTATAATAAGACATAACAAGTGATCACAAGAACCAGCAATTTCCGTTGTCTAATCTTGTGTTTTAAAACTAGAAAGTATTTTATAATTCTTCATAGCTCAACTATATGACTTTCTACCACCATTCATAAAATGCATTTCTTTCTCATTTGCATAACGTTTCATGATTTTTACATTAAAGATTTGTACTTGATGATAATTTCATTCATCCATTCATTATCCATTCATTTATCTGTTCATTCAATGAACATTTTGGGTGTGCCTATATGAGGAATATTCTTATTGGTCTAGATAGAGTAGAAATAAATACATGCTTATATATATATGTGTGTGTGTGTGTCTGTGTGTATATATATATATATATATATATATATATATATGCATACATACATACAAAGTACAGTTCCCTAATGGGTTAGTGAAATGGACAATATAATGGTAACTGGGGAAAGAGATGGAAACAGTAGAAGTTAGTTTTGAAAAAGAGAAGCAATTTTCTCTGATAAAGGGAAAAAAGTACTGGTGATAATATAAATAATTTAGGAATTGTGAATAGGAGATTCCTGACAATATGGAAAATTAGCATGCGCTACTGGCTTCCTCTACCAAAATTATCCCTGCAGATTTCAGAAAAGAAAGAAGAATAGACATAGGAAATCAATATAAAAACTAACAGAAAGCCTTGGGGACATTGAAGCCTGCCTTAAATTGGGGGGGGGGAGGTGTTTGATGGTTAATTTTTTTTTTTTTTTTTTGCGGTACACGGGCCTCTCACCACTGTGGCCTCTCCCGTTGCGGAGCACAGGCTCCGGACGCGCAGGCTCAGCGGCCATGGCTCACGGGCCCAGCTGCTCTGCGGCATGTGGGATCTTCCCGGACCGGGGCACGAACCCATGTCCCCTGCATCGGCAGGCGACTCTCAACCACTGCGCCACCAGGGAAGCCCTTGATGGTTAATTTTATGTGTCAGCTTGACTGAGTCATAGGGTGCACAGTTACTTGGTCAAACTTTATTCTGGATGTTTCTGTGAAGGTTTGTTTTCCTTTTTTTTGCGGTACACGGGCCTCTCACTGTTGCAGGCTCTCCCGTTGTGGAGCACAGGCTCCGGACGCACAGGTTCAGTGGCCATGGCTCACCGGCCCAGCCGCTCCGCGGCATGTGGGATCTTCCCGGACTGGGGCATGAACCCGTGTCCCCTGCATCGGCAGGTGGACTCTCAACCACTGCGCCACCAGGGAAGCTCTGTGAAGGTATTTTCTCAAAAAAGATTAACATTTAAATCTGTCCCAAGGACACAAGGATTCTTCAATATACACAAATCAATCAGTGTGATACACCATATTAACAAATTGAAGAATAAAAACCATATGACCATCTCAATAGATGCAGAAAAGGCTTTTGACAAAATTCCACGCCAATTTATGATAAAAACTCTTCAGAAAGTGAGCATAGAAGGAAGCTACCTCAACATAATAAAGGCCATATACAACAAACCCACAGCAGACATCATTCTCGATGGTGAAAAACTGAAAACATTTCCTCAAAGATCAGGAACAAGACAAGGATGCCCATTCTCGCCATTATTATTCAACATAGCTATGGAAGTCCTAGCCATGGCAATCAGAGAAGAAAAAGAAATAAAAGGAATACAAATTGGAAAAGAAGAAGTAAAACTGTCACTGTTTGCAGGTGACATGATACTATACATAGAGAATCCTAAAGATGTCACCAGAAAACTACTAGAGCTAATCAATGGACTTGATAAAGTTTCAGGATACAAAATTAATGCACAGAAATCTCTTGCATTCCTATACACTAACAACAAAAGATCAGAAAGAGAAATTAAAGAAACAATCCCATTCACCATTGCAACAAAAAGAATAAAATACCTAGGAATAAACCTACTTAAGGAGGCAAAAGATCTGTACTCAGAAAAACTATAAGGCACTGATGAAAGAAATCAAAGATGACACAAACAAATGGAGAGATATACCATGTTCTTGAGTTGGAAGAATCAATATTGTGAAAATGACTATATTATCCAAAGCAATCTACAGATCCAATGCAATCCCTATCAAATTACCAGTGGCGGGGCTTCCCTGGTGGCGCAGTGGTTGAGAGTCCGCCTGCCGATGCAGGGGACACGGGTTCGTGCCCTGGTCCGGGAAGATCCCACATGCCGCGGAGCGGCTGGGCCAGTGAGCCATGGCCGCTGAGCCTGCGCATCGGGAGAGGCCATAGCAGTGAGAGGCCAGCGTACCGCAAAAAGAAAAAAAAAGGGGGCAGAAGACCTAAATAGACATTTCTCCAAAGAAGACATACAGATGGCCAAGAGGCACGTGAAAATCTGCTCAACATCACTAATTATTAGAGAAATGCAAATTAAAAGTACAATGAGGTATCATCTCACACCAGTTAGAGTGGGCATCATCAGAAAATCTACAAGCAACAAAAGCTGGAGAGGATGTGGAGAAACGGGAACCCTTTTGCACTGTTGGTAGGAATGTAAATTGATACAGCCACTATGGAGAACAGTATGGAAGTTCCTTAAAAAACTAAAAATACAATTACCGTATGACACAGCAATCCCACTACTGGGCATATACCCAGAGAAAACAATAATTCAAAAAGACACTTGCACCCCAATGTTCATTGCAGCACTATTTACAATAGCCAGGTCATGGATGCAACCTAAGTGTCCATTGACAGACGAATGAATAAAGAAGATGTAGTACATATATACAATGGAATATTACTCAGCCATAAAGGGGAACGCAACTGAGTTATCTGTAGAGACGTGGATGGATCTAGAGACTGTCATATAGAGTGAAGTAAGTCAGAAAGAGAAAAACAAATATCGTATATTAACGCATATATGTGGAATCTAGAAAAATGGTACAGATGAACTGGTTTGTAAGGCAGAAATAGAGACACAGATGTAGAGAGCAAACATATGGACACCAAGTGGGGAGAATGGGGGGGGAGTGGCAGTGGTGGTGGTGGTGGGATGAATTGGGAGTTTGGGATTGACATATATATACTAATATGTATGAAATAGATAACTAATGAGAACCAGCTGTATAAAAAAATAAAATGAAGTTCAAAAAAAAATCTGTAGACTAAGTAAAGAAGATTTCCCTGCCTAATGTGGTTGGGTTTCATCCAATCATTTGAAGGACTGAATAGAACAGAAAGACTGATCCTTCCCTGTGTGAGAGAGAATTCATCCTACCTGACTGCCTTCAGACTCAGACATCAGCTTTTTCCTTCCTTTGGGCTCGAACTGAAACACCAGCTTTTCCTGGATTTCAGGACTGCTGGTTCTCAAACTAGGGCTAGACCAACCATTCTCTTGGTTCTCAGATTAAGGCTGGAACTATACCATCAACTCTTCTGGGTCTTCAGCTCACCAATTCTCCCTTCAGACCTTGGGTCTAGTCAGCCTCCATAATCATGAGAGCCAATTCCTTATTCCTCTGTCTCTCTCTCCTCATTCTGTTTCTCTGGAGAACCCTGATTATTATAGTGTGTGTGTGTGTGTGTGTCTGTGTGTGTGTGTGTGTGTGTGTGTGTCTGCGTGTGTGTGTGAGAGAGAGAGAGAGAGAAATTTAGGGGTGAAGTTGTAGTATAGGGGTGACAATATAAAGGGTGGGGCAACAAAAGCAAAAGTGGAAGTTAAGATGCTGAATCATTTTTAGGCTCTATTTTTGGTTTTCCCCCTTTTGTCCTTGAGAGAATCATTATTTGCTCCATCACAACCAGGAAGCAGAAATCAATAGGAAAAAACTCAACCACGCCATGTTGACTAGGTATTACGCAGGCTATCCTAGGCATTTACTCATTGACTACCACTACTCCACGTCCTAACTGAGCTAAGGGACGTGGGGGAGGGAAGAAGAGTGCCATTTAAGAATGTTATAGGAAGAAAAAGATTTGTAACTACATGTGGTGATGGATGTTAACTAAATTTATTGTGGTGATCATTTCATGATATTTACAAATATTGAATCATTATGTTGTACACCTGAAACTAATATATCTCAATTTTTAAAAAAGAATATCAAAAGAAAAATTATAAGAACAAAACTTCAACTAAAAAGCAATGAGTTTCAAATTTTCAACTGCAACACTAGAGTAATTATAAGAGAAATAGAAAATAGCTAAAAAAATCCAATATACATGTCTTTGAAGAAGAACAAATGTTAAAAACAATAAGTTTTGTAAATGTGAAATTAAAATACCAGTTGAAACTAGATATACAAAGAGCATAAAATGCTTAGGTAGGAAAAAATGAACTCTGAAGAGCCAATACCAAGCCATATTCTTTCTTTTTTTTTTTTTTGCGGTATGCAGGCCTCTCACTGTTGTGGCCTCTCCCATTGTGGAGCACAGGCTCCGGATGCGCAGGCTCAGCGGCCATGGCTCACGGGCCCAGCCGCTCCGTGGCATGTGGGATCTTCCCGGACCGGGGCACGAACCCGTGTCCCTGAATCGGCAGGCAGACTCTCAACCACTGCGCCACCAGGGAAGCCCCAAGCCATATTCTTTCAAACGCCACTCTTCTAATTTGGTTCTTCTGATTTCCTCTGGGCTAGGAAATCAAATCACAGAGATTATTAGAAGTTGTAAATTGAGTCAATATGGCCTGAGTGCAGGACTGGGTTTTCTTGCCTCTACTTCTATGTCTCTGCAAAATTCTCTGATTTTATATTTGTTGCTATTGTTAAGCTCACCTTCAATGTTTCTCTTTCTCCAGGTTCTTGGACATTTTCTCATTTAATTATATACCAGTGATTTTTAACTTTTGACACATTTGAGAACCTGATTTCTTAAACTGTGCTAAATATACCCCCCAAATATAAATACACACAACACTTTTCCTAGAATTTCAGGAAGTTCCTAAATCCTTGAACTCTTAGAAGAGTTCATAGAATTTGATATATGAACTATATATAAGATATATGGACTCTTAGGTTAAGAAATATATAAACTGTTAGGGTAAGGAGTATACAGAGCAAGGTCACAGCTCTGGTGTGAGACTAAAAACCTCTATTTAAACCTTTAGTTTAAAATCTTCAATATTTGGGGATGGGGATACTTGTGTTGAAGGAACCTAAGGCTCATATTTGTGATGAAGAAAGTTATATCTTGTAGGTGATTTGCACTTCTTTGAAGAAAGATATTCCAACCCGCTGAATGCAATCTTCTTTTTCAACACAGCTGGAAAAAGCATTCTCCCTAGCATAGAGAAGAATGGAATAGTCTAAAGGGCCATTTTCCATATTCATTTCCTTTTAACCTAGGGACTATAGTATCATGAAAACTCCTTACATTTGTGTTTTACTTCATTTTACCAGTAGGTAGCATAGGATTTGTTATTCAAACGAAGAGTGGTTGGGTAAATTGCTCAAAACCATGCAGTAAGATAGTGGTACCACCACTCCAAGACCTTCTAATTCTCTATCTAATATTCTTTCAGTTATACCATATGTCTGCCTGTATTCATTAATTCATTTCCTCACTCACCTAAGAAACATTTATTGAGTGATCAGTCTATATATGACTTCTTGACAATAAATCCAATTGCGTTACATGACATGCATTTGTCAAATGCTAAATCTATCAAATGCATAAAGCTTGGTCCTGTTGTAGTCATAAAAGTGAACAAAACAGAGTTAGTTTCATTCACTGAAAATATATTTATTGAATTATTTTTATATGCCAAACATTAGGCTGATTACAGGGAATACTGCAGTGAAGTAGGTAACTTACAGTCTGACAATGAAGATTTTAAACAATTAATCATGTATTGTATGCTATTAAGGAAAAGTTCATGTTACCATAAATGTTTTTTGGAAGATCAACATTTTCTAGGGACTCAGGGGAGACTCCGAATTACGGAGAGATACTTATACTGAGACCCAGGAGATGAGCAGGAATTATCTAGTTAAACAGGGGATTAAGGGCTGAGGGAGAGATAAAATAACCTGTATCTGGCCTGGCAAAGTTTATATGAATATAATAGAAGAAACATCCATAGGCATTTACATAATTATTAAACTTATTTGATGTAAGAGGGGGAAAAACAGTGAAAAGAACATAGAAGGAAGAATTGTCTAATTTCACCTGGGAGAATTTTTAAAAGAATGGTCATTTGAATTTTGCCAAGAAGAATAAATAGAATTTTTGACACAAAAGAGTAGAATGAATGAACATTCCAATCAAAATGAACAAGTGATACAAAGCCATGGAGACAGGGAATCATGGTGCATATTTAGGAAAGAACTCGTACAGCCAAAGCATAAAGTCAGCAGTACCTATAGTGAGTAGTAAGAGATAAAGGGGATATCAAGCAAATATATTATAGAATCTTGATAGCAGAAGGAAAATAATATTAAATGCTGTTCAACACTTATTTGATGATGGTTTTCAGATCAGAGCAAAGAACATCATGCTATTAAATTTAAATTGTGTCATAATGGCAATGAGGCATCAGGGTTTTTTGGATCAGAGAAGAAAGTGATCAGATATCCCTTTAAAAATACAAGTCTCTTGGCAACACGGCGGGCTACTGGTCAAGAGAAGAGACTGCAATCAAGGAGTCCATGAGGAGTCTACTGAAATCATCAAGGCAAGAGATATGAGATCACAATGTATTAGTGGCAGTAACAATGGAATGGGGGGAAAAATGAATGAAAGTATGTTTTTCAGAAATAAAATGGATGTAAATTAATTTACTGGGTTGAAAGAAAACGATTTGAAAATAAGTGCACATTTTTACACTTGAGTGACTAGAAAATAGGGAATCAAGACTGGGTTTATGGAAAATGAGGACTTAAGTATATACAGAAGGAACTGCCCAGTGAGCAGTTAGACACAAGGGCTTGAAGCACAGGGAGATTCTGAAGGATTGCAGTGCATTCTTGAGCGACTGACTTTCCTCTAGACTGTGCTTTATAGCTAGTTGTCATCAGGTAACTAGAAACATCTTTACTGGTGTGGTGTCCTGTAGTTTAAGAATTACTGATGACTTTTTAAAAATTTTTATTTTATATTGGAGTATAGTTGATTAACAATGTTGTGATAGTCTCAGGTGCACAGCAAAGTGATTCAGTTATACATATACATGTATCTATTCTTTTTCAAATTCTTTTCCCATTTAGGTTGTTACATAACATTGAGCAGAATTCCCTGTATTATACAGTAGGTCCTTAGATCAAAAGAATATTCCACTTAATAATCAAGAGTTCTGATAGAAAAATAAATGTTTATAAAAAATGAAACCAAAAAGTTAACTCATGTATATATATAAAGTAATAAACCACACAGTATGAAACAAACAAACAAAATGAAGATACAATGAGGTATCACCTCACACCAGTCAGAATGGCCATCATCAAAAAATCTACAAACAATAAATGCTGGAGAGGGTATGGAAAAAGGGAACTCTCCTACACTGTTGGTGGGAATGTAAATTGGTACAACCACTATGGAGAACAGTATGGAGATTCCTTAAAAAACTAGATATAGAACTACTGTATGATCCAGCAATACCACTCCTGGGCATATATCTGGAGAAAACCATAATTTGAAAAGAACATGCACCCCAATATTCATTGAAGCACTACTTACAATAGCCAAGACAGGGAAGCAACCTAAATGCCCATTGACAGAGGAATGGATGAAGAAGATGTGGTACATATATACAATGGAATATTGCTCAGCCATAAAAAGAACAAGATAATGTCATTTGCAGCAACATGAATAGACCTAGAGATTATCATAAGTGAAATAAATCAGAGAGGGAAAGACAAATATCATACAATATCACTTATATGTGGAATCTAATTAAAAATGATACAAATGAACTTATTTATAAAACAGAAACAGACTCACAGATCTCAAAATTGAACTTATGGTTCCCAAAGAGGAAAAGTAGGGGGAAGTGATAAATTAAGAGACTGGGATTAACATATAAATACTATTATATATAAAATAGATAACTAATAAGGACCTACTATATAGCACAGAGAACTCTACTCAATATTCTGTAATAACCTGTATGGGAAAAGAATCTGAAAAAGAATGAATATATGCATATATATAACTGATTCAATTTGTTGTACACCTGAAACTAATACAACATTGTAAATCAACTATACTCCAATAAAATTTTTTTAAAATGAAGAAAAAACAAATCTAGGTTTCAAAAATATATTGTGTCCCTTCTTAGTACTTTTTTTTACCTGTAGGATCTTGTGACTATCTTATTACCTTTAGAAGAATCCAACCATCTTTTTATGCTTAAGTGGATAAAATACAAAACAAATCGAAACTAAACTAAACCAGTCCATAATGGCCATAGATAAAAAAAAAAAAATTCATTCTGATCCTTTGTCCTTCCTACCTGAATCAAATCAATTCAGGGTTACAGCTAGAGATGTTAGGTTCCCAGAAATACCAATGAGAGATGGCTGTGTGAATCAGATTTTATTCCTTCCTATAGATTAACTCTACTAATTAGTTCCAAACATGTCTGATTTTGTTTCTTTTGTCGGCATATATATAGGTGAAGAGAGTTAAAGGAAAATACGCGGGCCTTTCCCTGTTGTGGCCTCTCCCGTTGCGGAGCACAGGCTCCGGACGCGCAGGCGCAGCAGCCATCGCTCACGGGCACAGCCGCTCCGCGGCACGTGGGATCTTCCTGGACCGGGGCACGAACCCGCGTCCCCTGCATTAGCAGGCGGACTCCCAACCACTGCGCCACCAGGGAAGTCCAGGAAAAAATTTACTTTGGGGAACTATGACTCGTAGACTTGATCTGTGAGAGTAGAGTAATAAAATAGAGGATATATCCCACTTTCTAAGTCTGGGGGCTGATGGTATTTTTAATGACGATGGGAAAAATGACAAGGTGACAGTTTAACAGGTGAAAAGTTCAATTTGTGCCAGATTTAGCTTGGATGGGTGGCAGCATGCGTATATGCCCACGCCACGCAGGCAAGAGTAGGTGTAAAACTGGAGCACAGCTGAGAAATTACGTGCTGAGATAAAGATTTGGAAAACATCTTCATGCATATGGTGGGGATAAGTAAAGAAATAAGTAACAGAGCACAGTTTTCAATCCTGGACCTCAGAGGAAGAAACAGTTAACTGGAAGAAAATACAAAAATAGCAAATCAATGCCCAGGCATGAAAAGGTGTCCATGAGAAAGGAGAGTTAGATGTTATTAATGGCAATTTATAGATTTGGGAGGTCATAGACTAGAGTTTGCAAAAATGGCTCGAGATTTTTGCAGTTGTACGCAAAGGACTTTACTCCATTCCTGTATACTTTCGGATAGGAAATGCACGTTTCCTATCCAAAAGTTCTCTCAGGAAGATAGGTCAAGGTGAGGTTGATTCTATGACTTCTGTTGGACTTAAAGACTGTGACACAGTCATGTATGTAAATAATATATCCTTCACAAGTAAGATGCTAAAAACATTTGATGATTGATTAAATTTAATGCACCATCTGTTTAGCATCTGCATCTCTTCTTGGTCCTCTAGAAGACAAGAAGATGAATAAATCATGGGTCTTGCTCTCCACTGTCTTACAATCTAGTTGCAGAGAGAAATGTACATAACCATAATACAAAGCTGGATAGGTCATTTATTGAATGTAAATAGAACTGTCCTCTGGATATGTTATGGAAAAGGAAATAAGTTGGATGGATTGGGGAGACTCTCAGAATTGATGGAAGACTGGAGAACCAAACTAGAGCACTGAGAGCCACCAAGACCAGACGGGAGGCTAAGATGCAGGACCACCATAGAGGAATGATAGCAGGAAGGATCTGGTGAGCTGTCCCTGCCCAGGTGGAATGACCATTTTCTGAGAACAGAATGGGAGCACAGGATTGGCCTCCCATGAATCAGGTGCCCTTGGATAGAGGAGTGAAATGGAGAAGCTATCATCCCAATAATAAAATTCAGAGGACCTTTAGGAAGGGACAATGGATATTGGGCAGCAAAATAACAAGTACCCAGGTAATTAGAGTCCAAATAAATGTACAAATGAAATACTTTCAGAGGGCAGATGACGAGTAACCTAATTCTAGGGATAAATAATAAACATATATACAACATGGATTTTCTGTGCATAGGCTATAGACATAAGGGACAAATAAAATATCTCAGAACTGGTTTTTTGTTTCACATTGAAATCAAAATGTTTGCTGTGACATATCCTTATGCCCAATCGCATATACTGGGAAAAGGGAATACCCAGATGATTATAGGATTATTGAATACCAGGTCTGAGCTGGCCTTAATACACAAGGACACAGGCCAGATTTATGCTTCCACATAAAACAACTAAATAAATGGAAGAAATGCATGAAACAATAGTTTTCAACATACTAGACATTAGGCAGTGGAAGACAGGGATCCCTGAGGGGATGAAAAAGTGAGCTGAACTCTGTGATTGCTCCAGGTTACTGTCCAGAGAGCTTACAAGCTCAAAGAGGGGAAACTGAAGCAGAGCTCAGCAGACTTGTTTAGTTGAGGAAACAAGAGAGTCTGGGGAAAACAAGGCAGCTAGAGTTTGCAGGGCAGAGTGCTACAGATCAGAGAGTGGGTACCGAGAGGAGGCAGAGGCTCCCTTAGACCATTCAGCTGAGTACTGAGCAGCACGTGATGTGAGAAAAATCACACAAGACTCAGGAAAGAATCACCCAAAAGGACTAGAGGAAACAATATCTGGGGCTCAGACATAGGAAAGGGGCCTTGTTCCCTGCAGCCAGACTGGAAAACCTCGTAATTCATGAGGCATGGGGCATGGAGTAGGGTACTCAGAAGAGTTTTATCTCAGTAATTAGCTCTAGGTTGAACTCTTTTCCTGCACTCACTAACAAATCTTAAAAGCAAGAACCAAAAGGATAAGGCCATTTCTAAATAACAAGAATATCAAGTGACTGTATGCCCAGAAATCCAAGGGAAGTGGTACATTTGGGATCAGACACATGCAAGTTCAGAGGCAATAGCACAAGACCATTACAGGCAGGTAGCCCATGTCAGCTACCACTGTTGCACCTCAGCTTACTCCTATGGCCTCATCTGGGTTCCCTTATGACCTGAGAATGCTGAAGGAAAAAATTGGTCTTGGTATATATGGCTCAGGCTGAAAATGGGTCATCTTGGTATGCGTGGAACCAGCTGAAACTGAATCCTTACTTAGAAGTGGCCCTGAAAGACAGTTGTGAGAGGAAATCCTCACAGTGAGCACAGATGTGGTTGGGATACCCGATGATCCACATTGTGTAAAAAGAGAGGTGTTTCAAGAGATATATATATATGAATCTATATACAGGTAGTGGAAAATGGATTGGCCAGTTGGTCAGAGGCTTGGAAGACAGCACTTGTCCCCCAGAAGAAGAACTCAATAAATATTAAGACAAAATGATTCAATCAGTTGAGGTTAGCCAGTCTTGGCCAATGGCCACTCCACTGTCAACACAACGGGTGCAATAGTGGAGTAGTTAAGATGGTGAAATGAAGACTATGCATGGGCTTAGCATGGACACTCACTCGTCAAGGTTGATCTAGTCACTGCTCCTGCTGCCAAATGTTCAACCAGCCAGCCACAGAGATTTAAAGTGATGGTAAGAGACGAATGCTGGGTCCAGATATGGCATCATTTCTCAGGGAGATCAAAACAGCCACTTAGTGTCAACTTAAATACATTTAACCCTTCTGCTCTGGAAGGGGCAGTTATCCATCTTGACCATAATGGGCACAGATTTCAAGCATGAGTTTGTCTTACTTCCCACGCTAAGGCTTAGAGAGTGTCTGACCCATCGGCATAAAATTCCATCTAACATTACTCCAGACTAAGAAACTCACTTTACAGAAAAGGAGGGATGGCAGTGGGTATATGACCGTAGACCTATCACATACGCACATACCATACCATCCAGAAACAATTGGTTTGTTGGAGTAAAGGAAGAGGTTTTTGAAAGCACAAGTGAGACAAAAATTAGAAGATGATTCCATACGTGAATAGGACAATATCCTTTACAAGCAGCATATATCCTAGGAAAGCAACCTTCAAATTGAGCTGTGCCCTCAATAAATAGAATACATGGATCTAGAAATAATGAACTACAGTAGAAGTGGGCCACTTGGGGAATTCATGCTACTCACTCTTGAAACTCTGGACTTCATAAGTTTAGTGGTCTAGCTCCCAGAAGGGAAATATTTTCACCAGGAAACCAAACAAGACTCTCATGAAACCTCACATCAGACTCCTTATTCCAAGAAACCAGTAGAGAAGGAAAAGAGTAGCCATATTGCTAGAAGCAATGCACCCTGATCAATCGGAAGTGATAAGGCTACCCTTAAACAAAGAAGGCATATGTGTAGTACTCAGGTGATCCACTGGAATGTCTTGTGTTTTCCCCTTGCCAATTTTATTGATAAATGGATATGTGCAATAGCCATGGATATAGTGACCAGGGATTTAGACTCCTTGGGACTGACATCTGGATTACCAGGTCAAGTAATCTAAACCAAGAGAGATGGTAGCCAAGAGTGGGAGAAATGGGTAGCAAAGGATAGTAGAGGAAGGAAAGAAGAGTATCTATTGCAGCCTTGAGATCAGTTGCAGAGATGGGCTGGTAATTCATCCCACTAACCTTTCTCAGGCAAGTGTTCCCCCAGAAAGAGACCAATCAGAATTCTAGAGAAATTGTTCCCAGAATTTATCCTGCAAAACAAATGGATCTCGGCGTTGGTTGAAAATCACCTGCAGCTTTGGCCGTGGCCGCAGGTGAGACTCGGCGCCCAGAGCCACCGGGGTCTCAGCTCACGGCCCGCTGTGCGGGGAGGTGAAACCCAGGCCCCGACACGTGCTACCGCTCCGGGCCCGGTTGCGGCCGCTCTCATGTTCCGGACTCTGGTACCTGATCCCTGATCTCGTCTTCTACCCTTAGGTTGCCTGGATGCTCAGAGCCTGAGGCCGATGCCGCCATGATCGGGGTGGGGGGAAGGGGGGCTCTGCTTTCGTTTTTCAATAAAGCTGTTGATCTGAAAAAAAAAAATGGATCTGAAAAACTCAAGGGGTAGACTGTAATGGATGCTAGGAGCCTCAGCTAATGTTTGAAGGTCCTCAGTTGAGTCCTTCACTGGCATTCGCCCACAACAGGAGAGGAGTCTCACTCAAGGTCACCTCCCCTTCTCATGGGCAGCCCAAATCCACTCATTGTTTGATGAATAAGAATAAAGGTCCAACTCTGAAGATGAATCCCAGTTTCAGAACTCCCTTTAGGATCCAATGAGGCTTTGGTGTGACTGCATCACAATTCAACCCTTCCCTCTGCCATCCTCCACCTTTCTCTCCATCACAGGTGTTGATCCCAAGAGCACTCCTCAGTTAACATCCTGCATGGAAACTTCTGGCTCAAATTTTATTGCCCAGGAAACCCAACTTAAGATAGTTTTCTATTTACTTTTAAAAACATGTAAAAAAAAAGATATATTCTGGAAAAGTTCATTATGAGAGTAAGTTCAGTGTCTTCAAATAACAAGCGATATAGATTTTCCTTAGATTATGAATGTGCTCAAGTTTGTAGAATCAAGATGCAATTGGTTTCCTGAACCAAAAGACATGAACCTGCAGTCAGGACGTTTTCCTCCCAGATCGTAGTGGGCATCCTGATGAGGTGGTCTGAGATATCAAAATGCTCCTGAGTGTGATTATTTTAACGAATTAATATTTTTAAACCACTGATGAAAGAGATGAGAAAAATTATTATCTTGCATGGTTCTTAAAGCTAATACATAAAGACAAACTTGAAAGAAAATTAAAATAGAAATGAATTGTTAGCATAAACATGTCCTTCTAAATCACCCTTAATCCTTACACTGGAATCAAACTGCTTTCAGCATTAATATACTTTGGGTTTTCACCAAAATCCCTCTAGAAAGCCTTCATCAGCTGCCAGTATGTCTTCATCACAGACCCAAGTAGTCTGTTCATTCTGATTAGACTGTTGGAGCTAATTTAAAGTATGGCCTTTGTTGTGTCTACAGAAGCCTACTCAGCTAGGAAGATTCTCTGTCGCCCTGGCATCCAATCCGTCTCCACGTCACTGAAGCAGGAAGACAAAGATTATGGCCATCAAAGGATATTTTCAGGCAGAGATGTGACCCTCCAAACTAGTGCTTAGTTAAAATTGTCATGTTTTAAAATCACTTCAAGGATATTCAGATTTTTGACAGAAGGAAGGTCAGAAGTGTCTCAGTTGTTTTATCTTGACTAGGTCTCACTTCCTAACTAGAGGGTAAGTTCCTTGCATTTCCTACAGTATCTTACAGATACACTGGTTTTATATATATAAAATGGTGTATATATATATGTATATATATTTATATATATAAGTGCATATATATGTATTTAACAAGGTAATTTATTGAGAAAGTTTCTTGTTACTTTGAGTTTTTTTCTGATGCCATCTCACCGGAAAATAATAAAGTTTCTCCTCTTCCGTCAGTAAGGATAAACCAGAATTGTGTTTCTAAAGTTCTGGGTTCTGCCTTACCACTACCCCCTGGTGAAGAAAGAAAGCCTTTTCTTCAGAGCCAGAGAAGAGAATATGCCAGGCAAATTTTGGCTCTTTGAAGGTGATAACTACAGAGGCTTGTGTGTTAAGGAGATGTAGGCTCAGGTATCTGAGAAGAGGTAGGAACAGAAGATATTGAAGAGGGAATGACTCAGACTCAAAATGCCTGGTTAGACCCCAAAGACTGGGAAAGAAGACCTTTGGATTTGGGTTTATGGGATTGGTGGTGACCTGGCCACAATCAAATGAGTGATAGAACCTTGGATAGAAATGACAACAAGTGCTTGGTGAAGAGGCCTGATTTGGGTAGTAGAGCCATCATCTCTGAATAGGGCACATAAGCCTGGACATCAACAATGATCTTCCTCCAATGAGACTCATAAACTCTAAACATATAGGCTCCAAAGGGTAGGAGTGAGATCTCCAAATTCATCAGGGGACTTTTTACTCATCCTTGAAATGTACCAAACTTTGTTTACAATATAAAGAGATGTGTCATTTCTTGCCTCTGAGTACAGAGAAGCAATTTATACCTATCATGCTTGTTTTGTTTTAAAATGGTAATAGGAAAATCAACATTTTTTGAACACTCACTTTGGACTAGACACCATATTAGATTCTTTTTACGTATCATCTTATTTACTCCCCATGAGTTTAGGAGTGAGGCTTTAGTATTATTATCCCCATTGAGACAACTCAAACACAAGAAAGTTAAAAAATCTGCCTACGTATATCTAGTTGGTGGCAAATGTGGTATTTAAACACAGGTTCTCTGCCTCCAGAGCACAGGATTTTATCTTTCTACTTCTTGATGAAGGCAGAATCTTTCAGAAATTCTCAATGAGTATGAAAGTTTGCTCCTGGGTACAGGACAAGTAAGGGAGGGACCTGAGCTTGGTTCCTGGCACCACGTGTAGAAAAGTGATGTTTGATTAGAGAATAACAAACATTATAAGCCCAGCCCTTCTGCTGGTATATCTGTTAATTAAAAAATATATCTAAATGTTAGCCCTTCCTTATTTATAATCTTCCCTACTTCATCTTTAGGGTTTTTTTCTCTCCTTTAAATTTTGTTCTTATCCCTGAAGGTGGCATGGTATGCTGCAAAGAACATGAACCTTGGAACTAAACCAGCCTAGTTTCATTTCTTTTTACCTTTTTTTTTTTGTTTTTTGGCCATGCCACACAGCATGCAGGATCTTAGTTCCCTGACCAGGGCTCCTGCTCCCTGCAATGGAAGCAGCAGAGTCTTAACCACTGGACTGCCGGGGAAGTCCCATCATTTCTGAGTCTACCATTTACAAACTGTGTCCTTGGGCATAGTATTTAAAATATTTGAATTTAGGAAATTCCCTGGCGGTCCAATGGTTAGGACTGCACTTTCACTGCTGAGAGCCCGGGTTCAATCCCTGGTTGGGGAACTAAGATCCTACAAGCCATGCAGCACGGTCAAAAAAAAAAATTGAATTTAGTTTTCAGTAAAATGAAGACAAAAATCCCTACCACATAAGACTGTTTTGTTGATTAAATGACACAACACGCATAAAACTCAGGGCACCTCAATGACACTCAAAAATTGTGAGTCCCCTTTGCCCTGCTTTGAGTGCTTTATTTTCCTGATGAAGAGGTACAAGTGCAATCAGCCACCAAGTCTTAAAAGTCTCTCTCTACAGCACGGAGTAAGGAAGAGCTGCTCAAGCTGGAAATTGAAGATATCCCATCTCCCACGTGTATAATCGCTTTAACTGAGTCATTAAGAAAGGACCTCAATTACGTTTAAATACTTGTCTTGATACTTTAAATACTTGCTTTTGTGCTTTTATATTTTAAAACCAATACCTTTGATGTTTTAGCACTTGTCTTTGGGGATGTTTCTTAGGTTTAGAATTGGATCTCTATTGTAGGGACTTTAGGGCCCCTTACCTCAGATTCCACAGGTTACTTTTAATAGTTCCAGAATACCGAGGCCCTTAGTAACCTACCATAAATTAGAGGTACTGATTTGTTTACATCACTGGGAAGCATTTTCTGCTTTTGGTATTGGTCAGACTGTTAAACTTCAGAAACAATGTGGCCTTATAGCAAAGGCACTAAGCCAGAAATCATGACACCTGGATTCTCACCTTGACTCTGCTACTCTCTATCAGTAAGACCTGGAACAAAAAGCTCTCTGAGCTCCTTCAGGAGGGCAAAATTTCTCCTTCTTTCTTATACTCAGAGTCCAGAAGAGCACCTAGAACAAAGTAAAAAACTACAAATAAATGTTTGTTGAATCAAGAAATACTTTAGTCAATTAGACAATCAATCAATACAGGAATTGTAGGCTAAAGAACTTGGTGCATTTTCAGCTGGTTACCCTGTGGTCATGCTTTGGGTCTGGATAGACTATGACAGGTGAGATGAGGAATGAAAACGTAAAAAACAGATTTTGTAAGGCTATAGCTGCCATAGGTAGTGATTCCTATGATGGATCTGGGTGAAGTAAATTGAAAACCTTTTGGAAAGGATTCCCTATTCTAGATGCCATTAAGAACATTCATGATTCATGGGGAAAGGTCAAAATATCAACATTTACAGGAGTTTGGAAGAAGTCACAGATGACTTTGAGGGGTTCAAGACGTCAGTGGAGGAAGTAATGGCAGATGTGATAGAAATAGCCAGAGAACTAGAATTAGAAGTGGAGCCTGATGTGGTCAATTAATCTTTGACAAGGGTCCCAAGAGTACACAATGGGGAAAGGATAGTCTCTTCAATAAATGGCATTGGGAAAACTGGACCACTATCTCATATCATACACAAAAACTAACACAAAATGAATTAAAGACTTAAATGTAAGACCTGGAACCATGCAACTCCTAGAAAAAAACATAGAGAAAAAGTTTCTTGACATTGGGTTTGGCAATAAATTTTCAGATATGACACCCAAAGCACAGGCAACAAAAGCAAAATAAACAAGCAAGACTACATCAAACTGAAAAGCTTCTACACAGCAAAAGAAACAATTAGTAGAGTGAAGAGGCAACCTATGGAATGGGAGAAAATATTTACAAATCAGATATCTGGTAAGGGCTTAATTTCCAAAATATATAAGGAACTCATACAACTTAATTACAAAAACAAAAAAACCCCAAATAATCCAACGTAAAAATGGTCAAAGGACTTGAATAGACATTTTTCCAAAGAAGACATATAAATGGACAACAGGTACACAAAAAGGTGTTCAACATCACTAATCATCAGGGAAATGCAAATCAAAACCACAATGACATATCATTTCACATCTGTTAGGATGGCTATGATAATAATTTAAAAAAGATTAAAAAGGTAGGCAAAGATGTAGAGAAAAAGGGACCCTTGAACACTGTTGGTGGGAATTTAAATTGGTGCTGCCACTGTGGAAAGCATTATGGTGGTTCTTTAAAAAATTAAAGACAGGGCTTCCCTGGTGGCGCAGTGGTTGAGAGTCCACCTGCCGATGCAGGGGACACGGGTTCGTGCCCCGGTCTGGGAAGATCCCACATGCCGCGGAGCGGCTGGGCCCGTGAGCCATGGCCGCTGAGCCTGCGCATCCGGAGCCTGTGCTCCACAACGGGAGAGGCCACAGCAGTGAGAGGCCCGTGTACCGCAAAAAAAAAAAAAAACAAACAGAACTGCCATATTATCCAGAAGTCTCATTTCTGGGCATATGTCTGAAGGAAACAAAATCAGTATCTTGAGGAGATATCTTCACCCCCATGTTCATTGTAGCATTATTCACAACAGCCATGACATGGTAACAATCTAATTGTCCATTGATGAATGAACAGGTAAAGAAAATGTGATATCTATATCTATGTCTGTATATCTATGTCCATATCTTTTGCTTTGATACGGCATACAATAAACACATGTCACTTTAAAGCTTATTTTTTTCTGTCTTTCAAATGAAAATGTAAGGGTTATATTCCATTTGATTATTTGTACTGTCTCCTGCTCTGCCTGATCCTTACTTTCTAACCCTGCAATGTTAAATAAAAAGAGATTCTTGTCTCAGAAAAAAAAAAAAAAAAAAAAAAAAAGTAGAGCCTGAAGATGGACTGGATCGCTGCAATCTCATGATGAAACTTGAACTGATGAGGGATTGCTTCTTATGGATGAACAAAGAAGGTGGTTTAATGAGATGGAAACTACTCTTGGTGAAGATGTCGTGAAGATTGTTAAAATGCAACAAAGGATCTAGAATATGACATAAACTTAGTTGATAAAGCAGAAGCAGGGTTTGAGAGATTGACTCTACAAGTTCTAGTGTGGGTAAAATGCTATCAAACAGCATTGCATGCCACAGAGAAACTGTTCATGAAAGGAAGAGTCAATCGATGCAGCAAACTTCACTGATGTCTTATTTTAAGAAGTTGCCACAGGGCTTCCCTGGTGGCGCAATGGTTGAGAGTCCGCCTGCCGATGCGGGGGACACGGGTTCGTGCCCCGGTCCAGGAGGATCCCGCATGCCGCGGAGCGGCTGGGCCCGTGAGCCATGGCCGCTGAGCCTGCGCGTCCGGAGCCTGTGCTCCGCAACGGGAGAGGCCACAACAGTGAGAGGCCCGCGTACCACACACACACGTACACAAAAAAAGAAAAAGAAGTTGCCACAATTGTCCTACCCTTCAGTAACTGCCACCCTGATCAGTCAGCAGCTGTCAACATGGAGGCAAGACCCTCCACCAGCAAAATGATTACGACTGACTGAAAGTTCAGATAATGGTTAACATTTTTTAGCAATAAAGTATTTTTGAATTAAGGGATGTACATTTTTAGACGTAATGCTATGGCACACTTAGTAGACTACAGTACGATGTAGATATAATTTCTGTATGCACTGGGAAACCAAAATCCATTTGACTCGCTTTATGGCAATATACCCTTTATTGCAGTGGTCTGGAACCAAACCCACAGTATCTCTGAGGCATGCCTGTATTTGCTAGCTTTTTAAAATGGATATTTTTAAAATTTATTTTCTTATGTAAATATTTATATTCATACCTAATTTTATGTTTTTAAGTTTGCTTTTTTTCCCTAAAGTATCCACAAATTGCATAAGCTTCAGGCTCCATGAAACTTGGATCTGTCCCACCTCTATTACATTCCCCACAGGAGACACTAAAGATGCAGTCATCTTTCCAGAAGGACATATTTAGGGCCTCTCCTTCAAGGCTTCTGCCCCATACATGTGAACATATGAAAATGAGCCTTCAACTGTGGAATTTCAATCCCCAGCTGACAAAGCCGCATATATTGCCCTTCAACTCTTGTCATGTGAGTATGTCTTTCTTCTTCCTTTTTCACTCATGCGGCTTCATCCCAGTCTTCCACTTGGTGACTCTTGATCCAGTGCTTCTAGCTCTCACCCCATGATTTTTCCTTCTCTAAGAGATCCCATGCCTCACTCCCAGCCACCCCTGGAAGCTTTTACCACAAAGGTCCCTGCTCATCAAACACTGCTCATCAAACATGGTTTTATACTCCAAGCCTTAAAGACACAGCTAATGGAACCCTTCATCGGGAATCCTGCTTCCTTGCTGGTTACCGCTGCAAGGGACCAGAGTCATCTTGTTGTCCTTTCCAGAACAAGGAAGTCCAGACAAATCCTGTTTCTCCATGAGGCACCCTGAGAAAGAGAGGGGAAACCCCTTCTATCAAAGTTTGGAACTTGGATCTCAAGAGCTTATAACAGAGAAAGTAATGTTCTTGGCTGCTTGACTTGACCTGACCCATGGAATCATAAAAAAGAGAAAAATAGTGTTTAAGTCAGTTACTGCCTGGCTTAAATGGTTTTCTGTGAGTAAACAGGAAAATTAACCACCATTCTCAACATTGTTTTGAAGGCAAATTGTGCTCTTACATTACAAATGACTGTCTTAATAAATGATTGTTGGGGACACAAACTGTTGGTACATTGAGTAAACAAACTGTTTCTTTTCAGTTTGTGAAGCTAAAACTCTTTCCCGCTCTTCCTGTAATTGGAGCTGGTTGTGACATAAGACATCACAGAATTGATCACCCAGGTGTCACTATGGCTAATTATTAAGACGAATACAAGTACATGGTATTTACCATCCTTCACCACCTTTATTTCTCTTCTAAAGTATAGAGTGGACCTTGACAAGGTTCACTTAAGTTCTGCAAGAAGGTTCGTAATGGGGAAGAAACTTTGCATTCTATTACAAGTTAATCACTAAAGGGATGTCACCTATAAGCTCAAATTATACACAGTGGCCCATCTCTGGGAGCCCTGCCTCCCAGGTAATGATCATTAAGCTAAAATACCTTTTGCTCACAGGAAACATCCTGACCAGGCCCATGTGTGAATGACGGCAGGAAGAAGGAAATTAGCACATCCCCTCAGAGGCTGACTGGAACCAGGAAATGTTGGACTTTATTCCCTCCCTTTTTATTATAAAAGAAGGCTGAATTCTAACTCAGGCAAGATGGTTCTTTGGGACATGAGTCCACTATCTTCTCGGTTTGCTGGCTCTCTGAATAAAGTCGCTCTTCCTTGCCCTAACAACTCGTCTCTCGATGTATTGGCCTGTCATACGGCAAGCAGTACGAGTTTGGACTCGGTAACAGGTTCCAAAGCTGCAAGAACTCTCATTCCCTCTCCACTGCTGTGGCCTCTGGGGATCACCCACTGTTTTCCGTTTAATGTTGCTTTAATCTGAGATTCAGTGCAGTAGGTCAGTGGAAGGTCCAGGTCTGACCTGGGGTAGAAGGACAGGGACCACGGCTCTCTGCACATTGCAAGAGTCTCCGTTCAAGTCTTCTAAAGCTGCCTTGAGCCACTCCAGTTCCCCATGGCTCATTAGTTTTAATTCAAGGAGGTAGAACTAGGCCTTATGATGACGCCTAGGCCAGTGCCACCCAAAGCGTGATCCTCAGACCAGTGCTGGTCCACAAGCTGCTGCCAGTCAAAGACAAGGGAAATACAGAAATTGAGAGAATGCTTTAAAAAACCTTTTGTAGGCAGCTGACATTGCTGTGCAACGTCACATCTAAGTACATATACCATCATTTTGTTAGGGGGAACAGACAGTTTGGTTGTTATCAGACTCCCAGAGTGAGTAACCTGTGATGTCCTGCACAGTAAGACCATGTGTTGGTCTGCAAGAAAGCAGAAGTGCGAAAAAAAAATTTTTTTTAACTAGTTCTCCATGATAGATTTTAAAGCTTTGGTCTAGGCTACCAAGAGGGAGCTGGGAGGCAGGGGAAATTGAATGAATGCAAATTGGAAAGAACCTGGGACCTCTGTAGAGACAGTCCTGATTTCTGCACAGTCTCAGAGTACTCTCCAGCTTTGCCATGCCCTTGGACTTGAAATTAGTGTACTAGGGCTAAGCTGTGTTGGCTCCCAGCTTGGTTGATATTCCACTGTAAACAGCCTCTTCAGAGACTGTGATGCACTTTCCTTCCAGCCAGGAGAGCAAAAAAAACTTGCAGCTTGTACAGTACTGGTGTCCAAAAGAAAAGCCACACAGGGACATCTAGTGGTAATAGGAAATTGCCAACCTGCTCCAAAGGAGTCCAAGAATTTCCAAACTACAAGCTGCTTGGGGACTTTAGATTCATTTATTGAATTTTACCCCACACTCTAGCAAATTAGTCACTGCATTTGAAGGTACTAATCCGTGTGATGTGCGGCCCCGGAAATGAAGCTGGACACCCTGGCCACCTGTTAGGACACCTCTAACAAGTCTCTGTACACCCAGAATGAAGCAAAGAGTGAAGGCAGTAGACAGATTCTTCAGGCGAGGGTGCTGGGGAGAGAATACAGATAGGAGACCCTCATTTTATGGACAATTACTTCAGCAGTGTCTTTCTAGCTGGCTGTAAAACAGACCTGACCCCAGAGAAGTAGAAAAGAGGCAGAGCTCCAAAATAAACTGAATACATTAAGAACGGTCCTCCAAACTTGCTGATCTATAAATAAGCATCTGCAGAACTCTTCATGAGTTATTGTGAGCTCTCCAGCAAGACGACAACGCCAAATCAAAGCTAGCCACCCAGACTGATAGAAACAAAGCCCTTAGAAGAAGCAGGTTTCTCCTGGCCTTTGATGGAAAGACTGAAGATAAAATAGATACAGTTGCATCAGATTTTTGTTGTCAAGCTGACTCTTTCACAGGCTGACAGATGTGCAAATAAATTAAATTAGGTCTAAATTAGCTGGTAAAAATCATAGTAGATTTTACCATGAAAAACATATCTAGGGCTTCCCTGATGGCGCAGTGGTTGAGAGTCCACCTGCCGATGCAGGGGACACGGGTTCGTGCCCCGGTCTGGGAAGATCCCACATGCTGTGGAGCGGCTGGGCCCGTGGGCCATGGCCGCTGAGCCTGTGCGTCTGGAGGCTGTGCTCCGCAACGGGAGAGGCCACAACAGTGAGAGGCCTGTGTACTGCAAAAAAAAAAAAAAAAAAAAAAAAAATATATATATATATATATATATATATCTCTAAAGTCTATAACTGCTGATTTTTGCCTCTTCTATGTGTAGCGAGGTCAAATTTTACATACTACAACTCATGCATCCTATCCTAATGTATAGCTTTAGAAAAGTACCTAATTGATGTAATAACAAAGTCCTTCTTTCGACCCACTTATCCCCGCCCATCTAATGACAAGAAAACTCTTGAACTTGTCCATTCATGCTCACTAGCCCCCTTCTTGATTACAATCACCCATTGCAGTTGAACTTGTATTGCAGTTCAAACTATTTATTCTAACAACTCAAGTTTCTCTCCCTTTCCCAAGTGAAATTTGGGCACAAGAAGATTAAACTGGGGAGGTGGTCTCTAGTCCCTGTGCTGTGTTTCTCTCCTGGCTCCTGCGTCTCTGAGTTGTAACTGGTTTCTCCAGCTCTCTGTTCTCAGACTGTCCTATCTAAATCCATGCTAAGTCCACGCTGGGGAAATCCATGGTCTGTTCTGTCAGCTCCTTTTGTGCCTGGTATTATCTCACTCTTCCCAACCAACCTCTTCTTAGGTCCCCACCTCTTCTATCTACCTCTCCCTGCAGTCCCTGCTGCAACTCTCAACGGAGTCATCCCTCACCACAGGGATCTCTTGATGGGTCCACCGGTTTCTCCACGATGCCACCAAGAGCATGTCAGAACTCCAGGAAACAGTCTGGGAAAGTGAGTCAATGGAGACCTGGAGCTCTCCCAGACCACTCCCATGACACTGATATTACTACTCTTTCAGCCTCTCATGTCACTTCAGAGGACCCTGTGAGATGCGCTCCTCCCACAGTTCCCTATGAGAAGCAGGGTGTGTTTGTTCTAGGGCTGCAATAGCAATTATCACGAATTCAGTGGCTTAAAGCAACAGAACATTGACTCTCTTCCAATTCTGGAGGCCAGAGTCTGAAATCAAGTGGTCAGCAGGGTGGGTTCTCCCTGGAGGCTCTGAGGGAGAATCCGGTCTATGCCTCTCTCCTAGCTTCTGCCGGCTTCTGGCGACTCTTGACATTCCTTGGCATGGGGCTGCATAACTCCGGTCGCTGCCTCTTTCTTCTCATTATCTTCTTCCCTCTCTATCTGTGTCTGTTTTCCCTTCTCATCTCTTATAAGGATTTGCCATTGGATTCAAAGCCCATCCTAGTCCAGAATAATCTCATCTCGAGATCATTAACTTAATTATATCTGCAAAAACCCTTTATTCCATAAGGTCACATTTATGGGTTCCAGGGTTTAGGACCTATACACATCTTCTTTTTTCTTTGGGTCGGGGGGTGCACTATTTAAACAAGGTAGGGGCCTCTACCTTCTCACAAAGGCCAGGGGTATGTACGTCCCTCCAGGGGATCCCAGTAGCATCCCAATCCCAGATCCATTCTCTCTGAACCCCTTCCTTTTTGCACCAGAATTGTTTCTGCTTCCTGTCCCTTTTCTATGAGGAATTCACCTGTCACATCTGCCCTCTTCCTACCTCTGGGCCTCTTTTTTTCTAGAAGGTACCTACCTTCCTCTTCCCTGGGGTGATAAAGACTCAAGGCATGCACTAGTGGCAAAAAAAAGTGTGCTTTAAGAGAGAGATTATATTATTTGTGAACATATTTCAAAAACATTATCTCCATTATATATATACAGACATACACAGAGTCTGTTATATTAAGACATTGGCCCCACATGACAACATCTTAACCAAAACTTTAAAGGAGAAATCCAGACTTGGAAAATAATCTAAAGATTTACTATGTATAAAAAAGATGACCACAGACATCCACTAATACAACTCAGCTTACATATAATCTTCCTCTCTAGAGGACAAGATATTGTTAAAGTGTTCGCGCAATGGGCAACTGTAATTGATAAGCTATAGGTTTTGATAAGCTGTAGTTCTAGCTTAAGTTTTGATAAGCTATAGTTCTAGGTCTTGGAAGAATTTGCTCACCTCTACCCTCTATGTTTTAATATTTTATTTTAGAACATCTCAAATATACATAAAAGTAGAGCAAACAGTATAACAATTCACCATGTACCTATCACTCAGCTTCAACAGTTCATAAACCATGACCAACTTTGTTCCCTTATACTTGATACCTTCGTGTCTCTCTTTATCCCATCCCTGAATTTTGAGGTTATCTTAGACATCACGTCATCTGTAAATATCTCATAGATTTTTCTAAAAGATAGAGACCCTTTTTTGCATATTCAATAACATGATCATACCTGAAAATGTTAAAATATTCTCTAATATCAAATATTCAATCATGCTCACATTTCCCCAGTTTTTTTGTTTTTTTTTTTCCGGTATGTGGGCCTCTCACTGTTGTGGCCTCTCCCGTTGCGGAGCACAGGCTCTGGACGCGCAGGCTCAGCGGCCATGGCTCACAGGCCCAGCCACTCCGCAGCATGTGGGATCTTCCCGGACCAGGGCACGAACCCATGTCCCCTGCATCGGCAGGCGGACTCTCAACCACTGCGCCACCAGGGAAGCCCATTTCCCCAGTTTTTTATTTTATCATTTTCACTTTGTTTTTAGCTTGTTTTTTGAATTAGAATCCAAATGACATCTATACATTGAGATGATAAATGTCTCAAATTGCTTTCAGTCTTTAGGCTCTCTGTCTGTCTGTACCTGTCTCCCTCTTTTTCTTTTCTCTCTTGAAGTTTTTGTTTTTTGATTTTTTCTCTTGAAGTTTTTGTTGAAGAAATGGGTGGTTTGTCCTATGAAGTTTTCTGTCTGAATTTTTCTGACTTTATCCTCTTCGTGATTTTTGTCCTCTGTATTTTCTGTAAATTTGTATTCAAAATAAGGTGGAGATTTATGAGGGATTTTTTGTCCAGACATCTTCATAGGTGGTGTTGTATAACACCCTCAGGGATGAATAATAATCCCTGGTTGTCTTCTTTTTGTGATGTTAGCAGACATTGATAATCATTGCTTAGATCCAATAATTCTTAAGGTGTTAAAATGATAAATTATTTTAAAATTCTTAGCTGGTAAGCTTCTAAGAGATATTTCCCCCTCAGGAGCAATTGTTTATGCTGAGGTACAGTTTGCATAGGAGAAGCAAGATGAATGCTTGGTTCTTTTTTTATATATATGTGGTCTTCTATATATATAATATTATATATAATTATATATAATATGTATATACATACAAGTATGTGTGCGTATATGCATGTATTTATTAACACATGGATTTAAACATCTTTTTTTTTTTTCGGTACGCAGGCCTCTTACTGTTGTGGCCTCTCCCGTCGCGGAGCACTGGCTCCGGATGCACAGGCTTAGCGGCCATGGCTCACGGGCCCAGCCACTCCACGGTATGTGGGATCTTCCCGGAACAGGGCACGAACCCATGTCCCCTGCATCGGCAGGCAGACTCTCAACCACTGCGCCACCAGGGAAGCCCTAAACATCTTTGATGCCTTACAACATATTGCAATTATTATACGTAGTGATACTCAAGTCATCCTCCCTTTGACAAGGGAGTCTCTTCACTTAGACTTCTGAGTCCTTTGGGGATGACACTAGTAGTCTTGAATAGAATCCTTGTTTTCTGATGTGACAAGATTCATCTTGCATTTCCTACAACTGGCTGCGAGGTCTTTTCAGTGGCTATAGATAGAAAATATTGTTATCTTTGTTTTGTTTTAGATAAAACACATCATAAGTTGAAACTAATACTTCCAATTCAAATTCAGGAATACGAGGTTTTTACTTAACCTAGCTGATTTCATATCTGTTTCTCTCTTCTGCCATGCCCCAAACCCTGGTTTCAATGACACCAATATAATTATTTATTTGCTTTATCAATACTACATACACGATGGTCTCAGAATAATATAAACACTACCGCCAACTATATCATTACTGTAAACAGGGTTTTTTTCTTTTGCAATTTATTTTGTCCCACTGGGGATGCACACTCCAACCGTTACGCCTTTAAAGTCACTTGGGAGAATTTCTCTGTGAGAGGATCAACAGGATACACTTTGAGGTTTCTTTTTCTTTTCACTTTCGATATTTAGGAGTTGCATTTTGTGTTTAATTTTATTTTTTTATTATGTAAAACATTTACATTTCCAAAGTTGCATCTTCAAAACAAGGTATCTAAAGAATAAAAAATAGGGGCTTCCCCGGTGGCGCAGTGGTTGAGAGTCCGCCTGCCAATGCAGGAGACATGGGTTCGTGCCCTGGTCCGGGAAGATCCCACGTGCCGCGGAGCGGCTGGGCCCGTGGGCCATGGCCACTGAGCCTGCGCCTCCGGAGCCTGTACTCCGCAACGGGAGAGGCCACGGCAGTGAGAGTCCCGCGTACCGCAAAGAAAAAAAAAAAAAAAAGAATAAAAAATAGTTTCTATCCCCCTTCCTTCCATCTCTTCCCTCCTTCTCCCATAGTTAGCTATTTTTTTAAACTTCATCGTTTGTCTTTTCATTGAGTTTTAAATAATCACACACACACACACACTCACACACACACAAACACACATTCTTATATCCTGGAGATTATTCCATAGTAACGTAGAGATTTTTCTGATTCTTTTTTTACACCTGCATAATAATCCATTGTGTGAATACATCATAGTTTATTCAACCATTTCTTATTGGTGAGTATTTGAATTATTTGCTATTATAAATGGTGCTTCAGTGAATAGCCTTGTTCACAAGTACTTTTATATTTTTGACCCATGTATCTTTGGAATAGATTCCTAAAAATGGAAATCTATGTAATTTTTCTAGTTCCTATTTTGAAATATAATTGAAAATACTAACTCCGAATTCTAAACATAATAGTTATTGGTTTTGGTTTTGGTAAAGGGCTTGGCGTAATTTTTGAATTAGTAAATTTAAAATTTGTTTGTGTGGCAGAGCAGTCACGATTTTCCTAGTGGAACAGTGTACTATTTCTCTATAAAAGAGTAATACATATAAATCCATCAAAGAAACTAGGGCAATTCTAAAAGCAATAACTGTGACTATGTTATATGTATGCAATATAAAATCACCATCATGAGCATAAATGTCCCAGGAAAAAAACAAAGATGTTAAGTTAGACCTCTGAGTTTTCCGTTCAGTCTCATTTGGCCATAGCTTATTCTGCTCTCTATTAGTGTAAACTACTTGGCATTGGGTATGAAGTGATTAAACATGAATGGTTTTAACTATCATTTCTGAGAAGTGAGTGATGTAACAATAGAGTTACACTGGAAGTGTCATGATTTCTATATATCTACTCCAAGCAAAAGGAGATTTTTCCAGCCAAGGGGGTTTTAAAATTTCAATATCCATCACAGTAGCATCAGGAGCACTGATCTCAGAAGACAAATACCATATGATATCACTTACATGTGGATTCTAAAATACAACAGAAATGAACCTCTCTACAAAACAAAAACAGACTTACAGACATAAACAGACTTGTAGTTGCCAAGGGGGAAGGGGGTGAGGGAGGGAAGGACTGGGAGTTTGGGATTAACAGATGCAAACTAGTATATATAGGATGGATAAACAACAAGGTCCTACTGTATAGCACAGGGAACTATATTCAGTATCCTGTGTTAAACCATAATGGAAAAGAATATGAAAAAGAATATATTTATATATATATGTATATATACATATTTATAAAACTGAGTCACTTTGCTGTACAGCAGAAATTAAGCACAACATTGAAAATCAACTATACTTCAATAATTTTTTTAAAAAAGAGCACTGATCTTAGAAAATTCAGCTACCAGGGAGAGAGCACATACAGACTCAAAGCATGCTGGTAAGAAGCTGTGTTTTCATAGAGGTCAATTAACAATATCTCAATCCTTTAACAATTAAGAAAATGCTTATAAGATTACAAATATTCCAGCATATAACATACCATATAGGACATAATAATTTAGAAAATAGATAATAATTTAAATATAAAAGGATCAATGTTGAAATAAAGTTTTCTTAGTCATTTTGATTAAATTCAGTTATTTAATGAAAAAGAACTAGAAAAATTTTCTGTATCCATTCATATTCTTTATATTCAATTGTATAGATCAGGCATTGACAAACTTTTTCCGTAAAAGGCCAGACAGCAAATATTAGACTTAGTGAGCCAAGGGGCAAAATCAAGTGTGTTATGTAGGAACTTATATAACAAATGAGAAAACAAATTTCCACATTTTCTATTGTTGAAATTCAAAAAATAATGATGATGGAGCACAAGTTTTTGTAATTCAGATCTACTAGTGAAAAGAATGGAATTTTATTCAAAGGATAATATTTTGCTTAAGTGGGTTTCAAGGTTAGCGTTCTCAATCATCAAATTTATTGCAAATGTTCATTCGGAAAAAAAAACACTTTTAGCTTGTCGGCCAAACAAAAACAAGTGGAAGGCCAGATTTGGTCCACAGGGCCAAGTGGAATGACCGCTGGCATGGAAAATTCTCATGATAGTATGGGTTCAATCAGTTCAACAGATCCTTTTGCTTTCTTTACAATCCCTAAATTAAAGAATCACCACTAGAAGGCAAACTCTCCACGTGTCTATTCATTGATGTAAACCAAACACCTAGAACAGCGCCTGGCACGTAGGTGGCCTATAGTAAATATTTCTTTCATGAAGCAATAGGTAAAATACATAAAATATTTATTTTATATATAGTTATTTGGACTAAGTGGAACCTAGCCAACTCATAGAGTCAAGATTCTGGGAGCCCAGGATGAAAAAAAACAAGAAACCCTACTTCACTTATTTCTGGGCATTCTATTTGTTTGTCCCACAATCAGTGCTACTAGCGACTGATCTACTCAAGTGGCAGCACGTTCAGTGTCTGAAGAAGGAAGTCTTAAAGTGGTGGTAACTCCATGCAGTTGTTTATTTATTTCTGAAAATTAACAAATGATAATTTGGTTTTGGTGGCAGCATGTTGGTGATTCAGAGGAAAATTAATTTAAAGATTATTATCCTAAGGCACTAAACCACAAAATGCTATTTAACACACAAGTTTAGCTTTGACCTCATTAATAGAGGCTACAAGCTTCCTACTATAATTATTCCCACATCTTGCTTTTCATATTTTATCACTGGAAAAAGAGGAGACCAACACCTGCCTCCAGAACAAATAGAATTTTTGGACTCAGAGAATATTTCAAATATTTTTCTAATTTAATCTCTTGATTTTAAATATGAAGACAGGGAGAGAGAAAGAGTATGTGATTTGCCTGTGTCTCATGTAAGTTAGTGGAAAGCTATCATTAGAACCAATTCTTGGTTCTCAACTCTGTCTTGTCATGAAAGATGAGTTATAAAGAAAGAGTAAATTACATTCCTTTAGCTATCAAGTTATAGATGAAGTAGCTCAGACAAGGATTTAGCACAGCCCTTATTTTCATGATTAATTCAACCCATGAGAAGATAAAATACAATTACTTCAGCAAATACTAACACAAAAATTTTACATTTGGGCCAGTAATACTATCTGTGCTACACTCTATACACCAGTAATCAGAACTTGATTAATTTTGATGAAACACTTGGTTGGGAGCAGGGTGCAGATGATAATTTCAAGAGAACAGACTGGGCACAGTTTGGGAACCAACTTGATTAAAGAAGCAATAAGGTTATCCAAATATTTGTTCCTTGTCCCATCTGTCTCTCTAAGGCAGCGCATTGCAAATGAGAACGAGAAGGTCAAGTTCACATACCACATATTTAGTTATAACTATTCTTATCATACTGAGGATATAACAGATTACCACTAATCTGATAAAATTATGACACATTAGAATGAATGCTGTTTTAATTGCATACTGTGGTAGAGTTTATAAGATGTTTTACATGTGTCTGATTTGAACCTCCTAACAATATCTTGAAGTGGGCAGGTGCAGTAAATTGGTTGTAAAAATAGCCTAAATTCTTCATCTCTTCAGGTATCCAGGCCCCTGGCTCACATGACTTTGCAATTCTTCTCACTAATAAGGTTGTCTGTGTCCTAGAGCTTTAATTCTGCAGTCATACATATGACTTTCTTTGGCCAGTAGCATGTTAGCAGATGTGATACATGCAGGATCTTGGAAAGGTGCTAACGCATTTCCATTTCCTCTCTTGCTCTTTGCCGTGGCCATGTTAACATATCCAGGCTAGCCTACGAAAGCAAGAGTCAGCATACTGTTTCTGTAAAAGATCAGATAGTAAATCTTTTTGGTTTTGTGGACCATGTGGTCTCTACTGCTACTATTCAACTACTCGACGCTGCCATTGTGACATGAAAGGAGCCGTAGCAAATATGAAAATGAATGAGCAAAATTGTGTTCTGATAAAACATTATTTATAGAAACAATACATGGGCTAGATTTGGCCAATGAGCCATAGTTTACTGACCCCCATACTAGAGGATGAGACACATGGAATAGAGTTGAGTTGCCCCAGTAATCCTAGTTTAGATCATTTGGAATCACCCAAGCTCCAGCCAATTCCTAGATATGCGAGACAGTTAGACACACGTCCACGAGAATCACTTAGCCAACCTGTAGCTCACAGCAGACACATGTGCAAACCCAGCCAACACCAGCCCAACCCTGCAGCATCATTTGCCAAACCCCTGAGTCACGGATGATTTGTTACATAGAAGTATTGTGGCAAAAGTATATTAATACCGTAGGTAAAGTCTTAATCTCGCCATTTTAGAATTAAAGATGGGGCTTAAGGAAGTTAAACATCTTGGTCATTGTCTCGTGCAGCCAGAAAGTGTCAGAGCCAAGATTCAAATTTAAGTGCTTTCAAATCTATTGTTCTATTCCACTATGTAAAACTGCTTCAATCCTTTACTTTTCTCTTTAGATGGGTTTATTAATATAGCAATATAGATATAGATACGTATAATGTAGGGTAAAAGATGAAGAATTTTAGGCAGCTCTGACTCTCCACTGATTCCCCTCTTAGCTTTTAGCTATGGAAAATCACGTCGCCCAGCCTTAAACTTTAGATGATTTTCTTTAAGTTGCTAATGCAGATCTCTTTGTGGTGTAGCACAGTCTATATCATCCTGGTTCTTATTTTCCGAAACTCCAGTAAGAGGAAATAACTTAAATGGCCTACGCTTGCACGCAGCTCCTCTCTCTCCATTTACCGCTCCCATTTCATGCAGGGCTGTCAGGGCTTTCTGAATTAAATGTGGCTTAGGGCCTGCGCCTGCGGCCTGAGGAGGCTCATAGGTCCTATAGCGCATCCTCAATCTTGTACTTGAGCTGTCAAGTGTGAGAGATTGGTGCCAAATTCAACCCAACATAGCCCCTTCCCAGTAGTCTGCCTTTGACAACCCCTCCTTGTCAAATCCAACAGTTTACATAGGATATATTGTGAATAAAGGACTCTGAAAGATACGAATGTAGAGGTGCTGCTTCCGTTGATAGCAGGAACACCTATCAGCTTCCCACAGGGCTGACATTTCAGGCTGGCAGCAGGGAGATGACCATAGGGTTCTTGTGCCGCTGTTTCTAAATGGATTGTAGAGACTTTCAAGGCAAATTGCCTCACTTCTCACCATCTGTCTCCAAAAATAGTCAGTGTGAAGCAACTATGCAACTCAAAAAAAAATTTTCTTTTGGTATTTATAAAGTAGAACCCTCAGGTGAATGGTTTCTAGAACTTACACAGGATTCCCTAGGCTTGAGCTATGAGTATTTTTAGTCCCATTCATGACATCACCTCTATCTTGAAACGGATATATCAGATTACCTTAGTCTTATGCCATTGAACGTTTGACTCATCCAACTCTCTTTGGTGTGAACCCATGCTCTCCAGGCCACACAAGCCTTCCTATAGTGTGCAGAGCACTGAGTCACGGAGTAACTTTGGTACCTTTGGCAGTGTTTCCCCAGAGAAAATCAAGAGAGGATTTCTGATCACAATTTAACTTCCAAGGCAGCTTGACCACAGGGCCAGAATGGAGTAATCCCTGGGATTCAAAACCACCAGACCAGGGGACAGTTATAGGACTGAGTTGCAGTGAATTCCTTGCTATTATGGTTTACACTCAAGTCTCATTTATGAGTCTACCTCTCAGGGCCTAGTCACAACAATACCCTGAAAGAGTAAGTGTTTGACTTTTCAAAGCAGAGGGCCCCACCCATTTGGCACTGATTAGATAAGGTTTTCTCAGTCTTTTAAAACCACAGAGCCCTTTAATATATGTCAAATTCTGATGTCCCACCACCATCTTTCAACATGTCCAAGCCAAATAAGTACATCTTAGAGATAGATGTCCCCACCGGCTAAGAAGATTCTACTCTACGTAGTACTACGTGAAATAACCATAGGGCTTATGTCCTAAATAATGATTCAGTATATTGTGTGTATGTGTAGATGCTAGCTGTAGAGATTTTGATAAAATCTGCCCCACCCTCCAGCCCCATTTGAGAGTCACTGCACCCTCTCACTAAAACTCCCATCACCACCCTAGATGATGCTTCTATAAGAATTACAGATAAATACCTTCTGATTTCTGCAGAAGAAACTTGACTTACTTATGGTAGAGTTAGTTTAGGGTTGGTGAGAGACCAAGGCTTGAGTGAAGGGAGTGGTGAAATTTGAAGAAGTAACTTGTTATCTAATTATTAAGTGCATACATAATGGTTAGTACTGGTGATGGTGGTGGTACTAACTCCTGTGTGTATGTGTGTGTGTGTGTGTGTGTGTGTGGTGAGTGTGGAGTCTGAGAATGGGGTGTGTGAATGCAGATGTGCATTCACACATTCATGTTTGTGTACACGAATGAGAATGTTTATATAAAGACAAAGAAAACACAATCCTTGCGTTCAAAGAGTTCTAATTAAGTGGTAGAAACATGAACATATCCATCAGGTCCCTCCTAGGTAACAGTGTTAATACAAACTGTGCAATATCTTCTCCACCTCTGTCCCATCACAAGTCAAAGCCACTTATAGCACAGACGTCCCTCCAGAGTCCAGTGTGTCATGTGGTCAGGTGGGGATTCCTTGGTACAGGAGACACTGGACCAGTAAATATTTTTTCCTTCATCCATCCTCCTCCATTACAACAGTTTCACTAATAAATTCCCCAACATCTACAGCTTCTCTTCTGAGTGAAAACACAGTTAGAAACCATTTTAAATTGTCTTTACAACTATTATTCAAACTTGGAAATTGAAGTAGGTGATCTCTAGACATTTTCATTTTTTCTTAAACATGTTCTGCACACATACATAGTTTTTATACCTCTAAGAACAAATAATTTAAATGTCCTTTCTTTTTCCTGATAGTTGTTAAGTAATGGATATCAAATATTAGTAGCTGAGTGGGTGACCAATAACCACAGTACATTCTGCTACTACTCTGAGAAGCATTACCAGGGAAGTAGAAAATTTATGAGAACAATTACAGAAGTGACAATGGTTAAACAAGTATCTTACACAAAACTCAGCTAACTGAATCTTTGTGCTCGATAGATTACTCAAATAATTTCCATATGGAGGACACTTTATTGTTTAGAATATCTTTTTTTCACATACATAGATCATTTGACCTTCAAAAAATATAACAAAAGTTTAAGGAAACTACAGATTGGACAGAGTAAATAGGTTACCCAAATCCAGAGGGTAGGGTGTCTGTGTGTGTGTGTGTGTGTGTGTGTGTGTGTGTGTGCGTGTTTATGCAGGCAGATCTAATCCTTAAATTTTGAACTTTTCACTTCTGAGCTCATGATCTTTTCCATTAATTATACCACAAAGCTTTCCTGATATGCAAAGCTGCTTTTAACATTAGGAAAAGAAGTGAAAAGAAACTTGTACAGAATTCTCCAGTCAATTGTCCAATATGTTTATGGACTTAAGAGCTGCTCAAATTATGAAACTTAAAATATAAACACAGTGACTTTTCATTTGTGTGGTAAACCTAAATGAACCATTATGAGCGCCACTAAAAGCACTACTTAAGAAATATGTATTAAAATTAAGAGTAATCAAGAGAGAGAAAAACTAATAATATAAATGGTGAGTATAAGAAAAATATCAATATTTTAAAAGTTCATCCTTTATTATAAAGGTTTAAGTACACATAATTCAAGACAAAAGATATAAATATGTATGGATGTATATAGGGTTTATATGTTTGTAAACATATGCTTTATGAATTTTTATGTTTATATTTTTATATAGAAACAAAACTGAGCATTATTTGATGCTAAATCCATTGGGTGAAAGTTTGCAGGAGGACAGGATTTGCACAGTCTCAATTTATCACCCTAAATACGATTACAAAAAGATAGCTTTACAGTGAATAAATCTGGTCGATACTACCTTACTGAACTGATCACCACTAATGGGACAAACTGACATCAAACGTGCTGTAATCTGAAGAACACAACGTTAACAAAAATGTTTAATTTGAATCTAAGAATGAGAAAATAATATACAAAACCAAATCAGATTAAGGATCATTCTAGAAAACCACCAGCCTAAACTTCTCAAAAAATGCCAGTCATAAAAGATAAAAAAAAAATGAAAGAACTCATCCATTTTATTGAAAACTAAATAGAAATGATAACAAAAGGCAGTGTGACATCCTTGTTTGATTCCTGGATCAAAAATAAAGCAGTTATAAAAGACATTATTGGAAAAACTGGGGAATTTAAATATGATCTGTGTATGTTAATAAATATTGTATTAGAGTTAAATTTCTTTGGTGTGAGAATGGTATGGTTATTTGGAGACTGCTTTGTACACAGGAGATAAATGTTGAAGTATTTAGGAATGAAATATCTTAAATGCATGATATAGTATCTGCAGCTTACTTTCAAATTGTTCAGAAAAAACACTGAGTGATAAGAGCTAAAGCAAATATGCGGAAATGTTAACAACTGGTAAATCTAGGTGAAAGACATATAGAAGTTCATTGTACTACTTTTCTGTAGGATTGAAACTTTTTTTTTTGCGGTACGTGGGCCTCTCACTGTTGTGGCCTCTCCTGTTGCGGAGCACGGGCTCCGGACGCGCAGGCTCAGCGGCCATGGCTCAAGGGCCTAGCCACTCTGAGCCATGTGGGATCTTCCCGGACCGGGGCACGAACCCGTGTCCCCTGCATCGGCAGGCGGACTCTCAATCACTGCGCCACCAGGGAAGCCCTGAAACTTCTGAAAATATGTTGGGAAAAATAAAACCAAATGAAATCGTTCTTTAAATTCTTTATTTCATATGCCGATTTCAGCAATACTGAAATACAAGTTTAACATACATGTACTTACTCTTTCTAAAGATTTAGAATATGAAATGTTGAATAATGTTACAAATTACAATCAAAATTTAAAACAAAGTACTTAAGAATAAGACAAAAGAGCTAAAAATTATGTTAAATTTCTAGTGCAAATATTAAAAAAGAATAAAGGATATTGGTGACATTAATATTCAGACTAGGTTTTCCCTATCTTAATTTCTCTGCTCCCTTCCCACTTAAAATCTTAAAAAGTATTTGTTACAAATTGGAAGTACAGAATTGTTAGAAAATCACTGGATGATGAGTTGTATGATTCTCTTTACAGGTACAACCTACTTCTCAGCAATCTGTAAGCCATTGACAGTGTAACTCCATATCCAAGGAAAAAAGCCAAAGCGCGATTTGGCTGGGGAAGGGGTATCAAATATGCAATTGTGTGGTAGATTCGTGCTCCAACAAAGAGCCTGAAGTGCAGGATGGCAGTAGAGAGATCTGGACCACTCAAGGAATACAGAAGGCCAATACCAAGAAATGGCACAATATTTTCGAGGTCATTCAAGTGGGCTCTGTGGAAAAAGATGACTTGTAAAACACAAATTTCAAAATCAGCAGAAATATATTCATTTTTTCCTCTCTTCTGAAACTAAATAGAAGTGTTAATGGATCTTAAACATGCAAAGTAAGATTCATTTTATTTCTCTCAAATTCCCTTGCTTCCTTACCCACTTGACTCTTATTTAGAATGTCTCGTTATCTTGTTTCTTTTATTTGTAGTGTATCTCAACATACAACAGAGAAGGTTTTTTGCACTTTCAAGACTATCAAAACTGCATCTGTATAATAAAACTCACTCCATTTTTATACATATAAAATATTTTTTCTTCTAAGGTCCATACAACAGCAATTCAAGATTCTTCTTATAAAAACTCCTCTTCCGAAAAGAACAAAATCGTTTTGGTTATGATCTTTCTTAAGACTCCTCCCTCACTTGTGCTAGTCTGCAAAATGGCTCCTGAGACCACCCTTGCCCATTCACCCAATCCACTAGGTTGCCAAGAATCAATTTACCAATTTAATATCAAGAAATTCATGCTCTCCACATCCATATAACAGAATACATAACTAGTCTTTCAAACATGGGAAAAAATTTAGCCAACCTATCCTCAAATTGCAAAAGGAATTAGTTAGTAGTGATGGAGCAAAGTGCAAAGTATACACAAAATTGATAGACAATAAAGAGAAAGACATATTTCCTTGATTGGGATTTCATACCACAGCTATAAGAAAACAGAAAGCATGGTTTAGACACAAGTTTTCCTCCAATTCATGGCACCTTGAATACAAGGCACATGTATTATTGACTTGACATTTTTTTAAACTGCTTAATCTTCAAAAATCTGGTACTCCTGTTCAAGTCTCCAGAGTTAAAAATAGCTTAAGAATCTAGACTAGAAATTGAGATTTTGATAGCGCTTATCAGCTATCGATACATATTTCAAAATGAAAAATATTGGTTTTATGTCACTCTCTTTTCTTTTAGCAAAAAACGTAACTATTACATATTGCCTGCTCAATGATCACCATTCTCCTCCCCTCCTTTCCTTTCTCCTGTTTCCGGTAGATTATCCTTTCTCATCACCTTTTTGACAAAGATGATGACAACATAAAGGTATGAAGAATGCGACAGTAACCTAGGTAAGTAACAGTCTTGAAAGATTTAAATAAACAACTGTCTGTTCCTGAATAAAAGCCAAGACAGAAAGGCATGGGAGTTCTTATCCCTTCTCTTTCATGGAACAACCCAAGGGTTACTGAGAGTGAGGTGGGCAAGAAAGGACAGGAATACTATTTCCTACTAAAGAAGAGCCCGCTTCACCAATTACACCAAGGGTATTTGTTTGGGTCCTTTGAACTCTCCTGCTGGACCACAGATACATCTTCATCTCCCATCTTGGCCATGTTACTTTTCTCCTTCACAACATTCTAAAAGGACAGACGTTTTAAAGTTGGGAAAGAACCTATAATGGTGAGACTCTGTGGAAATGTGTTTACTTCTAAGCCTGTGTTAAGCAATTGGCAAAGAGAAGAGAAGAAAGTCAAAGACAATGAGGGGTAAAGAGCTCCAGTGGAGGGAGAGGGAAGGAAGTTCAAAGGCAGGGCTTCCTTGGACCTTACTGGCCCCTCCATTTTTTTCTGGCTTCCCTCTCTCTCTTTATCTTATTCTCTTTTCAATTCTCTTTCCCTGTCCTTGGCCCTCAAAACGGTCTCAGAGATAGCATTCCTTATTGTCCTAGTAAGGCCTGTTTTCAATGGAGCCTCAAACTCTGTGTTAATTTACGCTATTTTATATGCTCTTCTTTTTTAGACCCTGAGCCAGGCACGTGCTTACCCAACTCTCCCAGTCAGCTCCTGCTGTAGTTCAGTATCATCCTTCCACCAGAACCCTTTCTCTGCTCAAACAACAGAACTCATCCTAGAGGGGCAGCTGCCTTCGTTTTCACGTCATTCCTAGACAGCTACCAAAATCTAATACCTGGTAGACATCCATCTTTATGTGTGACCACCTTCTACCGGGGTCTATTTCCCCCCCTCCATCATCCTGTGTTCCTGTTTCCTTTCTCCTTCAGGCAGATGCTCCTTGGGGCAAGCTTGCTCTGACCTTCCCATCAGCCCTGCTCTGTGCTTATGATGCGCCAGTCACACCTTCTTAGTCAGATCAGAACCACTCGGATCTCAGCATCACCCTGACCTTGACCAGAGTTGCTAGACATCTTTGAGAATTATCAGGGGATGGCCAACTACAAAAGGAGCTTCACACCAGACCTGCTGACTCCCTTCTCTTGCCCAAAGTACTTCATGATCAGCATACAGCAGCAGTATGTCCAAATTCCCACAAAGAAAGTTTCCCAAATTGACGTGATCTCTCCTCTCCTTCTCCTAACATTCTTCAGCTTCTTCCTTTATGAAATATTCTTAAATACCCTAGGAACTAATACCCTGTACCTCACGACTTAACATCTAAAGGGAGACTGCTTTATTTCATTCTCTAACTACATGAATGTTGGTCCCCCTCAAGGGCAGGAACCCAGTCTTAAAGCTATTTTATAGCACTCCAATAAAAGAAGTGACCGTGAGACACACACGGTAATCTCTCAATAAATGCTTCCTTCATGCATTGGGGCCAGAAGGGAAGACATCTGGCTCAAATCCTAGCCCATGCTCCAGTTCCTTGAAGAATCCCCAGCGAGTATCACCTGGACTCCACTGAACGGTTTCAGTGAAGGGGTATTCTCTACCTTTGAACATAGCCTATTCTAAACATCTCTCCTCTTCCTAAGTACCACCCCCCTTTTCCTCTTTTGAATGCTACCCTGTATTTCTCCAGCTGCCCTGATTACCGTACAACTTTCTTTTTACCTTGTTGTAGGGAACACATTTGGTCTTGAATTCTTTCTAGAACAAGATGGGATAGGATTAAATAAATGCATAATGTAAAAGGTTTTCTAATCATCACTGATTTCTGTCTGCCCAGAATATAACTAACTTTAGGCTACTTATCTTGACATTTCAACACATATTACTTTATATTTTTAATTAAGTGTTCCATATGTGTAGAATGTATTAATTTTATCACTATTGCATACCTGAAAGCATAATTTTCACTTCCTTTGTAGCCAAGTTCTGTCCCTGTCACTGAAATACGCTAATAGAAATAACGTGATAATTACATGTGGAAGTAATGAAAAAGAAAAATTCTAGGTTAAAAATGCAAAGTGGAGATTCTGGAAACTCTTTCTCTGAAAAGTATCTCCAAAAGAGATTTGTTAGTAGGAAATTTTTTGATGGGACTGATCCGATCTCAAAAAAATACACCTGGAAACTGGATGCCTTGCCTTTCCTGGACACTCTCTTTCTTGCCGCACTGAAAAGCCAGTGTCTGATCGCCAGGAGGCGCTGGACACACAGTGGCTGCACCTCCTCAAGGACACTGACTCCTTTCACAGCTAAGGTCAATCATTCTCACTAAATTTTATTTGTTGTTCACAACCTGATGAGATCAGCTTAGATAATGGCTTTCTCCTTTAGAAATACAATCCCATGGGCAAGGAGAGACAGAAGTAGGGGCTGGGAAGGGAGAGTGGGGAGGAATCTAAAAATCCCCCAATAAAATACCTGTTGCTAAGTTTTCATAGGTGAGACTTACTTTGATCTTCCTTTCAAACTTACTAATGCTACTAAAGGTCTAATTGTTGTCACTTTCAAGTTCTGGGCAATTTTATGAGCATAGGGTCATGATTAGCATCATGTATTTGATTACCTTCCCTAAAAGGGATGCACAAAAAGGATGAGATAAAGCTTTAAACTGCTTACTTTCTCTTTAGTGGTTTTGATAACTCCACAAAGCTTTATTCACCTTTTCTAATTTTTATTCTTTTTCATCATAACACATATAGTTTTCCTCTGATACTGTTTGAAATTTTCACATTGATTCTTTGAGAGATTCCTGAGACTATTTTAGATCCATATTCTTGACACAATCCATTTTAAAACTGGCCACTTTGGGGTTTCCCTGGTGGCGCAGTGGTTGAGAGTCCACCTGCTGATGCAGGGGACACGGGTTCGTGCCCCGGTCCGGGAGGATCCCATATGCTGCGGAGCGGCTGGGCCCGTGAGCCATGGCCGCTGAGCCTGCACATCCAGAGCCTGTGCTCCGCAAAAAAAAAAAAAACCTGGCCACTTTAATCAGTAGGACTGCTGAATTAACAAATATATAACTAAGTGAAGCAAAAGTTAAAATTTTATTCTATCTAGCATAGACTTCCTCTTAGAAAAAGCCATTCTTGCTTGATAAATAATTTGAGATTAAACTTTTGCATAAATAAAAAAATTAAATTTCGGTACTGGAGGAGCAGAGAAGTACATGGGGTAAAAGAACAGCCTGCAAAATGGTGTAATGCTGACCATTTTGTGAGGTGACAAGGGCACAATGCAACTTTCCCAGGGAGAGGATGCTGAAGGACAGAGCACTGTAACATACAACTTGAAATGTTTGTGTTGCCATACTGTAAACTCTGCACCTTGATTTAGTCAGGTCTATTTTTATCACATTTTTAACTTGATTTGTTGACAGAGTTGAGGAAAGAACCAAGTTTACATCAGCCTAACAAAATGCAGAACACGGAAACATGCACAAATGCAGGATTGCAGACTGAGTTAATCTTGAGACTATATACCATAAGGGAATCTGCAGAGATCTTGGGAGGGGCTTCAGACTTTCCAGGAAGTCAAAAGTGATGATGCAAATATGATCTAGATTCCAAAGGGATTTGATGCTGCAGCAGATACATGAATTACAGAAGTAAATTTTTTTCTTTCAGTCCCCATTTCATTATCTATTTATACTCAACAAATTGAAGAAGTGTAGTCAAATATATTCATGATGTTTCATATCTTAACTATTCATCACAAAACTAAATATCTAAATGTTTATGTATGGCTATGAAAACTCTTCACTGCTTCTTTAATTTTATATAATTTTGCTTATCCTGTGAAATGTGTCTAGAATTGTACTCCAGTTTAGATGAGCATTAGAAAATACTAAATGAAGACGGTACATAACTTTAATGTTTCACATGTTAGAAAAAGGTAACTAATGGATTGGCAATGGAATCTCAATATAAAAAATTCTGCGGTGGGGAGAAGGTTGGCCAAGATGGTGACAGAGGGGACTCCTGAACTCCCCTCTTTCCACAGATACACCAAATGGACAGTTACACATGGAGCAATTACCTCTGAAAGAAATCCAGAAACTAGCTGAGCAACTTCTACTCATTGAGAGAATGAGAAAATACGCACATCGAAATGGATAAGGAAAGGCTGAGAAAATCTTGCTATAAACCCCACCCCCAGAACAGCACCATACAGTCGGAAAGGAATTCTCAACTCCCAGCTTCTCCCTGAGGAGAAAAGGGTTTAGAACTCATATTTAGTGACCCAACCTTTAAGACTTTCACCCAAAAACAGGCCCCCACCAAAACATCTAACTCTGTAAGTCAGTGAGGATTGCATTTTGGAGACCCAAAGGACTATAGCAAACAAAAGCAAAGTTGTTAACAGGTGCATGAGACTTGCTGTAGCTATTCCCCCAGGACTCAGTACAGAGGGAACAGGCAAAAATGCCGACCTCCCAGTCTTTCCCAGATAGAGATCCACCTGCATACTTTAAAAACTGCTACCTAAAGGTCAAGCTTCCAGTTAGCCTGCGTCTAGGGTCTGGCTTTGATCCTTCCTAGGAAAGCCAGTAGACACCTGCTCCATTTTCTCCTTCTAGCCCAAAACAAGTCGCCAGTATCTCCCCAGAAGGAGCTTACACACATCTGCACCTCAGCTTTTATGGCTGCAGCCCAAGTGATGGGTCTCTGGATCACCTGGCTCTGACAGCCAATAGTGGTACCATTCACAAGTCCCACAGGAATACAGCAAACAAAGGAGCAGTTCTCAACAAGCACAAGCACTTGCCGCAGCTACCCCCACCCCCAAGGCTCAGTGAAGAGGGAGCAGGCAAAAATGTCCATCTTCCAGTCTTTCCCTAAAAGGCATTCATCTGTATATTTTAAAGCTGCTGCTGAGGGTCAGGCTCCTAATTCAGTATGCATCTAGGGGCTGGCTATAATCCTCCTCAGAGACTGGAGAAGCCAGAAGACACATCCCTCACCTTCTCCCTCTAGCCCTCCAAGTTGCCAGTATCTCCTTGGAAGGAGCTTGTACGCACTTCTGGCACCCCAACTTTTGCAGTTACTACTGAAGGGACAGGCTCCTGGATTGCCTGGCTCTGACAGCCAATGGGGCTTGCATTCATGACTTCCACAGGACTACAGCAAACAAGGAAGCAGTTTCTTTTTTTTTTTTTGCGGTACTTGGGCCTCTCACTGTTGCGACCTCTCCCGTCGCGGAGCACAGGCTCCGGACGCGCAGGCTCAGCGGCCATGGCTCACGGGCCCAGCCGCTCCGTGGCATGTGGGATCTTCCCGGACCGGGGCACGAACCCGTGTCCCCTGCATCGGCAGGCGGACTCTCAACCACTGCGCCACCAGGGAAGCCCGGAAGCAGTTTCTTAATAGGTACAAGAGCTCTCCCCACAGCTATACACATGAGCCCAGGAAAAATGCCCAAATCCCAGTTTCTCTCTGGAAGGGGCTTAACTACCTACTTTCCCAGCTGTTGTTTGAGAGTCCAGCTTCCAATCTGCTTGCAGCTAGCTGCTGACTGTGATCCTCCCCTTTGGAACACCTGAAAAGTCTTGGCACACACTCAAAAACTGGGAGCCAGTAGAAACAAAGAAGGCAGCTTGGACAATCACAAAGGCTTGAGAGACAACCAGGAGCTCAAGCTAATTGACAAGGTTCATCTCCCACATGAGACCACTCTGTCAAGACTGGGAGTGGTGGTTGTTTTATCTAATGCACAGAAACCAACACAGAGAATAAAGAAAAATAAAGAAACAGAGAAATATGTTCTAAACAAAAGAACAAGATAAATCTACAGAAACAGACCTTACTGAAACAGAGATAAGTGATTTACCTGATGGAAATATTGGTCATAAGATGCTCATCAAGGTCAGGAGAGCAATGCATGAGCAAAGTGAGAATTTCAACAGAAATAGAAAATATTTTTAAAGTAACAAACAGAAATCACAGAGTTGAAGAATATGACTGAATTAAAAAATTCAATAAAGGAGGTCACAACAGATTAGATGAAGCGGAAGAAAGGTTCAGCAAACTTGAAGACAGTGCAGCAGAATTCATCCATCAGAGAAACAAAAAGAAAAAATAATGAAGAGTGACAACAGCTTAAGGAACTTATTGGAAAACCCTCAAAAAGACCAATATATGCATTATAGAGGTAACAGAAGTATGAGACTGAAAAGGGGGCAGAAACTTACCCAAAGAAGTAATGACTGAAAATGTTCCTAATCTGAAGAAAGAAATAGACATTCAACTACAAAAACCGCAGAAAGTACCAAAACAGATGAATCCAAAGAGACCCACACCAAGACACGTTATAATTAACTTATCAAAAGTTAAAGACAAGGAGAGAAGCTTAAAAGCAGCAAGAGAAAAGCAACTTGTTTCATACAAGGGAACCCACATAAGATTATCAGCAGAATTTTTTATCAGAAATTTTGCAAGCCAGAGAGAGTGGGATGATATATTCAAAGTTCTGTAAGAAAAAAACTACCAACTAAGAATACATTACCCAACCGATCCTTCTCAAACTCTTCCAAAAAAATAAAAGAGGAGGGAACATTTACAAACTCATTTTACAAATCCAGTATTACCCTGATATCCAAGTCAGATAAGGACACTACAAGAAAAGAAAATTACAGGCCAATATCCCTGATGAACACGAGGCAAAAATCCCCAACAAAATATTAGCAAAACAAATTAAACAGTTTAATTGAAAGGATCAAAAGCATCATACTCCACTATCAAGTGAGATTTATTCCAGGGATGCAAGGATAGTTCAACATCTGCAAATCAATCTGTGTGATACTCTACATTAACAAAATGAAAGATAAAAATCTTCTCAGGGGCTTCCCTGGTGGCACAGTGGTTGAGAATCTGCCTGCCAATGCAGGGGACACGGGTTTGAGCCCTGGTCTGGGAAGATCCCACATGCCGCGGAGCAACTGGGCCCGTGAGCCACAACTACTGAGCCTGCGCTTCTAGAGCCTGTGCTCCGCAACAAGAGAGGCCGTGACAGTGAGAGGCCCGCGCACCGTCATGAAGAGTGGCCCCTGCTCGCCGCAACTAGAGAAAGCCCTCATACAGAAACGAAGACCCAACACAGCCAAAAATAAACAAATAAATTAATTTTTTAAAAATCTTCTCAATAGAAGCAGAAAAAGCATTTGACAACCCAAAACCCTTTCATGATAAAAACTCACAACAGACTGGTTATAGATGGAATGTACTTCAATGTAATAAAGGCTATATGTGATAAGTCCACAGCTAACATGGTTCTCAATGGTGAAAAGCCAAAAATTTTTCCTCTAAGATCAGGAACAAGACAAGGATGCCCATTCTCATCACTTTTATTCAACATAGTACTGGAAATCCTAGTCAGAGCAATTAATCAAGAAAAAGAAATAGTCATCCAAAACAGAAAGAAAGAAGTAAAACTGTCTCTATTTGTAGATGATATGATATTATATTAAAAACACTCACCTAATTCCACCAAAAACTGTTAGAAGTAATAAATGAATTCAGTATAGTCTCAGGATATGAAATCAATAAACAAAAATATTTTGTTGGAGAATATCAAAGCCAAATTCTTGCTCAAATTTCAATAAAACTACAATGAAAAAAAATCAGTTGCATTTCTATACACTAACAATGAACTATCAGAAAGAGAAACTTAAAAAACAATTCCATTTAAAATAGCAGCAAAAAGAATAAAATACTTAGAAATTAATTTAAACAAAGAGGTGAAAGATCTATACACTGAAAACTATAAGACACTGATGACAGAAATAAAAGTCATAAATAAATGAAAAGATATTCTCTTTTCATAGATTGGAAGAATTAATATTAATATTGCTAAAATGTCCACACTACCCAAAGCAATCTACAGATTTAATGTACTCCCTCTCAAAATCCCAGTGGCATTTTTAAAGAACTTTTTTAAAATCCCAAAATTTGTGTGAAACCACAAATGACCCTGAATATCCAAAGCAATCTTGAGAAATAAAAACAAAGCTGGAGGCATCATACTTCCTGATTTCAAACTACATTAAAAAACTATAGTAATCCAGGCAGTATTGTATTGGCATAAAAGCAGACACATCGTTCAAAGGAACAGAACAGAGAGTCCAGAAATAAACCCATACATAGTCAATTATTTTTTTACAAAGGAGCCAAGAATACACAATAGGGAAGGACAGCCTCTGCAATAAATTGTGTCAGGAAAACTACATTTCCACAAGCAAAATAATGAAACTGGACCCTATCTTACACCATACACAAAAATCAACTCAAAATGGATTAAAAACTTGAACATAAGACCTGAAACCATAAAACTTCTAGAAGGAAAAGACAGTCGGTAAGCTCTTTGACATTGGCCTTAGCAATGATTTTTTAGATTTGACACCAAAAGCAAAGACAACAAAAGCAAAAACAAACAAATGAGACTCCATCAAATCAAAAAACTTCTGCTCAGCAAAAGAAACCATCGACAAAATTGAAAGGCAACTTATGGAATAGGAGGAAATATTTGCAAACCACATATCTGATAAGGGCTTATATTCAAAATATATAAGGAACTCATACAATTCCATAGCCCAAAACAAATAAACAAGTAAAAATAACTCAATTAAAAAAGGAGACCCCATTAGCCATTTTTCCAAAGAAGACATCCAACTGGCCAAGAGGTACATAAAAGGTGCTCAACATCACCAATCATCCTAAATCAAAATGAGTTATCACATTATACCTGTTAGGATGGCTACTATGAAAAGGACAAGAGATAGAAAATGCTTGCCAGGTTGTGGAGAAAAGGGAACTCTTCCACACTGTTGCTGGGAATGTAAACTGGTACAACCACTATGGAAAACAGTATGGAAGTTCCTCAAACAATTAAAAAGAGAACTACCATTATCCCAAAGAGATGTCTGCACTTCCATATTCATTGCAGCATTATTCACAACAGCCAAGACATGGAAACAACCTAACCATACACACACACACACACACTGGAATATTATTTAGTCTTAAAAAAAAAAAAAGGAAATCCTGTCATTTGGATGAAACTGGAGGGCATTAGGCAAAATGAAATAATTAAGACAGAGAAAAACAAATATTATATGGTATTACTTATACACGGAATCTACCAAAAGGAAAAAAATCAAATTCATAGAAACAGAAAGTAGTGGTAGCCAGGGCGCTAGAGGTTGGGGGAAATACGGAGAGGTTGATAAAAAGGTACGAATCGTCAGTCATAAGATGAACAACGTCTGAGGATCTAAAGTATAACATGCTGACTATAGTTTATAACACTGTATTGTGTTACTGTATAACTGAAAGTTGCTATAGGAGTAGAAATTAAATGTTCTCACCAAAAAAGAGAGGAGGGGAAATGAAATATGTGAGGTGATGGATGTGTTAATTAACTCAATAGAGGGAATTCTTTCACAACATATACATATATCAAATGACATTGTACACTTCAAACATCTTACAATTTTATTTGTCAATAATACCTCTGTAAAGATGAAAAAAAGTTTGCAATTTACATGACTTTATGCCAAGGATTAAGAAATATACTCCAGAACTAGAATTCAATGTGCTTTTAAAATAAGTATATTCCTGGTATTATTAGGAAACTGTGTAGATGGTATCTTGGCTTACTGCTTTTCACTGTTCACTGCATTCTCAGTATATTAAACATAATATCTACAAAGAAGAGAGAGAGAGAGATTGGAAAGGGAGAGATTTCCCAAGTTCATATTTTGAATCTTATGCAAAAATACCTAGTTCTTCAAACTTTTACACAAACTGACAGTTTCATCTCTGGAGAAAGATGACAAAAACTGCAAGAATCTACCATCCTCATTTCACCTCCTACCTGTCATTACTTTTGATAAATCCCTACACAGAACAAAGTCATTAACCCCAACAAAGTGCACAGAAAAGCTAAATTGGAAATATGTGCAATCACAGTGATAGTTGGAGACACCTAGATCGCTAATTTTCTATAATTATATGGACTAGGTAAAATGACAGACTTTTCTTCCTTCTTTCTTCAAGACCCCAACATCCTCACTTAACTCTGGTCCCCAAATTCTTTGATCAAGTAAATCATTTCAGAAGACAGTGGGTTCACCTTCGTACACGTTCCACTCTGTCATCTGTCCGAAGATACTTCTTGGCAATCTCTCCTTTGCCAAAGCTTGCGCAGTCTTCCGGGTTGGCAAAAACCTATTCCAAATAAAGAGGAAAAAACCTATTTCAAATGCCAAGTAACACGGGGGTAACTGTATCTGATAAGTTATTTACATTTTAACGGAAGGAAATACAGGCATCCAAGTTGGCCATTATGAAAAAAAAAATGGGAGCAATAGATCAAACCCAGGGGTAGCAGAAAGCATCTCTCCTTAAAATCTGAATTTTTATTAACAGTGTAAAAACAAATTTTAAGAGAAGCATAAATAACGTAAATAAAAACCAATGTATAAAAATAGGGAAAAGGAAGCCAAAATGGAAAAACAGAGCATAATTCTAAGTCCTCATTGACTATTACGGTGAACTGGCATTTTTTTACAGTAATGTTGGTGCACTTGCCCTCAAGAGTATTAATATTTCTAACTGGTTGGCTCATATGAAAGTCATAAGTTTACTTGCCAAGGATATCAGAGAACAGGCATGCAGCATAAAAGGGTGAGGGGCAGGAAAAGTATTTTGTACTTTGTTAGGATATATGTGCCTCTTTTCTTTTTCTGAATTAACTAGAAGTTTGCGTTGAACAATACAGTGAAATATAAGAAGTTGAATCGCATTCCTATAAACACCAAGGACATGTTCTAGGGCATACTTCATGCATTCCTTCCTGCCATTATTATGATGTTTGAAATGAGTTCCCCATTCCCTGAAACTTGAAACATGCATTTAAAAATATTTAAGTATGTCCCAGTATTTAATAATATATAATAAAGAAAAACACGAACTCTAAAATTAGCCTTAATTTAAGCTGAGGAACGTCATAAATATTATAATATTATTCTTAATATGACATGAGCATTTATTTCAGGTAAAGATGTTGAGGAGAACTGATGGGCAGCAGTGTGATACAGTATCAGCTCTTGAGGTCAGATCTGTCTGTCTTGTCCTTAAATAATTGCCTGGCACACAGTGGATGTTCAATAAATACATTTCGCATAAGTAAATAAAGGTATTACAATGTAAAGTGCATGAGATTTTCATTTAAACCAATCTGAATTTGAATCTCAGCCTCACCCTTTATTGCTGTGTAACCTTGGGAAAGCTACTTAATCTCTCTGACTTGTATTTCCTCATCTATAAAATGGGAACAGTAATGCTCATCTCACATGATAATGCTAACAATTATGTAAAATGCTTCCATGATCCGACACACACACAGAGTGGCATGGCTCCTAACATATATCACTGGCACTCCACAAACTGGAATTCCCTTCCCCTTTTAAGACAAGCAACATTTCTGCTATCCTTGGTGCCATGACATTTCTAGAGGACAGTGTGGATTTGGTGGTAGCAGCCACTTTATAGCCTGCTGCTCTAACACCTTGCCCCATTAGAGAGTTAAACATGTGGGTATGTGCCCCCCATTAAAATGCAGATATCCCTGGGAAGAAATGACACCTCAAGACAGTAATGAGGAAATACCTTAGGAAGGACTGTGACTTCTAGATAAAAGCAAGGCTCTGGAGGACAAAAACTCAGGACAGGGACTAAAAGAGAAATGATGGTTTCCAGAAAGAAGCTGCTGAATAGGCACAGGGACCACACCAATCAAGAGCATTTAACTTTGTCGATGTAGCTTTGCTTTACCCCCATCACTGTTGTCATAAACCCTGCCTGAATATAGGTTATGTGTTTCAAAAACTTTCTACCACCCTCTCCAAGCCTCCAGTTTTAAAAAAATCATTCTTATCACAATGGGTAGAAATATTATCCACTTAAGAATTCATAACCACACAAAATTCAAATGTCTTATCCCAATCATAAGAGGTTCTGCTGATAATAAGAACTTTAATTCTATCCCCAAAGGCATATCCTTGACTGTAACAGAGCTGAAAACACCAGTTCACTGTCTAGAAAATGACTATTTTCTAAACTCTAGTAGGCAAAATTAACTTCAAAATCACAAAAAGTTTCCTTGAAAACTTTGATACTCCAGAAATCTCATATGCTAAGTGGCATGACAAAAGGTAAAAGCTACAATGAAAAAACTATTTACTAGTTTCTAGGAAAAAGCACCCATTCCATAAATATATCAGAACCACCTGTACCAAATGATTACATATTTCATTTGCAGTATTACAATATGCCACTGGGCTTTACAAAAAATAATTTAAGAAAATTGCTTTCCAGAATCTCAACTCTTAAAAGAAAATACTGCCTCCAATGTCTTACCTTTCTTGTCAATCTATAGAATGCAGTTGCAGTACTCATAAACATCATTTTTGAAAGAACAATCGTTGTGTAGGAGGCAAAGGCCATGAATACTTCATTCTCCATTAGATGCGTGAGGTCGACCATTGTTTCAATTTTGGTCTGGAATCTTAAAAAAATTTTAGACAAGATAGGAAAAAGCAGACAGAAATACCCCAAATAACTTGACAGTCACTTGACGTGCTTATACTGCAGCATTAACCACACTGTTCTTAAAGATATCTTGGGTAGGGCTTCCCTGGTGGCGCAGTGGTTGAGAGTCCGTCTGCCGATGCAGGGGACACGGGTTCGTGCCCCAGTCTGGGAAGACCCCACATGCCGCGGAGCGGCTGGGCCCGTGAACCATGGCCGCTGAGCCTGCGTGTCCGGAGCTTGTGCTCCGCAACGGGAGAGGCCACAACAGTGAGAGGCCCACGTACCGCAAAAAAAAAAAAAAAAAAAAAGATATTCTGGGTTATTTGAAGAAGAAATAATCAGTTAGGTTTAATGCCAAAATGAATACTATTATGGTTTTTTCTAGTTCTATATCATTAAGCTTGAAGACATCAAACAAGTACTGAGTGAAAATGAAAATGCAGGGGGTATTACAAGTGAAAATAAACAGGTGAACTGCTCTAAAGATAGAAATATAATCATATTTTTGCATCAAGATGAGCCACAAGTTGGACACACACAAAAACAGAATCCATGGATCTCTTCAGAAACATCAAACTACGTACATAGTACTTAGTATCATTAATGTTCGATTAGAAATGCTTAAGTTCTAACATATGTCCTCCTTTACAAACCCAACTTAACAGCCTTTTGTCCTTTCAGTCGTATTCAAGATCTCAGACTCCAGGGTTCTAATTCCAGTCACACCATTTTGCTATTAACCTTGGTTGAGAAACTTAGCCTCTGTGAAACTGAATTTCTTCATTTGTAAGGTAGGAATAGTAATACCTCCTAACTTAGCGTGTTGTTGTCAGGATTTAATTGAGATAACATGTGGAACATACCTAACACAGTGCCTGGCCCATGAAAACCCTCAATAAAGTTTATGATCTCCTGTTCACAATCACTGCTGTCATCAAGACCATGGTCATCATTCACATCAACACACATGAAGAGGGTGAAGCAGGATAATGGAAACATAAAATAACAGGCTTGCAAATGCAAGGTGAAAAATTGGCATTTATGATGCTTTTGTAGAAGGCACAAGGGGAGGAGGATTAACTTTACGTAAGTCTTCAGGTCACTTCACATTCCATATTTACTTCCACCTAAAAGCAGTCAGGAGTAAACTGAAGGTAACGCCCTGAGTCTGGTGTCGGAAGTATAACCGGGAAAGTGCTCAGGAAGGAGACAGAGGCACACACGGGTGATGCTGAAGTCCAAGTGGGTAGAAACTTAGGGTAAAGCTGAAATTCCGCACTATCTGAGAGTAATTCTTTTTAACCTCCTCTGTTCTATTATCAACCCCACTACCTACATCTTCTATGTCTTCTACATAAACAAATATCTTTTCTCATACCCAAGCTTAAACGCTATTTTTCAGGCTTAGCACGGAGTGTTGTCTCCTGTAGACCATATCTGTTCCTGCCTTTAAAACTCAACCCCTGCACGCAACCTAGAGTGATCATTCTGATCAATCTATCTATCTACCAATAATCTGTAAACCTACATATCTTTCTATACTCTGCTACCGGTCATGCAGTTGTCTGTATGTTACTGTTGAATGGGACATAAATCACATATATAATACATGTATATTTAATTTTATAAGACTTGGCTACACATCCAATTATACCACGTACTTTATGTGCATTGCCTTACATAATTTTCATAACCATAAAATTATAATTCTCATAAGTATATCTATTCTACAGATGAATGAAATGGAAATCTGAGATACTTAGCGGCCATGCTGGGACACAAACCCAGGTCTCTGACCTCACGTCTTGTATACCAACCACACTGCACTGTCTCCTTCAAGAGACTGCAAACCGCTTAATTCTGATTCAACTAACACTGACTGAGTGCCTACCCTGCAGCTGGCAGCGCTGGCATGCCTTCCATCTGTTATCTTCCTTCCTTTTCCAATTATGCTGCAAGTTAAGTATTACTCCCATTTTGCAAATAAAAAACCCAAAGCTTCTTAAGCAACCCCTATTTTAAAAGGTAGGCTAAAAATATACTCCTTGGATTCAGACAAATAGAAATGTACAGTTGACCCCTGAATAACATGGGTTTGTACTGTGTGGGTCCATTTATATTTGGATTTTTTCAATACTAAATACCAGCATGCTAAACAATTAGCAGCTGGTTGAATCTGCAGATGCAGAACCATGGATACAGAGGAACCGAGTATAAGAAGGGGGCGGAGGTAAGTCATACGTGGATTTTCGACCGCGTGGAAGGCTGGCCCCCCTAACCCCCCACATTGTTCAAGGCTCAACCGTATTTAGTTTAAATACACACACACACACACACACACACACAGTAGCAAATTAACCCACCTCCAACAGTCAGCAGTCTTGAAAGCAAGTATGTTAGATAGATGCTGCCAACTAAAAATAGCACTCACCATCTGATTCTACAAGCAGGAAGTCACTAGCCAATGCCATCGCTGACCTTTAACACACCCTGAAAGGAGTTCAGGGCAGGGCAGGAATGAGGCACTGTGTGCTCTGGGGAAAAGTGGCAGAAGAGGCCTTCAGAGAGTTAGCTATTTTCAGGAGAAATTTTTATGAGCCCAATTTTTTGTATCTTCTCATACCTAGAAAAGCACTAACATCGTTAGTGGAGACATCTGTTCCTCATAACCAGCAGCAAACTTCTACTAAGATGTGTGTTTGAGTGCACATACCTGCTTCAGCAAAATCATATATATACTGATACCCACACCTCCTCAAGAGCTACAGTCCTCAGAAAGCCCCAACTACAGCTGAACTCCCAGCTCTCACGTTGTGTGTTTTTTTCAGTTGACGTTTCTCAGTGCAAAATAATACTTTTAGCAACATTTAATGTATCTGCTCTTGTTCTAGTATGGCCGGGGGGGGGGGGGCGGGGGGAGGGAGTCATGAATAAACTGCACTCTCCTTCAGCATGCAGGTAGAGTAATTAGCTTAATAAGGAAGCCCTAAGTCCTATGCCTCTGGACAGAGATATGAAGAAACACAACAGAGGTGTTAATTTTTTTTTAATTTAAGAAATGTTTATCAAGTAGGAAATGCTGCTATTCAACCATCATTTTAAAAGTCAGTTTCTGTACCTCCCCACCAATGTTCTCAGAATGAAGTGTATTTAGCAACCAGAGGATGGTTTTCTCTCAGTGCAAATGGGTATAGAAAGGATAGAGAAAAAGTAGAAGACTTCCAGACCTGTTGGTGGGAAAACAACACAAAGACATGAGCAGTTGGAGGCAAAGGTCAATGGGAGGCTTTTTGTCTAAATGTGAACAACACACAAAGTGTCCTTTACACAGAGAGTTTCTCAATCACCAAAATGTGCCTTAGCTCAAGTCTGTGGCTTTTGGGAGCTTCTGGTATCACACACTATGGGTCCACAAATCGCCTCTCAGGATCAACATGGTCCACTCCCAGCACATCTGAGGGTGGGGTGAGGAGAGTTAAAGACAAGGCATTAAGAAATAGGGGTCATTTACAGCACAAAATTAGGTGGTGCTGATCTAGACTTTCTTTTTTGAAGCTAATTTGTCAGTAAGTTGCCTTGAACCTGCATCATGCCTGGGCACTGCACTCTAAAAATAGTTAGTGGAAACTTTGTACATGAAAGGTCACCAGGAGGGAGGAGAGCAGTATAGTAGTAATAATACTTCAGAGGGTAAAGTGTTCAGTGATTTGAGTAGTCTAGGAGTGCAGTAGAAATAATCTAAGAAAAGTAAGCAGAGCAAAACATGAAACTTGGTGATGAGTTATAGAAAATAAATGATTCCAATGATGTATTCTATTTGGACAGTGTACTGTTCCTTTTATTGTCCAGCATTGGTTGGCACAGTGGAGAATATCTCTACCTATATCGCCAGAGTGGGGGGCTCAGTCCCCTAATGTGGAGGTGATGCCTTTACAAAGGACAAAGAGCTGTGTGTCGAGCTCACACAGACTGTGCAACTAGACTGTGGTCCAGGTGGATGCAACTCTGCCACTTACCCACTGTGATTAATTTACCTTACCTGTAAAAATGAGGTTAATAATACTTCCTCCCTCACAGGACTCTTGTGAGCATTAAGTGAATAACGTGCTTAGAAAGGCAGTGGGACCCAGTAAGTGCTATACAAGTATTTGGTAAATAAATAAGTGCTGTTCTAGGCACTGAGGATACAATTTTAGAGTTTTCAAAAGCCATCACATTATCTCACTTGAGAATTTGGAGAACTCTAAGGTACTCAGAGCAAATATTTGTCTCTACCTTTAACATATAAGGAAACTGAGGCCCAGAGAGGTAGAATGAGTAATTGACCCAAATTCACAGTGGAGGGCCCAAGACTGGAGCCCAGCTTTCTCAAGTGTTGAACTTGTGGGCTATCTACCATCAAGGCTAAACATTTTAGACTTCCCTGGCCTTCTGGGGACCTCCTTCTGTCAAATCCCCTTCCTGTCTTGTCCCCCGCACCCCCCAGAATCCCACCCCTGCTCCCTTAGTATCTACCACAGTTGAGTGATAGATACTACCAACTGAGAAATATTCCTCTTCTCTTTATAGGCCGTTAGCCAAAAAGAGCAAAGTTCTCTTATCTATAGCAGCCTTTCTACATCAATATTGTGCAACACACAGTATGTGAGCACGCATTCCCATGGCCATGACTCTGCAATTTTAGACTTTTTAAAGCAACAGAACAGTATCCATGAGACAAAGGAAAAAGATAATTCAGTGGTCTCATTGCTGTTTATGAGTTCTAGATTTTACTGAATAGACTGAGGTGACTGCAGACAAGGCCTGCAAGTTTCAGGGCCCAGGTGTTGGGAGGAAAATGCTTCTGGCTCTGGTGGGGGGGAGGTGGGGGGAGGCCGTTACCAGGGGCCTATGCTGACCTCTTCTGGACTCAGCATTTAAGAAACTCCACTCTCAAACAAACCCTCAGAAAAACTGTCCTTGTCTGCCACAGAGAGTAATATTCAAATTTGGACCGATTTGCCATTTTTCAAGATGAACAAAGGTGGTCAACACACATAGGCCTCTTATTTTGGAAGAAGCAGAAGACAGTAAAACTCAATACCAGCCTAACTCCCAGGGGATGCAAAAGGTGTGTCTAGTTTTCATAGCAGGCTAGGGATCTGAGGACACTGGGCTAGACTGGGTTAAAGCCTGTTAGCTGGAGACCTGGAGAAGTTTCCAAGGCCATTATTCAACAATGTTTGATTACAGCCCAATTGGCACGTTCTTGGATAGTAAACAGGCAGAGGAAAAAGGAGAAAATAAATGTGGTGCCTGGACTACTAAGAGGCCTTGGGACTATTTCAAAGGAAGCAGGGAGATGGAATCTGCATGCACCCTGGTCCCCACCACCCCAGTCCAGCAACAGCAGTAACAGCTGAGGCCTGAACTCCCAAAGAAGGCTTCCTTTCTCCTTTACTCCTTCCACGTGGCTTTCGCCTCCAGACCTGGGGGCTGAGAATCCTCCCAGGGTTCCAGTCAGCAGACTCTAACAATCTCCAATTCATCTAATAGGGTCTAGTTCATGTCCTCCTCCACTTTGTTAATTATTATTATTTTTTAACTTTGCTAATGTTTCTGTGGCTTATCAAAGCAAACCAAGAGAAGCAAGTCCTGTCTTTCAGGAGGTACAAAGGCCAGTTTGCCCTTGAACTCGGAGCCGCTGCAGGATTTTACACCCTTAGGATGAACAGAAGTTGCTTAAACTGCAACCACTTTCTAGATTACTATTACTTGCACGTACTTTTTATTCCCCAAAAGTTCAAGGGGGCCCTTTCAAAGTGGATGCTACCTTGGTCTGAGAATACAAAGTGGGTCAATCATCACTTAAACACAAAAAGACTTATTCTCTCAAGTTTTAGTCCTGGAGCTTGACAATTCACCTGCAAGGGGGACAGGAATGAAACTCCCTTTTAAAAGTGATGGACTGAAAAGCAAACATATAGCAGCTACATGGAACAAAGAAGCTTCAGGTCGGCAGAGACCCTCAAGCTTACACCTGCCACCCCGGTCCCCTTCCCGCCGCCTCCCTCTCCTTACCCGCCGCTTACACACCCCTCCCGGGCACGTACTGTGAATCCGAGCAGGAGAAAGACAGCGACCTGGTCCCAGAGGCGGGTTGCGCAGGCGCTCGGTGACTTTCATTGCGAGGGCGGGCGGGTGGGAGGCAGGCGCCACGCCCTCTCTGGTTAATTTCCTCGGAACTTGCTCTCGGGCGCCGAAAGCACGACTTCCAACCTCGCCAAGGCCCTCCCCTAAATCGCCTGATTTTTCTCCCCCTGGAGTAACCCCCGCCCACCGGTTCTCCTCTCTAAACCCTTCTTTTTGGCGCCGGCGCAAAGTCTCCTCCCGAAAGGCCATTTCCCCTCTGCAGCGCCTCGGGACGTTAGCCATTGTATTGGGACACATCAAGTTTGGGCGTGGGAGAGGAGGGAAAGGAGGCCGACTTATATGTAGCCGCAAACAATTTTAAAAGATCTCAATGTTGAAAGCTTTGAAAGCTTTAGAGAATATTCAGATCTCGGGGGCTGGGGGGACGCTGATTAGAAGTCTTTGATAAATCAATTACCTTTTGTTGAACTTCTCTTTCCCTGCTCTGGTGGCAAAGCTTCCTCGAAAGGCTGGCACTGACACAATGTAACATTTGGTGAAGATCACCTATAGTCTTCCAGTCTTCCAAATCCGTGATCCTAGACAATTTGCCTCCTCATTCTGTCCCCTCCTGTTCAGAGTCCAAAATGGAACTGGAGGAGCTTAAACTGGATCATTACAGTCCATTACACAATTCATTACACAATCAGTTTAGTATGGTTTTTTGCAGGGACTTTCAAGAATGTTAGGGTTAGAAGGTGTAGTTATTCTAACACCAATATCTAGATTAAGGATATTTCCAAGCTTCCTAGTACCCACAACAGTATTTATGGATCTAACTTCCATGGCTTTATGTAAACATGTTTAAGGATTTATGCTTTCCATCTACGTTACTTCTCACTTGGTCATACTTCTCATCCATTTACCACCTGCTATGTGTGGTGTACTTCCTTTTTTCTTTTTTTTTGTCCTAATTCTACCTCCTTTAGACTTTAAAGGGTGCCTCCAGGACTAGCTAAGATTTGATGGACAAATCCATATTCTACCAAAAAAGGAAGTAAGATTTACCAGTTTGCTCTAGGAAACAGCAATTAATCACAGGCCTGAGAACAGTTTCTATAGGAGCATATCAGTAGAAGTATCGGAAAATCTAGCATCAGCAGACGTTAGTGCTTCATTTTCATTGTCTGTGTCTTTTGAAAACTACATATATTTATTCTCCTATCTTGGTAATGTACACTGGAACCTGGCTGTGACACTGACTGGAATAGGGCAGAATGTGAGATAATTCTGAATTCCTGCCAAGGGATTTTAGTCCTACAAGTATTTAAAAGACTCTTTTCATTTATTATGAGGTAATACAGCTCTAATCTTGTGGATAAATTTACAGAAAAAGGTACAGTGAGCTATTATTTAAATAATTGATATACAGAATTCCAGGTGAGCGGTTCTAACAGGTTTTTGAAAAGAAAGGAGCACCAAACTCATCTGATGCTCTAATTATAAAATGACTTCAAACTATTAATCAATCAATGAATAAATACTGGATTCCTGCTCTCCATAAACCATGTACAATTATTGCCTGTCTGTTATATATATATGAAACTGTCTTTGGCACAATAATCAGCACTTGCCTATAATGAATGAATTTAGTAGACAGTTACGTCGTGAATGCAAGGCACTTGGTTTGATGCTAAAATCCAAAACTAAGATAAATAACATCAAATAATTGTGCTCAAGGAGTTTACAATCAGGTAGACACAAAAGCCGGAAAAAAGAAGTTGCCACTAAACTTAAGGATGAAAAGATTTCAATTTAGCAATGAGAATGATAATTGGGGTATGATCTACAGCAGTAACAGGAAAAAGGTTATGAAAAAATTTAGATTTCTGCTCATCTTTGTTGTATGCTCTTAGATGAGTAAGGAAGAGAATGAGTTATTTTTTCAGCTTGTTTTATTTTGGGTAAAGGTAAGGGTACAAACTTGGAACCCTCCATTTTAAGCCTATAATGAAATCTTTCAGGGAAACTCGAGCCAAAGTTCAGGACAAGTAATTCCACAGTAAATATTAAAACAGTTTAAAAGGTCACTGATTTGGGGTGGGGAGAGCAAAGGTCATTCAGCAAAATGTAGCCGCTACAACAAAGAAAATGGAGGTCAAATCAGAAAGATCTGGAAGAACAAAGCGTTAGAAATCTAGCCGATCCTGCCTTTTAAAAAACAGACAAACGAGAAATGTCAGAAAGGATTGCTATCACCACTAGACTAGGTTTCCAGTAAAGTGGGAAGGAATCAGGTGCCCCTCACTCCTTTTAATTTTCTTAGATCTTTGTTTTTTTCTCTAAATCCATAGAACAGATGCCCCCACAAATCTGAAACTAAGGGTACAGACCCTTCTTGGAGATTTCAGTGAACATATGTGAGAACGTGTCTTAAGATTAAGGGAAGCAAAAAGTGAAATAAAAATAAGTAACATTCTAAACATACAAATATTATTTTAGAATTATAGTATACTTTTTAAAGGTATTCTAGATTGTTTGTCTCTCCCAAAAAACCCTATAAGGGAGTTCTTATTTTTCCTATTTTATAGATACTGAGATCCAGAGGAGTTTGGAAATTGTACTAACTTCTGAAATAAAATATGAACCTCATACCTGCTGGAGTTAAAAGAAGCCACAATGAGAGGAACAGGACTAAAAAAAATGATAAAACTCATGAAGCTAATCCAGAGAATGTGGTAAAGGTTTAGGATAAACAAGTGGGTCAAAAGAACAGAATAGAATCCAGAAATAGAATCACACTCAGTTGGTCAATTGATTTTCAGCAAAGGTTCCAAAGCAATGCAATAGAGAAAGGAAAGTTTTCAATGAATGGAGCTGGAACAAACGGAGAGCCATATGGAAAAAAAAGGAACTTCAACCCCCAGCTCACACCATACACAAAAATAATTCAAGGTGGATCACAGACCTAAAGGCTAACACTATAAAGCTTCTACAACAAAACACAGGAAAATATCTTCATGACCTTGGAGTAGGCAAAGATTTCTTAGGCCAGACACAAAAAGCATTATCCGTAAGAGAAAAAAAATGATAAATTGGACTTTATCAAAATTAAGAATTCTGCTCATCAAAAGACATCATTAAGAAGATGAATAGGCAAACTACAGTCTGGGAGAAAATATTCTCAATACGTTTATCTAACAAAGAACTCGTATGCAAAATATATAAAGAATACCTATAACGATAATTAGGAGACAAAATATATAATTAAAAATAGAAAAAGTATGCAAAAGATTTGAACAGACACTTCGCAAAAGAACATATCTGAATGGTTAAGAAGCATATGCAAAGGTGTCCAGTGGCATTAGTCTTCAGAGATATGCAGTCAGATAACAATGAGATACTCACATGGGTCTCTTTCGGGGCTCATTGTTTTATTCCTTAGCTCTATTTTTCTATCACTGAACCAATGCACTGTCTTAATTATTAATTACATAATTAGTAAGACAAGTCTTTTCAGCTAGTTTTTGAGGAGAGCCTTGGCTATCCTTAACCCTTTCGTTGAAGTTTCATGAACAATTCCTGATCATGATTTTGATTACATTTTGAGATAAACCTAAGTTAGCCATGAAGCTTTAGTTTTTTAATATATTGCTGGGTTCACTTTGCTGTTAATTTTGGTTTGGAGTTTGCCTCTTGGTTCATGGATGAGATTAGCCTGTAGTTTTCTGGTTTTTTATACTGTCCTTGTCTAGTTTTGGTATCAAGTTATATCAGCCTCACAGAGTGTGTTGGGCAGTGTTCACCCTTTTTCTATTATTTTAAGAGTTTGTATAAAGGTTTGGATAATCTGTTTCTTGACTACCTATAGAGTTTACCTGTAAAGCCCTCTGGACCTCATGTTTCCCTTTGGGTAGGATTTTTTTTTAACTAACAGTCCAGATTTTTAAATGGTTATTGAAGAGAATTCAGTCTTTTTCTTTGTGGGTCAGTTTTGGAAAGTTATATTTTCTAAGCAGTTTATTACTATGAGGTTATTATAATGTTTTCCTCATCTTTTTAATGTTTGCTGCATCAGTAGTTAGGGTCCCATTTTATTCATAATAGAATTTATTTGTGCTTTCTCTTCTTTCTTGATCAATTTTTGGCTTTGTGATCCTTTCTACTAAATGTTTATTTCACGTTTCATTACTTTACGCTTCCCTCTTTTACTTCCTTCCTTCCTTCAAATATCTTTGTATTATTCTATAGCTCTCTTTTTGACTTGTTTCTTTGTTCATTGATATTTTTACTTTTTGCTCCTTCCTCATAATATAACTGAATTCAAGTTATAAATATCCATCAAAAAAAATCACAATGAGATATTTCTTCCCAAACATTAGGATGGCAAGAATTGAAAACACAGACAAGATCAAATACTGACAAGGGTATGAAGCAAATGGGATTCTCACATGTTGCCTGTGAGAGTAAAAAAATGGGATACCCACACTAGGAAAACTGTCTTGTAGTTTCTTATAAAGATAAACTTAGACCTAGGCTACAATCCAACATTTCCACTCTGAGGAATAACTCAAGGGAAAAGAGGACATTTAGACACAAAAAGGATTGTTTAAGAATTTCTTTGCTGCTTTATATGCAATTGCCGAAAACTGCGAAAACCGAAACGTCCATCAGCAGAAGAATGGGAAAACAAACTGTGGTATATACATATAAAACACTACCCACAGCACAATTTAAAAATAATAATAGACTACAGATACACACAATAACATGACTAAGTCTCAACACTATGTTAAGCAAAAAAAAAAAATGAGACACAAAGGAGTATATACTCTATGATTCATTTATATGAAGTTCAAAAACAGGCAAACTAATCTACGATAACAACAATGAGAAACGTGGTTGTTTCTAGTGGGATAAGGGTGATAATTAGCTGGAAAGGAGCATAAGAAAACTTTCTGGAGTGATGAAAATGTTCAGGATATTAGTTACATGCAAGTATACATTTGTCAAAACCATTGAACTGTATACTTAAAATCTGTGCACTTCACTGTATACTAATTAAACCTCAATAACAGATTATTTTTTTAAAAACTCATGAACTCTATGGAAAGTGGCCATGAGCTAAGTCTAAAATAATTACATATCCATCTCTAACAATTCTGTCTTAATACTGGATTGAAAGTGTTGAAGGTAAATATACTATGGCAGAGTCTGTGAAATTCCTGGTTTATTTTCTGTGTTTCTCCCTCTTCTAAGGAAACGATAGATATTGCTGTTTGTTATTCCCAGAAGAGGGATACTCTTAAGTGCAATTGTCTGCCGGGGGTTAAGAAGGACATCATCCCTTGCATTCAAGCAGCAATACCTAATCTTGCCAAGATTCTCTGGCAAATGTTTCGGGCAACATGGAGAGATAACTCTACGTTTGTAGGACTGATGTTCACTTTTCCTGCATGCACCACTATACTGATTCACAGGCCCTACTATGGGTCCAGGGTAGGCATCCCAACACTCCAGCCACAAAAATTCAGTCCTATACACACTTAGGTTAATTTAATCAAGCCCTTCAGTGTAGATGATATATTGGATGTAGATATTCAAACACTGAATTGACAGAAGCAAACCTGAAAATATGATTTCAAGTTTAGAAAACAAGCAGTAGGCACCATTTGCTATCTCCATAATTGCTTTCGTGTTTTTGACGTCATGTAAGTTAACTGACAACAATCACCAGGACATACTAATAAAAGTTACCATGGTTTCTATCATGGGGGTTCTTTTAAAAATATTAGAGCCTTCCGTATGCTGAGAGAAATCACTTGGCAAATCTCGTAGAACCTATTTTTTCCTGCCAAGCCTGCTTAAAATTCTTTTTCTCAGTTTTGATTTAGTAACTTTAGATCTCTGCATTATGTTGTGTTTTGCACGGAGCTACTGACTTCAGCTAAGGAACCGTGAACAATAATTATTTTGCATGACTAAGCGCTGGTACACCATCGTCAGACAGGCACTTTACAGTACCACTAGTTTCAAAATTTAGAACAGAACTGTCAAACAAGCAAATGCCTACACCAAAGACTTCTATTTTCAAGCTACAGGCATGAGTTCTATGATGTGCAATAATAGAGTGAATCCTTGTGTTCTCGTGAAAGCTCCTGATTTGACAGTCCTGGAAACGAAAGCCTGTTTCTTTCTAGAACAGATATATCAGTGGTAGCAACAGTACAAGTTTTCAAGCAGGGCTGAGGTATGGCATGAGTGGTAGGAAAGGGAGACTCCAGGCACTGAGATTATTAAATGTTTTTAAGAAGGACTGGTTTTAGGGTGAGCAGAGAACAATTTGCCCTGAACTGAGAACATCTGATTTGGTTCATCTTGGGTGCACATCTTTCCAATTATTCCAGAGAACTTTTATGGAGTTATCAATTTATACCCACTAAAATTTTTTATCCTAGAAATAATATAAATCTAATTCAAATATTTCTCAACATTGTACAAAGCTCAAGAATGGAGCATGTGACAGTAAACATTCATAGACAGGGGCATACATTTTATATAAATTAAATGTCTTATACCTTTTCAGTACAACCAGGTATGGTCTATCAGGAACGAAGGGCCAAACAATTTCTGTTTATAAAGTTAACTTGTAATCCCTTTTAAATTTTATAACACCTCAGTTTTTTTCTCTCTGTCTTTTCTTCTACTGATAATTTGCTTCTTAAAAGAACACTTTAGAACAAGTATTAGCTTCCTTGCATAGATTAGGAAACCGAAGAACAGACATTAATGACCTTGAAATGGCATATGGCAATTAAAAAATAAAAGGGAGGGACTTCCTTGGTGGCGCAGTGGTTAAGAATCCGCCTGCCAATGCAGGGCACATGGGTTCAAGCCCTCATCTGGGAAGATCCCACATGCCGCGGAGCAACTAAGCCCGTGTGCTACAACTACTGAGCCTGCACTCTGGAGCCCACAAGCCACAGCTACTGAAGCCTGTGTGTCACAACTACTGAAGCCCACGCGCCTAGAGCCCGTGCTCCACAATAAGAGAAGTCACCGCAGTGAGAACCGTGCACTGCAACGAAGAGTAGCCCCCGCTCACCACAACTAGAGAAAGCCCACGCACAGCAACAAAGACCCTACGCAGCCTAAATAAATAAATAAATGAACGAATAAATAAATCAAATAAATAAATTAAATAAAGGGGAGGGTGGGAACATGGCTAAGATGCCACACAGGTGCCTCTGTCTTTATTTTACATTTAAGTATTTAACTTAATATTAAAATATTTTAAATATTTCCTTTTTATTGGCCCAGACAAGTGTTCAGTCTCTCCAAAATTAATTCATACTACTAGATTTATTATTGCTGATTTATAAATCAGAATTCAATTTATTAGGTAAAAAAGGAGAGTTGTTCCTTTCCACTGATCAGATAGTCATATCTTCTTTACAAAATGCTCCCTTCCTAGGTGGAAAACCAAATGGGAAATAATAAATTGTCCAGAACAAAAGAAATACCTCATCCAGGCTATAGCAGAATTGGAGAATTATCTCAGGTTCCCTTCAGAGGATACCTTTCCAGTAACCACAGAAATAACACCAGAATTTTTAAACTGGATTCTCCAATTTTAGCCTTTCCCTACTAGTATAGCCTACCCAGCACTGCCTGTTGACGCACAAATGTGATCAATCCACTCTTCTAGAAACTTGTAGTAGAACTTAAGAAACAATGATTTCCACCAACAGTGCCCTTTCTTATCTCTTGTAACAGTCTTTATTTTAATATCTTTTTTATCTGATACTAGTATTGCTACTCCAGCTTTCTTTTGATTTCCATTTGCTTGGAATATCTTTTCCCATCCCTTCACTTTCGGTCTGTATATGTCCCTAGGTCTGAAGTGGGTCTCTTTTAGACGGCAAATATATGGGTCTTGTTTTTGTATCCATTCAGCCAGTCTGTATCTTTTGGTTGGGGCATTTAAGAAAACCATAATTCAGAAAAGAGACATGTACCACAATGTTCACTGCAGCACTATTTACAATAGCCAGGACGTGGAAGCAACCTAAATGTCCATCGACAGATGAATGGATAAAGAAGATGTGGCACATATATACAATGGAATATTACTCAGCCATAAAAAGAAATGAAATTGAGTTATTTGTAGTGAGGTGGATGGACCTAGAGTCTGTCATACAGACTGAAGTAAGTCAGAAAGAGAAAGACAAATGCCATATGCTAACACATATATATGGAATCTAAAAAATATGGTACTGATGAAACTAGTGGCGGGGCAGGAATAATGATGCAGACATAGAGAATGGACTGGAGGACACGGGCGGTGGGGAAGGGTAAGCTGGGGTGAAGTGAGAGACTGGCATGGACATATGTACACTACCAAATGTAAAATAGATAGCTAGTGGGAAGCAGCTGCATAACACAGGGAGGTCAGCTCGGTGCTTTGCGACGACTTAGAGGGGTGGGATAGGGAGGGTGGGAGGGACGTTCAAGAGGGAGGGGATATGGGGATATATGTATACATATAGTTGATTCACTTTGTTGTACAACAGAAACTAACACAACATTGTAAAGCAATTATACTCCAATAAAGACGTAAAAAAAATCAATCAATAAACAAGGAAAAAAAAAAAGAAACAATGATTTCAACTGATCTGTCTTTCCAAACTCATCTGTAAGATGCATCAGATTGGATGACAGTTAAAGTACTTAGGAAATGGGATGAGTCTTCTTACCTGGTTTGGTCAACTTCTATGGCATCAAAATCTTGACAGTGACAGTGAGGTCAACTGTACGTGCACCCACTTATAACAGTACCCAAAAGAGTAAGTACGTGTAACTCAAGTTTCTCTCTGTGAAAAGAGTATGAAAATCACTAAACAGACGTTTTGAAAATAAACAATACATCTTAGTACACAAATAAAAATTGTGAAATTCGTATTAGGGAAAGTTTGCAATTTTACGATTTCCAGACACCCTCAGAAGTTGGCAAATAAAAAAAGAGAGAGGGTTTAAATAGTTCTATGTGAGATAGAAGAGACATGAAAAGCAGTCAGGCTTACTAGAGCAGAAACCTTACAAACCAGGGCCAGAAGGTGAGCAGGAACAGTTAGGAGAAGGATGGAGAAAGAGAGGAAGTGGCTAGTGAAAAAGAGGAACTTCACAGGGAGAAGAGACATAGCTAATGAGGATTTTCAAATGAGGATTCTAAGCATAGTATGTAATGTAACCCTCCTCTTCTTTTCCCATCAGTCTTCAGTGAAGTACCCAACCCTCTGAAGACTTAAGGAATTGGTTTTTCGTCAGGAACTCATGAGAGGTACTAAGCTGGGCTCCAGCTAACAAGTTGAGAATGTAGACGCCTCCTGAGCACAGCCATGTCTTGGTTAAACAACTAATATACAATGAACACACCGCAGGCTCTGATCACAGTGCCAGTTCCCCCTTGGGGAGAAACTGGCAGTCTTTGGATTCAATAGCTCAATAACGCAATAACTTGCTTCAGAATGGACTTTTCCCCTACATGTTCTACTCTGTTTTTGTCCAGTAAAACCTATGCTGCATCTTGTTTTGGAAACCTTATTGTGAAGTCTCAGTCTTTACTTGGACACTTGCTCACAGTGCAGTCTATATATATGCAAGTCTGTATATGACGTCTATGGAAAGTGCTGACTGGCTGCAGGCAATAACGGTCTCCATGTCCTCCATCTCTTTGTAAGATCAATGACCCTCTATTCTGCTACTCACACAGCATAGGAAAGATAGGGGTGGGGTTTAAACCCCTATTAAGATGAAAGTGTTGCTTCCTGCTTCACATGAGATCTGAAAAGAGATTGCTCTACATTGGCGGTGACAGGACACTTTATGTCAACTCTATGAAGTTTCCATCCCCCATCATCTCTGTCAGCAGTGGTTTAGGAACGCCAAACTATTTTAATAGCTTATGGGGCCAGTATACAAACTCTTTGAGGTATAGTTGATGTACAATATTATATATCTTTCAGATGTACAAGGTAATGATTCACAATTTTAAAATAGTTATTATAAAATAATTAACTGTTCCCGCTGAACTACTGGCCCTGGTTTCTAAGGTTTCTACTCTAGTAAACCTCTCTTCTTTTTACGTCTCTTCTATCTCACATAGAACTATTTAAACCCTCTCTCTTTTTTATTTGCCAACTTTTTTTGAGGGTGTCTGGGAATCATAAAATAGAAAACTTTCCCTAATACGAATTTCACAATTTTTATTCTTGAACTAAGATGTACTGTTTATTTTCAAAATGTCTGTTTAGTGATTTTCATACTCTTTTCACAGAGAGAAACTTGAGTTATACATAAGTACTCTTTTGGGTACTGTTATAGTTATTATAAAATATTAGCTATATTCCCTGTATTGTACTATATAACCCTGTAGCTTATTTATTTTACACATGGTAGTTTGTACCTCTTAATCCCCTACCCCTATGTTGCCCCTCCCCTCTTCCCTCTCCACTGGTAACCACTGGTTAGTTCTCTGTATCTGTGAGTCTGTTTCTTTTTTGTTATATTTACCAGTTTGTTTTGTTTTCTTAATTCCACATATAATTGATATCATACAGTATTTGTCTTTCAACTTATTTCACTTAGCATAATACCCTCCAAGTTCTCCATCCATGTAGTTGCAAATGGCAAAATTTCATTCTTTTTTATGGCCAAGTAGTATTCCATTGTGTGTGTGTGTGTATATATATATATATATATATATATATATATATATATATATATAAATAATACCACTTATTCTTTATCCATTCATCTGTTGATGGACACTTAGGTTGCTTCCATACATTGGCAATTATAAATAATGCTGCTATCTTAACTGTACAGGCATACTTTGCAGATATTCCAGGTTCAGTTCCAGACCACCACAATAAAGTGAATATCACAGTAAAGAAAGTCATAGAAATTTTTTGGTTTCCCATGGCAAGTAAAAGTTATATTTGCACTATACGTAGTCTCTTTAATGTGCAAAGCATTATGTCCAAAAAAATAATGTACATACCTTTAAAAAATACTTTATTGCTAAAAAATGCTAACCATCATAAAAGTCTTTAGCGAGTTGTAATCTTTTTGCTGGTGCAGTCTTTAAAATATTGTGAGAATTATCAAAATGTGACACAGAGACACGAAGTGAGCAAATGCTGGTGGAAAGATGGCGCTGATAGACTTTCTCAATGCAGGGTTGCCGCAAACCTTCAACTTGTAAAAAGCACAGTGTCTGTGAAGTGCAATAAAATGAGATCTGCCTGTGTATGAAATCCCAAGCCAGGCAGAGAAAGCAGAGACTAGGGGGACAGTCTAGATGGATTGTCTACTCTGGGGTTTGTCAATTGACACTGGTTCCCCCCATTTCCATTGCAATACCCTCTGTTGACTTATCTGAGAATATCTTCTCTCTTACATCAGTCTATCTGAAATCCATAGAGCTTCTTGTTTTGAAGCTTTTACCTAGGTAAAAGTGATTTCATTTCTGCTGAACTCTTGCAGCAGATTATATTTACCTCCTTTATAGTATGTTTACATTAAACTGTAATTTAATTACTTTTGTATTTTAACACTCCTACTAGTCTACTCTTACTCACCTTTAAATGTACGGTATATAAATGTACAGAGCCCTAAGTTTGTTGAAAAACATTGTGCCTGTGTGCACGCACACACACACAAACACAAAAAGACCAGAAGAAAATAAACTAAATGGTGATAGTTATTTTCCCTGGCTTAAAGTCATCCATATGATTTCCATTTTCTTCCTTATACTTCTCTTTATTGTTGAAAGTGTCCATCATAACATGTATTACTTTTTAACGTAAAATACAATGATAAATATATTTGATCAGAAATCCAAATATTTGATTAGTTCCTTTGGCCAAAGATACTTTAGGCCCTTTATTTCACAAGACGCTCTCAAGTGATATCAATAAAACCCCAATCACTTATCATCTAGGGTTATTTGCCAGAAGGATAAAGAATCCTATTAGTTCATATCATGAAAACAGACTCTAGTAGCATCTGCTCAAGTGGTTTTCAAACTGTTCTTTTCAGTAGAATTCTATTTTCAAGAGAAATCTTACACAGCACCTTAATATCTAGAATAATTGACAGCAAGGTGCAGGTTTCTCAAATGGTCTGAAGTCTTTAGTAATTGGAGCAAATATGCACTTACTTGGTTAGAAAATCCCTGAATCACCCCCTTGGAACCTTAGGGTTCGTCTAGTCCAACCCTCTCATTTTACCAGAGAGGAAATTGAGGCACAGAGAGGTTATCATGCCTGTCCAAGACCAATCAGCTAGTAACTAGAACCTACATGTTCTAAGTCTAAGGTTCTGGCTCTTATATCATACGGTCCTGAATCTCGTTTGGGATTATTTTAGAGCATTACATTTATCTGACCTAACTCCAGATTGTGACGTACATCCAAGTGAGTCCTTACCCTCTGCTTACACCCTAGTCTCAATGTCTAAAGTCCTGCTTTCATTTCAGACCCCAGGGAAGCTTTCCCTGTCAAGAACTTCTCTCACCAAATGGCTATTTGCTGACTTCCCAGGGCTTGTTCTCAATGCCTGGTCTGTTATCGGACCATGTGCTCTTCACTACGTTGCTCCTCCTTTAACAGACTGATGATGTGTCTGAACCTAAAAGTATTGACATCTTTTCTGTCTATTCCACATTTGGCCTGATTTTACAGTTGAAAGCACTCCAGTCTCCACGTGCCTATCTCTAAATTCACCATTCCAGGCTGAGCAATACATCTAGATCTTCCTCCATTCTGTTTTCTCTTTCTTGCCCAACCCATATGTCAAATCCTTGAGTATGTTCTATCTTGGTCTTACAAATTGGAGTAGTACATGTCTCTCTCTCTCTTTTTCTTTCAGGGACACGAGTCTACAGGGTAATGACATAAGACAACAAATGACTAAGTGCTCAAATGAGTAGAACAGGCAATACCAGCTTCGCTGGTTTAGAAAAGGAAAGTTCAATCTGGGTTAAAACAGGAAAATGCTTTTGAAGAAGACAGCACTTTTTGGTACCATTGGATAGACAGTTAGGAGGGGGACAATGTGAGCCAAAGAACAGTCTGAAATACAGCGAAATTGACCAGGATTAAGAAAAATGTTGTAGAGGAGATTTGTGAAAGGTTATTTTTTGCGGGAATTAAAATGAATTCTTTTACAGGGTACATTAAAATAATTTTAGTCACCAATCCTTCAAAAAATTCTGGTTTAGATGTATGGCCACATCCTTCCCTTTATTTATTATCATTAAGTGGTCTTAAGTGAAACCATGAAGTAGGCAATAGTTCATCTGGCAGAAAAGGTCAGCCAGGCTTATCTTTGAACCTAGAAATACATGAAAATGTCTGCATTGCTTTCCTGGATCTAATAGTCAGTGGCCACAGTCCTTTTGTGATAAATCACGGTAACTGCCTACAACCTGAGGTTGATCTCAGAAAGTTTGGGCTCCTTCCCTGCCTAACTTCTCTGTATATATTTGTTAGAACTTTTTATGTTAGAAGTATCAGAATGCCCAACTCAAATCCAATTAAAAGGGATTTATTAACTCACAAAACTGGGTAGTCCACAGGTATATCTAGTTTCCATAAGGAAACTTGGATCAAGTTTCATAAAATAAAATTGGGATGTCTCTCTTTCACTCTGCTCTGCTTCCTTGCTGTTGGCTGAATTCCAGGCAACATTTCCCCTCATGCTTTCAAGATAGCCCTGTCTCTGGAAACACATTAAGTCACAAGGTAAACATTCTTGTCCCTAATTGGTTTCAACAGAGTCAAATATCCATCTCGGAAATTGTATAGATGAAATACACTGCATGACTTACACTGGTTACGTCAACTTGGAAGATGTTTTCGAATGCGATTAATATTTAAATTGGTGAACCTTGAATAAGCAGATTATCCTCCATAATGTAGGTGGGCCTCATCCAATCAGTTGAAGACCTGAATAGAACAAAAAAATTGGCCTCTCAGAGCAAGAAAGACTCCTTCAGTTGACTGCCTTTGGTCTTCATCTGCACCATCGGTCTCCTGGGTCTCCAAGCTGCCAGCCCACACTGAAGATTTTGGGCTTCCCGGCCTCCATTATCACATGAGCCAGGCATTTATAATAACCCTATCTATCTATCCATCTATCTATCATCTATCTATCTACATCACCTATCTATCATCTATCTATCTACATCATCTATCTATCATCTATCTACCTATTTGTCATCTATCTATCTATCCTACTGTGTCTCTAGAGAACTCTGACTAGTACAACCACTGAGTGGCTCCTTATAAGACAATGAACAAATATCCACTGAGACTTAGCAATTTTCTACGACCTTTGGTCTCATTTCTGAGACCAAGTGACTGGCTTTGAATCTCAGTTCAGCTTTTTGTTAGCTATACAACCAGTAAGTTACCTGACCCCTCTGTTCCTTATTTTCTCCTTCTCTGTTCTTCATTTAAAGATAATAGCACCTACCTCACAGCATTGTTGTGGTGATAAAAAAATAAAGAAATACATGTTAAATGATTTAAACAGGGCCAAGAACACAGAAATTATTCTATTATGTTACTAAATATTACTATTATCTTCATCATCATCATCATCACCTCATTTGATCCCTACTTCTTCCTCCCCATTTACTGGGTTTCCAGTTTTTCCATATTATATTATCCAGGACTCTCAGCTGAACTTTCCTGGCCTAGTTTTTTCAGGCTCCTTCTGGCTCTTCTATCAGAATTTACTCATGCCAAGAAGTTATTCATCAATGCATTCTTTCTATAATTTACAAAGCTGAACAGACAGCCTAGAATCACAGATTTTTAGAACTCATGGAGATCACCTAGTCCCACAGGTTACAAAGTAGGGTGCACAGGAACCTTAATATCTTGATTCAATCCTGAGGCGAAAGTATTCGGAGTTATATTTTTAGTGTAAAATTTAAGAAAAAAATAAGCTCATTATTTAATGAATGGATTCACAATAGTATATATATGACTTACCATAAATATGTATTAGGCTGTAAATGCTCCAAGATTTTTTTTTAACTAATAGAACAGTATAATCAAAAAAGTTGAGAGATCAGTGATCTGACCTATTCCTCTTACTTCACAGAGGAGGCAAGTGACTCCAGAGAATGGAGCAACTTACCCAAGATCTCAACTGTGAGTAGAAAAACCTGGTTGTCCATGGGAGACAGTGTGAGATGCCCAGAGCTAAATTACTTAACCCCACTGGATCTCAGTTTCCTCAACTTTAAAGGGGAAATCATGAACCCTACCAAAGAAAACTGTTATGAGTGTTAAATTAAATGAGAGCATATTTAAAGAGGGCAGTACAGTGCTTGGTCCAATTTAGAGGCTTGATTAATGTTAGTTCTCCTTTAGTGTCTGAGTAGAGGTATTTCTATGGAAAACAATAGTGCTTTTCAAAAACTGGAATAAATAGCACTGTATTATTTGTTGCTAATAAAGATAAATGTCACTAAGTAAAAATTTTCCAATTCAAAATATTTTTTAAAGGATGCAAAGACTATAATAATAATAATAAACCTATCTACCACAGTAGACTCGTAGCTCAGGGATGTAGGAGTAAGGGGCTCCTTTGCTACCCTCCCTCCAAATCAACCCATACGGGTCAACACTGTTGCTGGTACCAGGATTCTCTATTGAGGAGTCTAAGAACAGTAATCTGTTTGGAAAGGGAAGCCAGGAACTTGACCTAAAGCTGGTTATATAGAAAGCACACTGTTTACTTAATGTGTGTTTATTTGGGGTCGTATTTTAAGGGGGGTTTTCTATTGCTCCACCCCCACCCCAGCCATCACTGGTTGTTGCCACTCACTGTCACACACGCCTGTATTCTTAGCCTGGCAGTCCTCCCATTCCCTCTCAAAGTCCTATGCAAAAAATAGTAAATCTCCTTCATATTCCTATGTGCTCTAAATAGCTGCTATACTATGCGAACTCTCCACTGGCGACTTAATAAGTCTTCCCATCCCTAAATCAAAACTAATTAGCTTTGTTTTTCAAATTGCTGACACTGGCGGTCTTCGCTATAACAAACCTCTGTGTGATTAGTGATATAACGGCTGGTGCTGAGCTTGGGCAAATATTTATAGAGTAATCATATTGGATAGGGTTGAATAACCTCTTGGATTAACTGAGAGCTTCTGCCAGGCAGAGCTGCAAAATGGTGCTAATTTAACGGTACAGTCCGTTGTTCCGTCCGCTGATACAACCTCTACGACAATGATACAAATATAATCAGGGATATTAGGGCACAGTGTGATTCCTTTATTGGCAGTCTTGGCAATAATGTGCCAGAAGAATCCAAGTATCACTTTGCGTATATAGACTATGCGGTAGGTAAATGGAAGTTCATACAGGGAGAAGGTTACGGATCTACACGCCTAACACCACGACGAGCCTGAGGTAAGTAGTCACTGGATAAGTAATAGTACTAATATACATTATTAGTGTATTAGACCCCAGAGGAACAATTTTGCTTTTATTTACTTTCAGGAACAGTAAACAGATCCTAACGAGGCAAGCCAGTTTTAATGCTGAAGGTGGATTTCTTCTATATCAAGCTGAATTGATATGAACTCCAACTTCTCACAGACACAGTGAGTAAATCTGAAAATATACGGTTAACTCTTAACATGCAGTCCTTAACCTGCAGTCTGAAAGGAGACTCGGACCTTGGGAAGCAAGAGGTGAAGGCAGTAGCTTTTAAAGGTCATGCGGTTAAGCAGTGGCCAAACAGACTAGAAATCCCATTTTACACACCCTACCCAGTGCTTTCCCAGCCTGGGCATAGAGACCTAGTATAGCAAAATACTGTAATATTGACATCCAAATGACTTGAGGAAACTGGGTCTTTTTCTTACACATATTCCTTACTCGTATTGTTATATAATTTTTAGTTTAATAAAGACTATATATTTGCTATGTATAGGTGCTAAGACACAGAGCTTTCTATTTGCATAGATTAATTGCAATTGCACCATTTTTAAAATACAGCTTAGCTATCTGCCTTAGATACTCCAAGCGGTTGGCTACATTTAGATGTGAGGAAGAGGCAGAGTAATTCTTAAAGAGTTCTATGTTTCTTATAACTGACTTGACTGACAGTCCTTAAGTGCTATTTCTTTCAAAGCAAATATGACTCACAGCCCTTAGGTAGAGTGTGTGCACAGGCTGGAAATATTGATCTGTCCACATCCCAGAAACATTAAGACACAATAGAAAGAATTTTTAACTTAATTCTGAATAATGCAATAGGAAAAACATAGGAACAGTACACAATCGACAATGGTAATGTATCTGTAATGTTTTATAATGTCAAGGATTTAATTTAAACTCGAGAAAAAGAAACTGTGTTTCCAGCCCGAACTCACCCCCTTCAGCTTAACTGTGACAGTTCTAAGAACAGCAGGTGCCTAAAGAAACTTATTTAAAGATATAAATCATGTGAATTATTTAGTCATTGAGGACAAGGTACCTACCTTGTAAGTCACTCTAGTCACCAGCTCAAAATTTACAAATGAGAGGCAGTTTGATAAGTCTTCCCTTTGGAGTTTGCTAATAGTGGAATAAAAATGTGCTCCCAATTGCTCCACGGCAACACTGGCCAGAGGTGAATAGAGGAAGAGGCAGTTGCGAAAGGCGGCAGGGGACCCAGAGGTCCCATTTGGTAGATGCTCCCTCCCTGGTGCTTCCTGAACTACTTGGAAACCACTTTTGCTATTTTCCCCCGGTCAGCCTTCTTGCTACAATCATTTCTGGTTCCCACAGAAGGCAGAAGAGAAGAATCAATACTGCTGTGGGTTACAAAACATGAAGTTTTCTCAATTTTGGCTTCAATGGCTCTCCCAGCCCCACAGAAGTGCCCACAGCTGGATTCTTCCTTCCAGCAGTGGTTCAATGACAGGGTTGCAGGCTACAATGCTGTCACTACCTGAAGAGTAGCATTTTCAATTTTTTTTTTTAAAGTTAAGCTTTCTACAAATAGCTCTGTTTCCATTTAATAAATGTATATAATACTTTCCTAGGGCAATAACGATTGGCTTCCACAATTACATTATTTGGGGAGCAAATGTCAATGGATGAGAGAAAAATGGGCTAAAGGCAGAGAGAGCTGGTGAGCACGGGAGGAAAAGGACTGACAGGTCTCTGAAGGACATCTCCTTGCCTGCTGAGTTCTCCTCTTCTCGCCCTCCACCTCCCACCGCAAATCATCGCCACTGTCTCTCACCCACTCCTTTCTCAGAATCTCTCTGGAGTCTGCAATACTGTGCTTATCTCTTGTCACATAGATCAGAGTTATTGCTTGGAAAATTGTCCACTTAGCCTTCATCTGTAGGCTAAGACTTGCCTCCTACAGTGAAATCAGCCCAGTCCTTAGGCAGAGGTATTTTAAGCATTCATATTTAAGTTTTATCTTGGTGCTAAATCAATTTGTTTGCTATCATGACCCTGTGACTAGTGCAGCCAAGTCTCCCCAGGGCTGGGTTCGGGCCCTGAGCCATCTTTATCACTAGTCCTTCACCTAATTTGCAGCCCATCCCTGCAACTAGGTTCTTGACATTCACTACTGAATATCTGAATACCTGTCTCTTTAGATTGTTGCCAGTTCTCTCTACAGGGATGGGGTCTCTGTAGACTCTATAACTACCTGCTCTGTCTCTGCTTAAGGTGATACATGAGGTTCCCTCTAAGCTTGGTTCATATCGAAGCTGTTTTTCCCACTTGGAGTCATCTCCTAATTTCAGATTCCCTTTCTATATTCACATTGTTGTCTTCCCAAAGCTAGATCATTAATTTAGTTATAAGCCTATAGAAGATCTGAGAGTGTCTGTGGACTCTTGGACCTGACCTTCTCTGGTCTGGTTCAGTTCCACAAGTATAATACATGTAATAAGTAATAAAAAGCATGAATGCTAATAGTAACTTCTCTTTGTTGAATTACTTACAAGGTACTTAGCACTGTGATGTTAAGTATTATTTTAATATTCACAACCATCTTTTAATTTATACAGAGCTGCTAGCCTGGTGATAGGCATAAGGACATCTCTTTCCCAATTACGGAAATACTGTAATACTTTCTCATGGGTTAGTAAATAGCCATGGCCTCAGTCTTCCAAGTGCCCTCCCCATCAGACTTCCCAGCTCCCAGGCTCTCTTGCCATCAGCTGCCCTCTCCAGGAACGGGAATTAAAAAGTCGATGCCTTGGACATATATACACTACCAAATGTAAGGTAGATAGCTAGTGGGAAGCAGCCGCATAGCACAGGGAGATCAGCTCGGTGCTTTGTGACCACCTGGAGGGGTGGGATAGGGAGGATGGGAGGGAGGGAGACGCAAGAGGGAAGATATATGGGAACATATGTATATGTATAACTGATTCACTTTGTTATAAAGCAGAAACTAACACACCATTGTAAAATAAGTATACTCCAATAAAGATGTAAAAAATAAATTAAATAAATAAATAAAAATAAAAGAATGGCAAAATAAATGCTTCATCTGTAACTTCAAAAAAAAAAACAAAATCGACAAACCATTATTCATCAATGTGGCAAAGAAAATGTTCTGATTTTTACTTCAGAAATAAAATTGGATAAAGAAAGCAGTTATAAAGTTATCTAAACAGAATACTTCCACCTTGCCATTCATGCTCCTTCTAAAGCAAAAATGAATCAGTTATTTCTTTCTCGGCTCTAAAATTCATATCAAACAAAGGGAGGGCTACTGGATAGTAAGATTGGGAAAAAGCTCAACCAAATCGCTGTATGTTCTCTAAAAAAACTGCTTCATTACCTTCTTTATTTTCCTCCTTTCTATGTCAAACATAATCAGAAAAACCAACAGCAGTTTCTCACTTGTAGCCATGTGGTATAAAAAAAGTGATATATTTGGAGTTGTTCTGCAACAGTTCAGTCTTGGGCAAATAAAATATTTTACTGAAAAAAAAATTTAAAAAAATTAAAAATAAATAAAAATAAATAAAATAAATAAATAAAAAGTCGATGCCTGGCATCTCATTGGTGGCTGCCATGCCATCCTGGTTGCCAAATATTTTTAATATCAGTCCCTGTATGTATTGTCCTTAATCTACAAATTAGAAAAATGAGGCTCAGAGAAGTTTGCTTGCCAAGGCCACACAATAAGGAAATGAGAAAGCAGAGACTCAAGTCCATGTCTCTCTGTCTTCATAGACCATTTTCTTCCCCCCATACCCATAGCTCATAGACACAGAGAGATGGTTCTCAAACTTGTCTGATAGTAAAAGTAAGCTTTTGTCAAAGTTATAGATTCCTGGGCTCTTCCCTTTGGAGATTCTGACCCAAATCAACCTAGTGCTGGGCTAGAATCTACACGTTCAAGGTGATTCTTATGGTTATTCAAGCTTTGGTAACACTGCACTACAGTATTTTTTCCAGAATACAATTTGAGACGGACTAGAATTATGGTGATACCTGCATGTCTTAAGTGAGCACATAAAGCCTTTAACACCATTCCTGAATCATAGAAAATGTTCTTGAACAGAACAGGATATGTGTTTCAGGTAGCAGGCTAGTCACTGCTTGTTTTAGGTTAAGGTGGTGCAGTCCAAAAGTACAGTCACTCTTTGTCATCTCTGGAAACATCATTAGAGATAACCAATAATTAGAATGAAGCAAGATTACAGTTTAGCTTCTCCCAAGCGGTTAGTGCTGAGAGTGGGGAGTGTGTGCTCTGGTCTCAGAACACATTTCTTATTAAAAAAATCAAAAAAAAAAATTGCAGTTTACAAATAGGTCAAGTGAAAAGGACATAGAAGGAGAGCTAAAACAAAAACAATTCCGCGAAAACTGGAGAGGGGACACTGAGTTTACTAAGAAAAACATCCTGGTTCTAAAAATTATCAATTTACCCCAGTAGCATTCCAAAATCTGCTCCGCATTCACCTGTGAATAAAGAACTTAAGGGAACTTAAATGCATGTGTTTATCTGTGGTGGCCATTGGTGTTTCCCCCCGTGTTTGTCCCCATTCTGTAGCCATGTTTTTTCCGGTAATGTCTGACAACGTGGTTTGTCACATAAAGCCTTTTCAGTAGCTTCTCCCTCCTGACATCCTGTCTCTCATTTCTGCTGTTAGCAAAAGCTCATCGTGAAACATAAAAAGATGTCCAGAGAAAAGGCAAGAATCACATATTAATTGCACACGGCAGGATTAGGTTGCAATTCTCTTTCTCAGGAAAAGGCTTACAAAGAAACAGGAAGAAAAAGAGCAAAATAGATGAGCAGTTGTCTCCAGTCTTCTCTTATAATGAGAACTGATTCATTAAATATTTCTGAGGACGGCAGAGTCATCTAACTCAGTAGAACCTCCTAGATGCTCTTCCTGACGTGTAAATCATCGATGATCAGGAGAAACCTACGGTGGAGCTGAAATTTACTACCACAGGACATGGCCCAAGCTGGGCTGGTTCTCTTCCAAGTGACAAACCCTGCCAAACGCTTAAACACCTGCCACAGTTAACAGTACACAAACTCCTTTAGACAACTGAGAAACAGCTCATCGGATAAACCAATAAGTAAAATAAAGTGCAAAATGTACCCTCAGCAGAGGCTGATAAAATAAAACATTTAAATAAATTTAACTGAATGCTTCCAAATGGCACATCCGACAATGAGAGGAATGCACAGTGGTGAAAGCCATGGAGAGAAAAACAATATTGAGCCATTTTTCTATAATTCTAGAAAGCTGAACCCATATCTAACTGCACCCTCATCATCTACAAATAATGTAACTTTCCACTCTAGAGTGAAGAAAAATGAAATAAAATAGAACAATAGCAACAACAATAATAATAAAGCTTAAAATTACATGGTACAAGGGACTTGGAATAGGAACCCTGTCTTCCCTTATTTATTTGGGTGAACAATAAAGCTTTTCTTCGTTTACTTAGTAGGTTTTTTTTTTCCTCCAGTACTTAACACCTGTATGAAAGTTCCTGACTTAAGAGGTAGGGCTTAGCTAATGAGGTGTGTCAACACGACTGGAAGCCCATTTCTAAATGAAAATTGCACTGTGCTGTGAGTACAATCCCTTCGGGTTGAAGAGGGCATTTATAAAGCAGCAGGGGTAGTAGCCCGGGCTTTCTCTGTAAGAAGGGGCTGGTAGGGTTACCACAGCTAGCGGAGAGAGACGCTGAACTAGAGCTATGGGCTAAAGTGATAATTCTCCTCCAAATTAGTCATATTTCTCCAGGTTACCTTCATAGATAGCGAGCAAAGGCAGATATAATCCCTATCCTAATTGTAAACCAGCACCAGACTAATTATATTTCCATTTACCCCAGATACTCTAAAATCATAGGCTTTCTGTTTGCTAATTCCTCTTATTCATGGCTTTATGGCTCCAGAGGAGGCTTTGGGGAGTACGAATTGAAAAACAGTGAAGCGGGTTAGTTCCACATAGACATTAACTATGAAAAAGTAATGGAATGAAGGAGAAAAGGGGGAGGGAAGAAAAAGCCTCGTATTTAGTTCAGACTGATTTCAGTCAAGACTGCAGAAGGATTTGAGGCCTTGCCACATATGCATGGGAGTCAAGGTCACAGCTGCAAGAGGACAATGCAATGTTACAGACACCCAGCCTGTGTTTCTTATCCAGTAAACAGAGCCATTCTGTGATGAGCTCCACTCCCTTTGTCTTAGAATGTGTTTTATCTGTATCCTAGTTTTTATTTAACATCTATGTAATTATGAGTATTTTTATGTCAACTCATTAACATTAGCTTGGGAGGGACCCATGCGCCAAAGCTCTTGGGATAATGCAGAAAATCATACAATGTTGGAAGCTGACAAGTAGGATAAATTCCTCTTATTCATGAATAAGAGGAAACAAATTCATTCAAGTCTTTCATTACTGTTACCCCCATGCTCCTTTCCTCAGTACTCACCCTGTATGATGCATGTGGTTCAAGTCTGTGTCAGGGGAATGATAACATTAGAATATTATATAATTGTATGCTGGGAGAAGGCAGTGTGTGTGCGCGCACACACGCATGTTTGTGTGTGTCTGTACTGGAGAGAGAGAGAGAGAGAGAGAGAGAGAGAGCGAGAGAGAGAGAGAGAGAGAGAGAGAGAGAGAGAGAGAGAGAGAGAGAGAGGAGAGAGAGATCAGGCTACATAATTCTTGATTGAAAACAAACACTCTTAAAACCGGCTTGAAGGCTTTATTTATCTATAGCTTTCTGATGCAAGTAAATAATAAAAATCTTTCAAGCTATTGCCAAGATCATACAACTTTTGTCTCCCAAGTATCCCCCCCACCCCGCTCCGGTCACAATTAAAACGGGGATCATGGCACCAATATGGTGATGTCACTATCACAAAAGGCCAGGCATTATCTTGGTCTTTAGTTGAGGAATGTTCATTGCTGGTTCACCAGGTCAGTACGGGTTCCCAGGGTAGAGGAAGAGAAGGAATTAAGGTTGAACAGGGCCAAGTGAGCAAACTCTCTGATAGCAAAAGTTTATGCCCTCCCTTGAAATAGGGGCGTTTACGGTGGACACATATTACCCCGAGGCAGCGTGCAGCCAGAATTTGATCCTCCACGACTACACATCAAGGGATTTAATGGTCAGCTCCTCTATATGATAAGACTCACATTTATGCCACACATTTAGACCACACCCACAGCCTGAAAGAGTTCCTTGCATAAATGAAGTGCTTAAGCAGCATTGCTTGCAATCATAATCAAGAGAAAATTTAATAATTTTCTGTGAAAAATTTTGCTTTAAAGCAGACAATTTGCCTGTGTTTTTAGTTTCTTAGACCTTTTTAAAAAAGTTTATTGTATTGAAGTGTAGTTGATTTATAATGCTGTATTAGTTTCTGTTATACACAAAGTGATTCAGTTTTTTATATATATATATATATATATATATATATATATATAAAAATTTTCATGGTCTTTTCCATTATGGTTTATTACAGGATATTGAATAGAGTTCCCTGTGCTATACGGTAAGACCTCATTGTTTATCTAGTCTATGTATAATAGTTTGAATCTGCTAATCCCAAACTTCCGGTCTATCCCTCCCCCACTCCCCCCACCTTTGACAGCCACAAGTCTGTTCTCTGTCTGTGACCTTAGACCTTTCTTATCTAGGTCAGGAAACATTGAGGAACTGAATTTAAATTCAAAGGTTGCCTGGTAAATACCGTTGGCCCTCCGTACCCACAGGCTCCACATCCACGGATTCAACTAACTGCAGGTTGAAAATAATTGGAAAAAACTCCAGAAAGTTTTAAAAAGCAAAATTTGAATTTGCTGCATGCTGGCAACTATCCACATGGCATTTACATTGTATTGACTACTATTTACGTAGCATTTACATTGTATTAGGTTTTATAAGTAATCTAGAGATGATTTAATGTATACAGGAGGATGTGCGTGTTATGTGTTAATATTTCACCATTTTATATAAGGGCCTTGAACATGTGGGAGTTTTTGGTATTGCCAGGCGTGGAGGCTGTCCTGGAACCAGTCTCCCATGGATACCAAGGAATGACTGCTTGGAATCAGAGAAATGGAAATTGTGTATTCCCAAGAGATGATATTCTCATCAAGCTATGAAGACTCATGAGTCATTCTTCTCCACTGAAGGGTTCTTCTTGCCAATTTTCTCACATATTTGTGTTCTCTAGTCAAGTTACCCTCTTTCTTTTGAATGTTGTTCTTTCCCTGGAAACACATTCATTTATCCTACTTTTTTTTCTGGATGCTATAAAAATCTTATCGTTTGTATTTATTATCACCATGTTCCCCATTTTTGTTTAATCATCATTTTTTCCTGCCTATCTCTAGAATATTCTCCCAACTAACTTGATTTTTTTTTTTTTTTTTGCGGTACGCGGGCCTCTCACCGTTGTGGCCTCTCCCGTTGCGGAGCACAGGCTCCGGACGCGCAGGCTCAGCGGCCATGGCTCACGGGCCCAGCCGCTCCGCGGCACGTGGGATCTTCCCGGACCGGGGCACGAACCTGTGTCCCCTACATCGGCAGGCAGACTCTCAATCACTGCGCCACCAGGGAAGCCCCCTAACTTGTTCATTTTTAAGGTCTAGCTTAAGACCTTTCTTTCTTCACCTACCCTGATGATATTCTGATTCAGTCTGATACACAACCATCACATGTAAGGCAGTGAATTAACTACTAAGTGGATATGAACGTTTGTGAGATATGGTACTGGCTTTCATCATTCAGTATCAGTGTCACATTGATGAGCCTGTTATACTACTTTAGAGAATCATAGAGTAGGGTAACCATGTGCACTAGGTTGCTGCATTCACATCCTGCCCTAACATTTGCTAACTGTGTGATCTTGAACATCAATTTACTGAACTCCTTTGTGACTGTTTCCTCATCTGTAAAATAGGAATTTTAATAACAGCTTCTACTTGGTGGGGTTATAGTGAGAGTTAAATGAATTAACGTGCTTACATTTCTTAGAACAATCGCTGGCAAACAAAACACACAAACAAAAACAATGTGTTTGCAATTATTATGCACTACTTTCTCAACTGTTAAAACCTTCATATTTATTTCTTTTCCATTACCCGTAGGCACAGAGACATCTAGTATATTATCATGTGGGTGGTCTTCACTGTCACCTCCTTTTCTGACTCTGTTAGTCATGGAGACATGGATGGTCAATAATACTTCCTCGCGTTCATTCGTTCAGTCATTTGCTCACTAAAAAATATTTATTGAGTCCTTGCTCTATGCCAGGCTCATTTAACTTTGGAGATACAACAATAAACAAGATAGGAATAAGCCACCTGACCTCATGAAGCTCTTATAGAAGAGAGAGGCTTATACAAATGAAATTAAAAAGAAACAAGAAAATTACAAGAAAATGGTGATATAAAGGCTATAAAGAAAATGAAAGGGGGGATTATTTGTGAACACAAACTTGTGACTCATCATGAGCAGGGAGAGAGCATTTCAGGCTAATGAGACCAGTGAAAAGGCCCAAGAAAGAAAACAACCAAGAAAGAAGCAAAAAGCCTTGATATTTTAAGAAGTAGAATAAGATCCTGTGGCTGTTAATGATATGGGAGACGTGACAGAAATCTACTAATGGGAGACGTTGGAAGCCATGGTTAGGAGTTTGGATTTTACTCTTATCAAAACAAAAATCAACTGAACGGTTCTTTTTTAAAAAATTAGAGTGGAGCTGATTTACGATCTCTGTGTTGAGGGTAGAACAGATTGTAGGGGCAAAAAATGCAAGCTGGAGTCCCATCGGGAGGTCACTGCCATCGTCAAGGCCATGTAGATGGTGAGAGATGGACAATTTAAGGTGTATTTTGGAGGTAAAGCAGACCATCTACCTGCCAAGTAAATGGGTGAGACCTTAGCACTGAGAAACCACTTTCTCAGGAAGCCAAGAAGCGAGGCAGGTAGATAGCACTTCCACAGGGTGGGTGGGGGGCAGGGGTCATTTGGAATCATTCTGTTTAATTAAATTATAAAGAATACAAATTAAGACAAAAAATGTATCCCAAATCTAAATTTACTAACAAACGATCCAAAAGCCCTTTTCCGGACAGAATTATAAAGTAGGTAATGTTTGTCTTTGGCTTTACAATTCATACTTTAAAAAATATTGTTAATAATTTTTGAGAGTTTAGTATAAACGAAATGCCCTTCATTCATTTTTCCATTTAATTCGCTTAACAGCCCTTTAGGCATTTACTATGATTATGTCCAATTTTATAGATGTGGTAAAATTGCATCTCAGTGAAGTAACTTTTCCAAGATGAATGAGCCAGACACAAGACAGCTAGCATTCAACCCAAGTGACTGACACAAGAATCCTAATTGAACCACTATTTTACAACCTTGATGACATCACCTAACTCTCTGTCTCACTCTTTTTCTGTCACACACACACACACACACACACACACACTCTCTCTCTCTCTCTTTCTCTCTCTCTCTCTCTCCCCTCAGAGAGAATCTATTACTTTCAGTCTCTCCAAATCCACTAATGACCTCCCGAGTTTTGATAAATTACATCTTTCATTTCAATAGTAGAACCACTAATTGTGAAAATCAAGCTTGAGCAAGGCAGTAGAAGAGATACTTCCTGAAACAGAGCAGGCTTACGGGGGCCTCCGATAGCACATCATAGCCGGCGCTGTGGATAAGTGTGGCCTTAGCACGGAAAGGATGAATGATAGATGATTTGGAAGAAATAAAGGACAGGAGTGTTAAAATGTTTTAGGGCAGGGGACATTCAAATAAATGCTATTGGATGATTTATCTTCCAAAAGGTGTTATATTTACTGCTGAAACACACCTCCATGTCTGCCAGAAATGTGGCCATAAAAAATCTATGTGGGGCTTCCCTGGTGGCGCAGTGGTTGAGAGTCCGCCTGCCAATGCAGGGGACACGGGTTCGTGCCCGGTCCGGGAAGATCCCACATGCCGTGCAGTGGCTGGGCCCATGAGCCATGGCCGCTGAGCCTGCGCGTCCGGAGCCTGTGCTCCGCAGCGGGAGAGGCCACAACAGTCAGAGGCCCGTGTACCGCAAAAAAAAAAAAAAAAACAATCTATGTGTGCAAAAAATTTACACTGTAGCGAGCTGACCTCCACCTTTCATTTACTAAAGCCACCACCTTAGCTGCGAGAACGCATTTCCAACTTCCTCTTAGACTTCAACACCTGGATGTCCCCCAGCACCTCAAGCAGGATTTATTGAAAATTCAGCTCGTTACCTTCTCTCCAGACATTTAATATTTGAAATCTTAGTTAACACACCATTTCAGCAGTTGCCAATACCATCAACTTCAAAGGTTTCATAATTGACTCCCTTACTCTCCCTCAGCTCTCCAATTCCAATCCAAAGCAATAGCATATACAGACATTTCTTCTCTCAAATTATCTCACACATCTACACTTCTTTACCATCTGCACTGTGACTCATGTAGTTCAAGTCTTCCACATGCCTCAAGTGCAATATCTCAGACCAGTTTTCTGAAAATCAGAATTGAGGACAAAGCCAAAGTGCTAACACTTAATACTGAGGGGAAGAGTGAGGGGAAAGAAGCAGCGAGGTGGAGAAGAAGGAAAAGGAAGCACAAGGTGATCTGTTTCCGACCGGCACAGTTTCTCAAGGAAATCCAGGTGCTTCCTCAGTTCCACAAGATAGAATGAAAACACGGTTAGGAAGAATCTATGGGAGAAGAAGCAGAAGCAGATTTTCTTCAGATCCTGTCTTCCATCTCTTATTGGTCAAAGTCTCCTCCTCTGGGCTTTAACTTTCTTACACTTCCATCTTGGCTTCTGGGTCCCTCTGGACAACTACTGAAGAAGTTGGAATCTCCAAGTACCCTCTCAGGTAGGAACTAAGCACTAGAGCTACTCTGGCTCCCCAGTTGCAGCGTGTAGCATGGAGGTTGTGCCGAAGCCCAGCCCTCACCTCCTGGGGAAGGTGTAAACAATTGGAGGTTTGGGACCATAAAGTTACTCAGAACGTAGCACGAAATGGTGTAAGCAGTTGCTAACAGCAATCTGGACAGAAAAGAAGGCAAATCACTGAGACTGGGGTGGAGAGGCAAGTCTGGGATTACACAAACCGAATCTGTTAACGTTTACTCGGTGATACTCAGTTCTGCTCACAACCTCTAATAACCTCTAATAAAGTACAGGTCTTAGATGTATAGAAGATGTCCCCACTTCTTCCCCAGAGGGAGGTACAAATCCAGTCATCTAAGATCGTGCTTGTTGCCATCTCCTAAAAGAGCTTAAAAGAGCTTAAAGAAGGTTAGCAGCCCAAGCTACATTCCCAGCTGCTATAATGACATTTATCAATTTCTCTCTTCTATCCATTTTAGATTTTCCTCTCCCTTGGCCAGAACTCCAGCTGGTCTGTATTTCTTACCTAGTGAGTGACCTGGCCCTCCTTTCTGGAAGTGTCTGAGCTATAGCTTCCTTGTCCTTGACAGGCTGAGATCGCTACCACAGCCTGTTCAAAATTATCAGAGGGGACACAGAGCACCAAGGGAAGATCCAGTGAATATCGTCCATTCCGGACATGTTCCTTGCTGCCTTACTTCTGTAGTAGAAGCTCTGGCTCCTGAGAGTAAAGAGTACCATTTATCTTGACCTTTAGAGTAACTCCTTTTTGCCTCCTGATTTATTGGCACAGAAACCCCAGAGGGACCAAACAGTATTTACAGCTTCCAGTTCTAACCTCATAGAGCCTACATGTTTCTAGGATAAGAGGTAAATGAGAGAAAGAAATGCAGTGCAAACAGACAAACCCTTCTTCTGTCCTTTTATTCTTCATCCTAAACATTCTTGCTGTAAGGGACATGGCTCCATATACTGGTTTTTATCACCTCAAATATACTGCCCTAACCCCTCAAAGATTCCTCTAAGCTGATGCCTTAACGGAGGCTTCAATGGCTGTTCCACATTTTGTCAAGCTGCCTACTTATGAGCCATGGGGAAGACACAAGTATTTCATGGGAATGAGCCCGATGCTGTACCTCCTTTGCCCAACAATGGCTCTCTTAGCCCAGGGCAATATTGTGTGTTGACCAGGTCAATGGTCAAGGCTTTCTGTAGAGGATTAAAATGTATGCTGCCATGGGCATTGCAGGCAGGAAAAACAAACCTCTACAGTTGACCATTGAACAACACAGGTTTGAACTGCATGGGGCCACTGACATGTGGATCTTTTTTTCAATGAATTCATACTACAGTATTATGTGATGTGAGGTTCGGTAAATCCACAAATATGGAACCACAGATACCAGTGGTCGATTGTAAAGTTATATGTGGAGTTTCGACTGCATGGGGGTCAGCACCATATTGTTCAAGGGTCAACTGTATTAGTTTTCTATTGCAGCTCTAAAAAATCATCAGTCACTTAAAACAACACAAACTGTCTTACAGTTCTGTAGATCAGAAATCTGCCGTGGATCTCAGTGGGCTAAGATCAAGGTGTTGGCAGGGTGCATTCCTTTCTGGAGATTCTAGCCGGGGTTGGGGGGCTGCTTCCTTGCCTTTTCCAGTTTCTAGAGGTTACCTTGGTTCATGGTTGCCTTCCTCCATCTTCCAAGCCATCGATGTTGAGCTGAGTCCTTACACCATCATCTCTCTGGTTCTCTCTTCCAATCCTCTCTTCTACTTCTACGGACTATTAGAATTAACATTGGGTCCACCTAGAAAACCCAGGAAAATCTATCTTAAGGTCAGCTCATTAGCAACTTTAATTCCCCCTGCAGCTTTAATTCTCATTTGCCATGTAACCTAACATATTCAGAGGTTTCAGGGATTAGGGTATAGACATGTTTGGGGGAAGGCATAGCATTGTTCTGCCTCCATACCTACATCCAGAATAATGTACTTGGTTGAACCACATGAAATTGTCATCTATGTAAGACAAAAATGGTCATATATTGACAAATTCATCTGCTTCAATCTATTATCCGTTCTGGTAAGGATAAATTACTGCCTCCTCCAAGATGAAAGATGTTCGATGTCATTGACCTGCCACCATGTGGCTGACTCTTCTCTCCAAAAAAATAGTGGCATACAAGGGCTGTTAGTCATTGCTGCTAGTGGATTGTACATTCAACAGTGCCGGTGCTCAGGTCTGGTCCTGACTGTATCACTTCCATCCTATGATGATTTGCTGCTGTGTCCATTTAACACTTTGATGCATGAGATCCAGAAACACTCAATTCATGAGAGGCAGCTCTGGTCCCATTCTCATTCGCTGTCCCGTGATCAGCAACTCAGTCTCTATGAGGGCTCTGAAACATCCAGGGAGCTATTTTTAAAAAGAGAGAGTAGCCTCACTCTAGAACCCTAAAGGTCTACACTGCTACTCTTCTCCTGTGGAATCCTTATTCACCATGATGTTTACCTCTAGCACTGTTGAAAATAGTGGGTCAGATGGTCTAAATGGCAGGGTAGCTTGTCTGTAGCCTGCACCTCTGACGTGCCATCCTGTGCACTGTGCCCAGACATGAACTGGCAGATTTCCAAATCACTTTGATAAATAAGTAATGTATGCTGCATTCCAAATCCAAAAAGACCCATCAGGTACTGGGCCTCTTTCTTAGTGGTAAGAGGTACAAGGTACATTCTTCTTAGTGATAAGAGGTACAAGTCATTTATTAATAGTTTTCCCAACATGTCCCAAACCAGTAGGTCCCTAAATGCTTCAGTGATGTGTCAAGCCCCTGAATCTTCCTGGGGTTTATCTTTTTCCCTTTGTCACCTACATGCTTTATGAAAGCATCCAGGCCACTTGCCACCTCTTGTTCACCAGGTGCAGTTAACATGACATCATCAACATAGATGAGCTGCATGACAGCCTGAAAGAATGTTACAATAATCCAGTTCCCTGTGTTATGACAGAAAGGGGGAGAGTTGTGAAGCCCTGTAGAAAACAATGAAGGGTATATATCAGTGGGGATCTAAGAGCATTCATCAAATCAACAGCTGCATGCCGTATACCAGAGGCTATGCTGATCTATTGCAGTAAAGAACTTTCATGTGGAGCCACTGCTATTGGGGGTCCCAGTTCATGGCAATCCTGTCATGATCTATATGGTTATTGCAGAAGCCAGATGAGTGAATTGAGCAGGCAGGGGTTAGGACATAATTCCACTATCCCTGTATCCTTCAACTCTTGAATGAAAGCTCTAAACTCTGCAGTCCCTCCTGGGATGCAATGTTGCTTCTGATTATAGGGACTTCCACTTGGTCCTTCCAATCATAATGGACCTTACTCCACAGATCAGAGAACCAATGAGAGGGTTCTTCTCACAGCTAAGCATATCTATCCCAACTATACCTTAGCGGGGTGGGGAAACAACCACAGGTTTTATTCACGGACCCACAAAACCGACTAGGAAACCAGCAATTCAATTTTCACCTGCCTTCCATAAACCCCCATTCAAACTAAGGGATTATAATCGAACTTCACATCACATCACATATCTAAGATCCTTGAAAACGTTTTGTATTCCCCTTGCACTGTTCTCTGACAAATGGGCACACGATCTTTTCGGAAGGTTCAGAGGAGGATTTACTGGATATACTCTTGGTGGTGTTGCGAGGTCTTTCCTCAAGGTGATGCAGTCTTCACTTCAATCAATGGGATCTGTGTCTATAAAATGACTTAGATTTGGAAACTGAATGAGGGCTTCAATCTTCCATTATAGCAACTAACTTCTACTTGCCAGCTCTATCTTACTTTTATTTTTTACTACATAAATTGAGCAATACCTCTGTTAGCTGTTCCTATATCTCATTCTCAGGATTACCATGACCTATTTGCCTTTACCACAGATCCCTGCAGGAAAATGAACCCTGATTGTCATGACTGATTTGCTACATTTACTTCCTATTCTGTAATTAAATTCATTTTATCTCTGATTGTTAAGCGCTGTCACTTGGCTCCTGACATTCTGAAATCGCAGCATCCTTACAGATAGCAGGGAATCTAGTTCCATGGCCTATTTTACTGTCAACCCCCAGCTTGCAGAGAACAGCCACCAGTAAGTTTCTCCAAGATTTTGGTGTCCTCGCCAATGAAGTCCTTACTACCTTAGTGAAGGGAATATCCTCATGTTTACTCCCCTGCCCAGTCCTTCCCAGGGACCAAAGTCAAATGGTGGAGCTTACCTAAAAAAACTACTCTAACAACCCACCTCCCTCAGCCTTCCCTCACTCTCCTCAAAATGCCAAGGAAGTTCTGGCCTCTCCACTTCATTTACTATAGCCCATTATCATGTCCAAGCTTCTAGGAGTCATCCTGGCAAAATCCCGGAACCAGCCTCAGGTGGTCTTGATTCAACATTGAATCCTGAGTCACTGCCGAGTGCCCACCAAGTCAATGGATTTTTTTCCATATTCAGATATCTATTCCGTATCTCAAGTCATTTATATTATCCTAATCCCTGCTAGATAATAGTAACAAGTTCTTGTGGTCTTTGTCTTTCTGAAATAGGACTCTTACTTCCCCACCGAGGCTGTGTTGAGACTCTAACCGGGTATTGGGCTACCAGCATTAGAGGGGTGGTGATCGCACATCTTGAGAAGAGCAAGCATTCTCTCACATGGCAACGTTTTACCTGAGGTCACTGAATGGTCTTTGGACAAACGGAGGCTGTTCTCTAAAAAAGAAAGAAGGGGCTTCTTCTGCCCCCCAGCAGCATTTAGAGGAACTGTTGGGCTTACCGTTCTCAGGCTTGTCTACTCAAATATCTCAGGGGCCCACTCTTTCCCTATCGGACATCTAACTTTGACGAGGACCCCTGACAAGGCTGTTTATTTAGTTGCCTTCTTTGCAGCGCTGCTTTATAATAAGATCTTAGGCCTGATTTACAGCACATTCTGTCATGTGGCTACATGAGGTAAGAATCTCCTTTCAAGCTGCCTGTGGCTTTAACAGTGGGTTTTAGCTTGGCAAGTAGGTGGCCTAAGCCTCTCAAAGGTAGCTATCCTACACAACAGTCCTTATAATTATCAATGCTCCGGTGTAACAGCCACTTCCTTTCCCAATACATTGCTTTGCAGATGCATCCTTTTTCCAATTAACTATAGGAGTGTCAACCACTGTGATGTCACTGGCTGCTAAGGGTCCTTTTACCTTCAGACCAGTGGGCAACTCAACTTCAAAATTCCATTCCAAAAGTCTGCTTTCTAGTATCACTCCTCATAGAGTTGTCTCAGCCTATCCCAGAGATTAAGAAAAAAATATGCATGCTGGTGTTTCATTTTGGTTTTGGGAAGACAAGGCAGGATAGTCATAAGAAAGTGAAGCAAGAGACGAAACAAAGCAAATATAAGGTGAGCTGTTTACAGTATCTATCACCAACAACAGAAAGTCACAGAAAACCTGCAGCAGGGCTTCCCTGGTGGCGCAGTGGTTGAGAGTCTGCCTGCTAATGCAGGGGACACGGGTTCGAGCCCTGGTCTGGAAGGATCCTGCATGTTGCGGAGCGACTGGGCCCGTGAGCCACAACTACTGAGCCCGCGCGTCTGGAGCCTGTGCTCCGCAACAAGAGAGACCGCGATAGTCAGAGGCCCGCGCACCGCGATGAAGAGCGGCCCCCGCTTGCCACAACTAGAGAAAGCCCTCGCACAGAAACAAAGACGCAACACAGCCAAAATAAATAAATTAATTAATTTTAAAAGAAAAGTAAAAAAAAAACCTGCAGCAAACTTGCAAGACTGAATAACACCTCTGCTCAGAGCCTGTCAAAAAGAGGAAGCAGTGTATCTGCCAACTCCTCCCTGTCTAATGTCTTGAACTGGACAAAACCCTATGTGTTAACTCCCTATCCTTCTGGGTTGTGTTACCTGCCCCCCACTGGGCAGCTGCAAGTCAAATCTCCCGGTGTAGTTGGTTCCCATTGCAGTAGGTGCAATGCAGCTTAAGCCAAAAAAACAAGTCCTTGCTCCAGGGGAGGCTGAGCCAACTGGTGGTGTTAGGAAATGAGGTGACTGGGGCTGTGGCAGAGGCTCGTGAGTCTGATAGCGGCATGGGCGGGGCTGCTAAGGGCCAGGATCTAGTACAATAGCCATTTCAACAGCCTCCTATGACCTCTTCTCAAGTCCATCCTTGTGGTCAGTTATTTTTTCTCAAACATAACAATCACCCACAAGTTTTTTTGAAATATTAAAACTTCTTTATGCCTTGCAGCCTGCTCAAGACTTTTTCCTAATCTATCGATTTTCCCCAATCTTTTTTGTAATCTACTTTTTTTGAGTGCAAGGTGTTGTTCCTTCCACCTGGAATGCCTCCCCGTCACCAACCTGCCTGTATCTGATGGATTCCAACTCTTTGATCAAGGCCCCTTACAAATGATAGCTTCCCAATAAAACCTTCTAGGACACCCAGGCAGAAGACATCATTTCCTATTCTGTGTTTCCTAGTAATTTAACCTAGACCTTAAGACCCAAGTCAAGTGACATCTATTCAGAAAAAGATAGCTGTGACTTAGTAGAAAGGGCACAGGACCTGGGTGGTCTGGGTTGGAATCTGTATTGGTTTGCCATCAACTGGATGGCTTAAACAACAGAAATTTGTTGTCTCATAGTTCTGGAAGCTAGAAGTCCAAACTCCAGGTGTCCATAGGGCTGGCTCCTGTGACAGCCTCTGTGCCATGCCCTCATCTCCATTCTGGTGGTTTGCTGGCAATCTTGGGAACTCCTTGGCTTGTGGAAGCATCACCTCAATCTCTGCCTTCTCCACATGGCATTTTCCCTACGTGTGTGCCTGTCTCCAAATTTCCTTTTTGTAAGGAAACCTATCAGGCTAGATTAAGGGCCCATCCTACTCCAGTATGCCCTCATCTTAACTAATTACATCTGACATAATCCTCTTCCCAGAGGGTCATATTCTGAGCTCCTGGGAGTGGGAACTGCAGCATATGACTTTGGGGGGACACAGTTCAACTTGTAACAGAATCCCAGGGACTTTAGGGAAGTCTCACACATTTTCTGGGCCTCATTCTTTTTATTAAAAAAATAGGAATAATGATACAGATATGAGACCTAGATTAAATGAAGACCAATGGCAATATTTAAAAGCTGCTGGGGGCTTCCCTGGTGGCGCAGTGGTTAACAATTCGCCTGCCAATGCAGGGGACAGGGGTTCGAGCCCTGGTCCAGGAAGATCCCACATGCTGCCGAGCAACTAAGCCCATAAGTCACCACTACTGAAGCCCTCGTGCCTACAGCCCGTGCTCCATAACAAGAGAATCCACTGCAATGAGAAGCCCACGTACTGCAACGAAGACCCAACACAGCCAAAAATAAATAAGTTTAATTAATTTAAATAAATAAATAAAAGCTGCTAGATGGAATAGCAGAGAAAGAGAAGGGAGCAAAACAAAAGGAATTTTGCTTCATTATTAGAAAAGAGTGTCTGCATCTGGACAACTCACCATTTTAGAGTAGGATGTGGGTTACAAGATTAGTCAGCAAAAAATAGAGCAAGAGTATGAGATACATGAAGAGTTCAGAGTAATGAGTTCCTCATTCATAAGGAGTGTTTCTTTAACTAGTGAGGGGAGAGAATGCAAAATCTAGAGCAACAAAGTAAGAAAATTAGAGCACATCACATGATCTCTCTGCGTCTCAGTTTCCACACCTGAAAAAATGCTTATCCCCCCACAGATATGAGAAGAGCACCTTGAGAGGGAAACTATTGCTGGAAATATGTCAGCAAATGTAGATTAGCACCATTTATTCAAATGCATGTGCTGTTTCTTTCATGCTCATCTTTCTATTTTTTTCATACTTATTTTTCACTATACAAGTACTGAATTCAAACTTTCTACCTGTATCCACAGATATTCTTCTCTACTCCTAAATAATTTTCTTTTTTAAAAAACAAATAGTATTTCTTTGTAAAATTTGTATCATGGAAGTAGGAGACAAAAGTCTTGAGAGTCAAATTCGTTCTCAGAAATCGCTGGCATTGAAAATACTTTGTATTCATTCATTGAAACTGTTGGAAAAATTGTACATTGGAATCCCCAACAAAGGCATTTTGCATTATTCACAATGTTTAAATGAGGCTGTCAATCTCATCACACAATAAATAAGGAGGTTATAATGGTTTTGCATAGTCGCAGCTACTAATGCTTTTAGCAGAGATTTCCTAATCTTGATTTAAATACTTAGAAGACCCTCAAACGTGAGCATGTGCGTGCACACACACACACGCACACACACACGCACACACACACACACACACGCACACACACGACAGAGAGAATAAGAGAGAGAGATTCTTCCAACAGTCCTCCAAGGGATCACAACTCAACATCTCTCTACACTTCACTTTCCCCTTGGATTTTCAAGTCTCTCACAATCAACTCCACAAAGCACTCAGTTTTGTTCTCTGTAATCATTATTTATGGTCTTAGATTATGCTAGTTGCTGTAAGAGGAATGAGAGGAAAGACCAAAAGTTGAATACAATAAGAATTTCTTGAATCTCTTATAATCAAAGAGATTGAAAATATATATGTACATAAATAATTATAAGACAGAAGACACCATAGAGAGAAATAAATTACGATGTGTATTCAGATGAGGAAAAAATCCTACTGCGGATGAGAGTGAAGGAGGGCAAGGAACACCTTCATAGAGGAGCAGCATTCGGAAAGGGCTTTTAGCAATGAGCAGTATTTTTAGAAAAGATACAGAAACAATAAAGAAGTCAAGCTTGATTAAGTTGAGTATATTTGTGGAGTAGGGAGAGGTGAAGTTATGTGGTTGAAACATATAAAATGCTATTTTTATAAGTCAAAATTTTATGTTGGGGCCAAGCTACAGAAGATCTCAAATGTCAAAATAAGGAGTCTGAGTTTATTTTCTCAAAAAATTGGGAGACCTTTGAGAGGAGAGCATAAATGGGCATTATTTTTAAAAAGATTTGCTTGATAATTTCAGCTTAAGCTGAAAACAGGAAGAGCAGTTGTGAAGCTCTTGCAGTACTGGGTACCAACTAAGCCAAAGTTCCACCAGAACTCATGCCATTCAACAAATATCTCCTCTTTCCTGCACCTACTTTCTATCCCCTGTACATTCCTATTTAGTCAACATCCTTCACCAATTCCTTTGGCCTCACCTTCTATCCCTGTCTAGTCATAAGTATTCTTGCCTCTTCACCTGGTTAGGCAAAGCCCAGCTCAGCAGGGAGATAGGGGCCATCTGTCTGAACTTGCAGTAACAGCTATCATGATGCTTATTCCATTCTACCAGCATATCTGTTTGCATGTCTCTCACTTTCCCATTTCATCACGCTCATCTGAAGGGCAATCGTGATGCATTGTGTATGTACCTAGGGCCTAGCAGGGCAGTTGGCACACACCAGATGCTCCATAAATATAGTTCAGCGAGTACACTTCTCACCATATCAACTTAGGGAAAAAATTGGTTGCTATATTAAAACCTTCCATGACCTACTACTCAACATTCTGAATAGCATGCCAATAGTTTGTGAGCCTTATGGCCTGGGTTTTCTGGGCTATCCTCAAACCAAAATAGTTTATAATTTTCTGAAAAACTTTAATCCCTATGATATCATTTCATAGAGCCATATTTAATGCATTTTTTCAATTTTCCTTAGGGCTTATCAAATGCAATTCTGGTCACATATAGGTGCCCAGTAATATGTTTATTGATTGATTAGATAAACATTTCAGGGATTTTAATTACCAATCAACCAAATAAGTACGTTATATTTTTCAAACCATGTGTCCTACTTTCGTGTCAAAAACAACTACTGTATTTATAATTTATTCTAGATAAATAAGCACTTAGATACCAAGTGCTATGTTTCTTTCAACATTCTTGAGATGTGAATGCAACTAGTTCTAGCTCTTAAGACCAGTCTAAGCCCCGTTTGCAAACCTCCCAACAAATTTGACTCTAAAAGCTCTGAAGAGAGATATTTTTACTGAAGGTTTGTTGGCAAAACAAGATTTGTTACCTTACACATTACAGAGCACGAGTTTCTGAAAAATTTATTGTTTCTTTTCCACCCCAAAGATCCACCCCTTAGAGCAACTTCTCTCTTTTCTACCCCACCCACAACCCTCTCATATGAGACTCAGTCATTTTGGGTTTTCTCACTCCATTCTCTGACCATTTTTCCCAGCCTCCTACCCTTGTTTAGAAAGTTTTCCTACAGGGGTTTTCCCCTCTTCTTAAGTAAAGTAATTCAGCCTCTCCCGGCTTATCCAATATCCCTCTCCAAAACCAACTAAGCAGCAAAGATGCTTCTTCCTGGTGTGGACGGGGATAAAAACAAGAATTTCAGAGACGTATTTAATATTTCCCTTATAATACTGTCTCCTAGAAGCACATTTAATGCCTCTTTTAAATTTTCTTTAGGGCTGGTCAGACACAGTCCTGGGCACATTTACGTAATCAATAAATAGGTGTTTATTGATTTGTTAAATACACATTTCAGAAATTTGAATTATCGGTCCCTCAGAAGCATTTTACAATATTAATCTAACAGATAGTCCTTGGACACCTACTACGTGTGACACCATACTGGGTGCCAAGGGAGCCCTGGATGGCATGAGGAGAGTGCCAGAATCCCAGAAGAAGTTCCCACCACGTCAGCCTATTTATCCCACTAACAAAATAAACTTGGAAATTGACCTGAAGAAGTGATCTAAAAGTCTCTTTAGGCTCATAATTTTCCAAGGCTCATTATACAATTTCACATTAGAGTTTTCAGCTCTTTAGATCAAAAAGTAATAGACCCACCCAAAACAAGCTAAGAACATAAGCAATACTTCGACCACTGTAGGAAGACTCACGCCCCTCTCAGCTCTCATCCTTTCACACTGGAAAGCGTCCTCTGTACATTAGGACAACCTAATGTTAACCAACATTGTCCATTAAACCTAGTTCATGTTCACTAGCAAGGAAATCATTTTTAATGGAAAGAATTCCATTTTAATGTTTCGTAATGGGCCATTTATTAGTATACAAGAGGGTCAGAAGAACTAATTAGAGACTGTTTGAGCAAGTGTAAGTAACATGGTTTTCCCAGGTTGCCAATTGGGACTCCAAATCCCAGAGCAGAATACTTGGTTGCAGATATAGTATCCGATTTTACATACCTGTGGGATTATTTGAGTGCCCCCCAGCTCCATTTAAATGTCAGGTTGTGGAAATTTGCTTCAGTAAAGCAAGTTTAAGTCATATCCGTCCTTTTGATTTTTATAGGATCTGAGCATCTAAAAGCCTGCTTCGTTTTGTTTTTTTAAATTAGCTCCATGGCATTCATTTTTTCATTTTATGTACTTCAGTATAAACACTGAAAAGCAGAAACTTTTCTTTTTTATACAGTCCTGCATTCAGGACAGTAATTATCTGAATTGTTTAATTCCCGCTCCCTTCCTGTGTGCATGTAACACATTTTACCAAAATTTCCTCAATATGAGATCTTCCTAACAGTTTCTTTTTTCAGCAGTTGTGAGGGAAGCTGTCTGGGGAGAGGGAGTAATTTTGGAATTTGATAGCAAAGTCCCTGAGGATATGAAAACTCGCTCAAAATGCATTGTACAACCGCCTCAGGCAAGGAAGGTATACCCAAGCTCTGAACATCTGGCTTGCAACTATTATTTACATAATGAACTCATTCTTTCCCACCCTCAATATTTACCTCTGGATCCTCTGCTCTCTCCCTCAGGGAACACTCCAGAAAGCAGCTGAGCCATCCTAAGCCAACGTGGGCCAGCTGGTAGCCAGCCTGGCCTCCACTTGCCCACTTCACTCTTCAAGTTCAGGTACAAGCTTTGCTTCCTACCTTTATCTTTTATGACTTCCACTTTCATTGTTTCCATCTAAGGTATTCTTTTTTCTGAATGTATTAATTTTTCCTTCAAGCCACAACAAAAACTCTTCTTTTCTTCTTTTTTTAAACAATTCTTTAACTACGATCTTTACTGTCTCTGTTTAATTTTGAACCAGAACTTCAACTCGTAGAAAACAAGTTTAAAAGTCATGCTTATGAGAAACTTACATAAAAGAAATGTTTAAGTCAACTTAAAAACAAATAAAGAAAGAAAGCCAAAATTTTCTCCCACATTAATCTATAAAAACAATGGAATACACAAACACAGTGGAACAACATGACAACCTGATTCTGAAGTTAAGACATGTTAGCGGGCTTCCCTGGTGGCGCAGTGGTTGGGAGTCCGCCTGCCGATGCGGGGGACGCGGGTTCGTGCCCCGGTCCGGGGGGATCCCACGTGCCGCGGAGCGGCTGGGCCCGTGGGCCATGGCCGCTGGGCCTGCGCGTCCGGAGCCTGTGCTCCGCAGCGGGAGAGGCCACAGCAGTGAGAGGCCCGCGTACCGCAAAACAAACAAACAAAAAAAGACAATGTTAGCAAAGAAACAGGACTCTCCAAGATAATCTTGGTTAAAAAGAGCAAGGAGGAGTGGGAGATTTGTGTCCTACCTGCCGCCATCATTTTTATTAAAGCTCTAATAAGACAATGTGGCATGTGAATTGCGTTAGGTAGACAGAATAATGAAAAGAATAGAGAGGTCTAAATTAATCTCACACAAATAATAAGAAGCAGAAATTTGAGATCAGTGTGGGGAGTAATGATTATTCAATGAATGGGTCTGAGACAATTGGTTATCTACCAGAAAATTGAATGTTTGCTTTTTAACCCAGGTCATATCCAAAAATTAGTTATCAGTTATAGATTTAAAATAAATGTGAAAGGTAAAAACTATAGATATTATAGAATAAAATATAGAATATCTTTACAAAGTCAGGCTACAGAGGATTTCTTAAGCAGTAATAAAACTGGCAAACCATAAAGTAAAAGGTAGATATATCATTACATTGAAACTAAAAACTTGCATTCATCAAAAGGTATAAGAAGTTAAAAAAACAAATCACAAATCACTGATGTAGAATCGATATGAAAAAGATAACCCAATAGAAAAATGAGCAAAAATGTAAATGGGCATTTCACAGCAAAGGCAACACAAACAGCCCTAAGCATATGAAAAGATGCCTATCCTTACTGGCAATCAGAAAAATACAAAATAAAGCCACAGTGAGAAATGATTACAGTAAGTTCCCTACATATGAACGAGTTCTGTTCCGAGAGAGAGTTCGTAAGTCCAATTTGTTCATAAGTCCAACAAAGTTAGCCTAGGTACCCAACTAACACGATTGGCTATATAGTACTGTACTGTAATAGGTTTATAATACTTTTCACACAAATAATACATAAAAAACAGACACAAAAAATAAAGAAAACATTTTTAATCTTACAGTATAGTACCTTGAAAAGTACACTAATACAGTACAACAGCTGGCATACAGGGGCACATTCGCATCTTTGAAAGTTTGCAACTTGAAGGTTTGTATGTAGGCGATTTACTGTAATTAATTTTGTTAAAAAATAAAACAATGATACATTTAAAAATTAAAATTCAATCAAAACAATGTGAAACTCTAACATACAGGTGGTGATGATTTCAAGTGTAACAGCCACCTGGAAAAAAGTTTATCCAGACAGTAGTAAGGAAAATTGAACACAGACATATCCGATGACTCAGCAATTCCATTCCTATGCTACAGGCTGAATGTTTGTGTCCACCCCCAAATTCATATGTTGAAACCTAACCCCCAAGGTGATGATATTAAAAGGTGGTGGTGGGGCTCTTTGGGAGATGATTAGGTCATGAGGGTGGAGCCCTCAGGGATTAGTGCCTTTATAAAATCAGCCTGAAAAAGCTCCCTTTATACCTTTTGCCATGTGAGGACATGGAGAAAAAGTGGCCATCTGGGAGGTGAGTCCTCATTAGATACCTCATCAGGTATAAGCTGGTGCTTGATCTTGGGCTTCAGAACAGTGAGAAATAAATGTTTGTTCATAAGCCAGTCAGTTTATTGTATTTTTTGTTATAGTGGCCCAAACAGACTAAGACAGAAAATACCATAGGGAAACTCTAATCTATGAGGCAAGGAGAATTGTATAAGAATATTCTTAATAGCTCCAAACAGGAAATGACCTTAATGTCCATCAGTAAGACCATGGATAAACCATCCTGTATTCACACAATAAAATAAGACATAGGAGTGAAAGTTATGAATTACTATTACATGCATCACATGAGGCTACTGGCCCAAAGAGCATGACACGTGCCCCAGAGTACTGTGCATGTCCTCCAGGTTAAGACTGGATTAACAGTATTACAACCATATTCCAGCACATGGGAAAGGGGAAGGAGAAGATGAAAAGACAAGCAATTTCCTCTAAGGAAGTGACAAAGAAGTCGCACCCATCACTTCTAATCATACTACCTTGGCAAGAATTTAGTCACATGACTATACAATAGCTGCAAGGGAGGCTGGAAAACATAATCTCTAGCTAGGCATCCATGTGCCCTTTTGAACTCAGGTGAAAGTTCTCTTCCTACAGAAAAGAAAAGGAGTAATATGATATTGTAGGTAGAGGTGTAGCCCCCTGTATCAATATTACCCAATTTCATTCCCTTCACTCTCTCCCTGGAGATAACTTCTATCCTGAATTTGCTGTTTATCATCCCCATTCATATGTGTGTACCCACAACCATTATTGATTTTTTTAGTTTTTAACCCTTAGAGGCATGGTATCATCCTGGATGTATCATTTTGCATGTTTTTCTCATACGTCCTTATATTTCTGAGATTTTTCCTTGTTAATACGTGTAGCTCTAGTTCACCCAGTTTGCCCACTGTATAGTGATCATATGTGAATGTAATCTGAGCTACTTATTAATTCTCCTGTTGGTGAAAATTAGGTTGCTTTCAATTTTTCTCCAAAGTCCAAAGCTCAGAGAAAGGTGTGAGTGATAGTCCAGGTTGGAGATACCCATGTCCTGAGCTATGTGTTGTGTCTGTACTATGAAAATTAAGAAGACAGGGGAGTCAAGATGGCCACGTGGGAAGACACGGAGTTAGCGTCTCCCCACAACTAGGGCTCCTTCCAGCCACTTGTGGGGAACTCTGACGCCCAAGGAGAAGGGAGGAACCCCAAAGTGAACTGGTAGGACGTAGGGGGACTGAAGGGGGAGGAGAGGTGGAAACCAGACAGGATTGGCGCCCCTGAGGCCAGGGAGATCAGGAGAGGCAGGTGGGAGGGACTCTCTGGGAAGAGCAGGAGAGGAGCGGAGGGCAATTGCCTGGCCCACTTGGGCCGGGAAACCTGCTGAGCTCCCAGGCTGGTACCCACGCCACAAAGGCCCATCCAGGCCACATGGGTCCTGGGGGCATAGGAGGGAGGCCAGGGAGATCAGGAGAGGGAGAGAAGCAGAGAGGGCGACTGCCCACCCACTCGGGCATGGGGAGTCTGCTGAGCTCTCAGGCTGGTCCCATGCCCTCCAAAGCCCCCTGCAGGCCACATAGGTCCTTGGGGGCATAGGAGGGAGGCCGTGGAGATCAGGAGAGGCAGGCGGGAGGGGCCCTCCCAGACGGGAGGAGCATTTTCCCCACCCACTCGAGTCCAGGAAACCTAATGGGCTCCCAGGTGAGGTCCCCTGCCTTCTGAGACCAGGGGTGGGGGGCACGCCTGGGCTCCTTCTGTTCCTGGAGCCTAAGGGCCACACGCCACAGCCCCCAGGGCCTTTTCCACCCCTGTGGGTCCTAAGCATTGGCCCAATCCATCACCCAAACCTTGCCCTTGCTTAGGCCCCGCCCTCCACAGCCAAGGCCTTCCCTGCCCACCCCCCGCCATTTGTTTCTCTTCATGCCTCCTCTTTTCTACTATTGTGGTACTGATGTACCTTCCATTTGTTGATTCATCTATATTTTTATTTTTATATTCCTCCTAATATATCTGTTAGTTTCCTAGTCTAATTTTATTTTTTACTTTGTTATTGATGTGTTTTTGTTTTTTGGGGTTTTTTTGGCCACCCCCAGGTGGCTTGCAGGATCTTGGTTCATGAGCCCCAGGTCAGGCCGAAGCTCCTGCGGTGGGAGCTGCCAGTCTGGACCACTAGACTAACAGAGAACCTCAGATCCCAGGGAATATTCATCAGAGTGAGGTCTCACAGAGTTCCTCATCTCAGCACCAAGACCCAGCTCCACCCAACAGCCTACAAACCTCAGTGTTAGAAACCTCAGGACAAGCAACCAGTAAGACAGGAACACAATCCCACTCATTAAAAAAAGAAAAAAAAATGAGACAGCAAAAAAATATATCACAGATGAAGGAGCAAGGTAAACCTACAAGACCAAATAAATGAAAAAGAAATAGGTAATCTACCTGAAAAAGAATTCAGAGTAATGATAGTAAAGATGATCCAGAATCTCAGAAATAGAATGGAGGCAAAGATTGAGAAAATACAAGAAATGTTTAACAAAGATACAGAAGAACTAAAGAACAACACACATATGAACAACACAATAACTGAAATGAAAATTACACTAGAATGAATCAATAACAGAATAACTGACGCAGAAGAATGAATACGCGAGCTGGAAGACAAAATGGTGGAAATAACTGCCAAGGAGCAGAATAAAGAAAAAAGAATGAAAAGAATTGAAGACAATCTCAGAGACTTCTGGGACACTAAATGCACCAGCATTCAAATTACAGGGGTCCCAGAAGAAGAAGAGAAAAAGAAAGGGTCTGAGAAAATATTTGAAGAGATTATAGTAGAAAACTTACCTGAGAAAGTAAATAGTCATCCAAGTCAAGGAAGCACAGAGAGTCCCATACAGGATAAGCCCTAGGGAAAACACACAAAGATACATATTAATCAACCTAACAAAAATTAAATTCAAAGAAAAAATATTAAAAGCAGCAAGGGAAAAACAAAAAATAACATATAAAGGATCCCCATAAGGTTATCAGCTGATTTTTCAGCAGAAACTATGTAGGCCAGAAGGCAGTGGCGGGACATACTTAAAGTGATGAAAGAGAAAAACCTACAACCAAGATTACTCTACCTAGCAAGGATCTCATTCAGATTCGATGGAGAAGTCAAACGCTTTTCAGACAAGCAAAAGCTAAGAGAATTCAGTACCACCAAACCAGCTTTACAACAAATGTTAAAGAAACTTCTCTAACTGGGAAACACAAAAGAAGAAAAGGACACACAAAAATAAACCCAAAACAATTAACAAAATGGTAATAGGAACATACATATCGATAATAACCTTGAATGTAAATGGATTAAGTGTCCTAACCAAAGGACACAGACTGGCTGAATGGATACAAAAGCAAGACCCATATACAAGGTGTCTACAAGAGACCCACTTCAGACCTAGGGACACATACACACTGAAAGTGAAGGGATAGAAAAAGATATTCCATTCCAATGGAAATCAAAAGAAAGCTGGAGTAGCAATACTTGTATCAGATAAAATAGACTTTAAAACAAAGACTCTTACAAGAGATAAGGAGGGACACTACATAATGATTGAAGGATCAATCCAAGAAGAAGATAAAACAATTATAAATGTTTATGCACCCAACATAGAGTACCTCAACACTTAAGGCAAATGCTAACAACCATGAAAGGAGAAATTGACAGTAACACAATAATAATAGGAGACTTTCACACCCCATTTACACCAATGGACAGATCATCCAAACAGAAAATAAATAAGGAAACACAAGCTTTAAATGACACAACAGACCAGATAGATCTAATTGATGTTTATAGAACATTCCACCCGAAAGTGGCAGAATACACTTTCTTCTCAATTGCACATGGAACATTCTCCAGGATAGATCACATCTTGGGTCATGAATCAAGCCTCGGAAAATTTTTAAAAATTGAAATCTTATCAAGCATCTTTTCTGACCACAACGCTATGAGATTGGAAATAAAATACAGGGGAAAAAAACTGTAAAAAACACAAATATATGGAGGTTAAACAGTACACTACTAAATAACCAAGAGATCATGGCAGAAATCAAAGAAGAAATTTAAAAATACGTAGAAACAAATGACAACAGAAACATGACGACCCAAAACCTATGGAATGCAGCAAAAGAAGTTCTAAGAGGGAAGTTTATAGCAATACAATCTCACCTCAAGAAACAAGAAAAATCTCAAATAAACTATATAACGCTACACTTAAAACAACTAAAGAAAGAAGAACAAAGAAAACCCAAAGTCAGTAGAAGGAAAGAAATCATAAAGACTGGAGCAGAAATAAATGTAATAGAAATGAAGAAAACAACAGCAAAGATCAATAAAATTAAAAGCTGCTTCTTTGAGAAGATAAAAGAAATTGATAAACCCTTAGCCAGACTCATCAAGAAAAAAAGGGAGAAGATACAAATCAATAAAATTAGAAGTGAAAAAGGAGAAATCACACCTGACACTGCAGAAATACAAAGGATTACAAGAGACTACTACAAACAACTACATGCCAATAAAATGGACAACCATGAAGAAATGGACAAATTCTTGGAAAGGTACAATTTTCCAAGACTGAACCAGGAAGAATTAGAAAATATAAACAGACCTATCACAACTGATGAAATTGAAACCATAATTAAAAATCTTCCAACAAACAAAAGTCCAGGACCAGACGGCTTCACAGGCAAATTCTATCAAACATTTACAGAAGAGCTAACACCTATACTTCTCAAACTCTTCCAAAAAATTGCAGAGGGAGAAACACTCCCAATATTCATTCTACAAAGCCACCATCACCCTGATACCGAAACCAGAAAAAGATATCACAAAAAAAGAAAATTATAGACCAATATAGCTGATGAACATAGATGCAAAAATCCTGAAAAGAATGCTAGCAAACAGAATCCAACAGCACATTAAAAGGATCGTACACCATGATCAAGTGGGATGTATCCCAGGGATGCAAGGATTCTTCAATATATGCAAATCAATCAATGTGACACATCATATTAACAAATTGAAGAATAAAAACCATATGATCATCTCAATAGATGCAGAAAAAGCTTTTGACAAAATTCAACACTCATTCATGAAAAAAACTCCCAGAAAATAGGCATAGAGGGAACCTACCTAAACATAATAAAGGCCATATATGACAAACCCGCAACCAACATCGTTCTCGATGGTGAAAAACTGAAAGCATTTCCACTAAGATCAGGAACAACACAAGGATGTCCACTCTCGCCCCTCTTATTCAACATAGTTTTGGAAGTCCTAGCCATAGCAATCAGAGAAGAAAAAGAAATAAAAGGAATACAAAGTGGAAAATAAGAAGTAAAGCTGACACTGCTTGCCAATGACATGATACTATACATGGAAAGTCCTAAAGATGCCACCAGAAAACTACTAGAACTAACCAATGAATTTGGTAAGGATACAAATTTAATGCACAGAAATCTTTTGCATTCCTATACATTAACAATGAAAGAAAGAGAAATTAAGGAAACATTCCCATTCACCATTACAACAAAAAGAATAAAATACCTAGGAATAAACATACCTAAGGAGGTAAAATACCTGTACTCAGAAAAACTGTAAGACACTGATGAAAGAAATCAAAGATGATACCAACAGACGGAGAGATATACCATGTTCTTGGATTGGAAGAATCAATATTGTGAAAATGACTATACTACCCAAAGCAATCTACAGATTCAGTGCAATCCCTAGCAAATTACCAGTGACATTTTTTACAGAACTAGAACAATCTTAAAATTTGTATGGAGACACAAAAGACCCCAAATAGCCAAAGCAATCTTGAGGGAAAAAAATGGAGCTGGAGGAATCAGACGCCCTGACTTCAGACTATACTACAAAGCTACAGTAAACAAGACAATATGGTACCAGCACAAAAACCAAAATATAAATCAATGAAACAGGATCGAAAGCCCAGAGATAAACCCATGCACCTATGGTCAACTAGTCTATGACAAAGGAGGCAAGGATACACAGTGGAGAAAAGACAGCTTCTTCAGTAAGTGGTGCTGGGAAAACTGGACAGCTACATGTAAAAGAATGAAATTAGAACACTCCCTAACACCATACACAAAAATAAACTCAAAATGGATTAAAGACCTAAATGTAAGACTGGACACTATAAAACTCTTAGAGGAAAACATAGGCAGAACACTCTATGACATAAATCACAACAAGATCCTTTTTGACTTACCTCCTAGAGAAATGGAAATAAAAACAAAAATAAACAAATGGGACCTAATGAAACTTAAAAGCTTTTGCACAGCAAAGGAAACCATAAACAAGACAAAAAGACAACCCTCAGAATGTGAGAAAATATTTGCAAATGAAACAACAGACAAAGGATTAATCTCCAAAATATACAAACAGCCCATGGAGCCCAATATCAAAATAACAAACAATCCAGTTAAAAAATGGGCAGAAGACCTAAATAGAAATTTCACCAAGGAAGATATACAGATGGCCAAGAGGCACATGAAAAGATGCTCAACATCACTAATTATTAGAGAAATGCAAATCAAAACTACAATGAGGTATAACCTCACAGTGGTCAGAATGGTCATTATCTAGACCTAAAAAATCTAGAAACAAAAAATGCTGGAAAGGGTGTGGTGAAAAGGGAACCCTCCCGCACTGTTGGTGGGAATGTAAATTGATACAACCACTATGGAAAACAGTACGGACGTTCCTTAAAAAACTAAAAATAGAACTACCATATGACCCAGCAATCCCACTACTGGGCATATACCCTGAGAAAACAATAATTCAAAAAGAGACATACCACAGTGTTCATCGCAGCACTATTTACAATGGCCAGGACATGGATCCTAAGTAAATATCCATTGACAGATGAATGGATAAAGAATATGTGGCACATATATACAATGGAATGTTACTCAGCCATAAAAAGAAACGCAATTGAGTTATTAGTAGTGAGGTGGATGGACCTAGAGTCTGTCTTACAAAGTGAAGTAAGTCAGAAAGAGAAAAACAAATACCATATGCTAACGCATACATATGGAATCTAAAAAAAAATTTAAATGGTACTGATGAACCTAGTTGCAAGGCAGGAATAAAGAGGTAGACATAGAAAATGGGCTTGAGGACATGGTGTGGGAGGGCAAAGCTGGGACGAAGTGAGAGTAGCATCGACATATATACACTACGGAATGTAAAATAGTTGGCTGGTGGGAAGCAGCAGCATAGCAAAGGGAGATCGGCTCGGTGCTTTGTGACCACCTAGAGGGGTGGGATAGGGAGGATGGGAGGGAGGGCATATGGGGACATGTGTGTGCATATGGCTGATTCGCTTTGTCGTGCAACAGAAACTAACACAGTATTGTGAAGCAATTATACTCCAATAAAGATCTACTTAAAAAAAAAAAAAGAAGAGCAGATCTGGGAGATTTTTTTTTTGTCTCCTCCAAGCATGAATCAGCACTGATTGGTTTAAATACCTGTTGTGTTTTCCAGCCACCTCCTGCTTTGAATCTTGGGCTTGAATATAGTTGACAAAGGTAGCACTAATTAATTAATGCTACTTTATTTTGCACATCTGGAGTAGGGTCTCTTGGATATTAATGCAGATTTATGTAAAAATAACCAAATTAATACTGCTCTGGCGCTTCTTTTAATGGGACTAGAGCGTAGTTCTAGATAGAAATAAGTTAACCATCTGCCTTTAGGAACTATTTTTTTCAACCATGTTTGATTTTGATCTGTCTCATAAACAGTTATTTTTAAAAATTAGAAAATCTCTCAAAACATAATACACAGCTCAAATGCTAAGGCAACAAAGAACATATTTTTGGAAAAACAAATCAGAGAGTAAAAAAAGATTGGATTATTTTTACTGAATCATAACATAGCTTGAAACACAATCTAGAAATCCTTGTCAACACCAACTTTTTTACAGCTAGTCTGTTCAAGACTGCAATCTTTGTAGCACCTCATCTTCTCCTGGGTTCCTACAGGACCTCGATCAAGCTGGCTTCCTGCAGGTTTAGCCAGGGCTAGCAAGAAATCCACCCGTGAGGCTGGCATCCTCCTGTTCAACCTTCATATCACATCTACATCCTGAATCCAAAGACTCCACTGCCTTTGTTACTTAGGCAACAAAGTAAGATGTACAGTCATACGAGACAAATGATAAAGCTTTGGGACCTCAAAAGTTAGCCTGGAAAATGATGGAAGCTTGGGAGACTGGATCCATTCAAATGGCATAAAGCTTCTTTCACTTTTTGCTCAATACTTCTGCCCACACATAACACACACACACACACACACACACACACACACACACACACACACATCACACTTTGCTTGCTCTAAGAACTTCAAGAATATTATTGACCAATTGATTGTAAACAAGAGGGAGAAAAAAGGCTTCCAGAATATATGAAATAACTTTTTAGTATGACACATTCGTATACTATTGACACAAACAGGCAAGATCGAGGTGCCCCAAATAATATTTGAGGATATAGAAAGACACTTTGGAAAAAAAGCTTAAAGCATTTTATAGGTCAAGGGAGAGCTCTTAAGGGATGTGACCAATCACTAAATGGATAAAAATATTAGTGGCAGTAGCATCTTGAACTTACATAGAACTTTTTATTTATTGTCATTTATGGTATTTTATTAATAATTAAGCATACAGTATACCTTGATTTCCTATCTCCATAAAATGCATGTTAAATTCATACCAGATGTTCATCTACATTTTCCAACACACCCTCATTGATTTGTGTAGTAGAGTAGTCGTCTTCAGAAAAGAGAAGGGGAGATATAAACCAAAATTTTATTGAGTGTCTACCATATGCCAACTCATACTACATACATTATTTCATTTAATCCCCACAGCAGTCATATGAGTATCATATTATTATTCCCAATTTATAAATGAGAAATCAGGGATTTAGAAAGGCAAATAACTTTTTAAATGTTTCACAGCTACAAGGTAGAAGAATCGGTATTTGAATGGAAGTCCATCTGGCTTCAAATCCCAGCAAGTTTTCTTTCCCCTGTGTTAAATCCTCCCTAATCAATGTAGTATGTAACTGTGAAAAAGTAGAATAGGAAAATTCTCCCCTCTCCCCACTGTAGGGGACGAAATTTTGGCACCCCAAATTGTGTTTCTTTGGCATGAGGATTAATTTAGGCCAATTATTTTTAAGGCCCAAAAGACTCAGGAAGAAATGTTGACCTTCCCTCTAACTGCCTAAAAGAATGCAAACAGAGGACCTGTTACAGGAAGGGAGATGTCACCATGGATAACTATAGTATGAACTAGGTGCATAGACAGGGAGGAATCTAGCAAAGCCTGTTTGTTAAAATTCCTCTCTGTGTCCCATGATCTCTGCATGGCCCACGGAACATTTGAAAACACCTGCTTTTCCATCTCCATGTGAATTGCCTTCCTCCCCTTTGAGGTCCCAAACCACTGCCCCCAACATCCTCTTCTGTCTTTAGCTGAAAATGGTACTCAAGGTGAAGTCTTCTGCCACTCTGGTGAGTTAGTTTTCTTGGGTCGGTCTCAGGTATACATGTTATTAAACCTTTGATTTTCTCTTGTTAATCTGTCTCATATCAATTTAATCTTTAGACCAATCAGAAGAACCTAGAGAGGCAGAGTAAAATTTCTTCCTCCCTGACACCATAATCTAATATCAAGGATGATCTTAATGGAGAAACTGACATCAAGCCACAGTAAAGCCTGTCAGTAGTGAAAGCCTTTTGGAAAACTTCTTGGAATACCAATCCCTAGGGGTAGTCAGGCAACATGGCTTTTGCCTCCTCCTTCTAAGTCCTTCACAGCCTATGTCTTTCACTAAAATGCTGCTGATTGCAAATGACTTCCAAATCCAAACAAGCATTTTAGGTCTGTTTAATAGATCAATACAGTAATTCGCTCCTAGGCCCCTGAAATCATTTGTTTGGACCTGATGTCTATGTCATCAGATTGAGGTGTATACATTAGCACGTGCAGGGATTACACAAATAACTTGCATTGAAAGATTTAGATTGTGTGAAGGAGGTAGCATTTAACTCATTTCCAAGTGACTGGGATTAAATGGGTCATTATAAAGGCAATGCCTTCAATGAGAATCACAGAGGAAAATAAACCTTTTGGCCAAAGAATACACTCCATCATGTATAGATGCTTCAGAATTCCACTGAGCAGAGGCTAGAAAGAAAACAGTCAAGAAAACCTAATATAGGTTGAAGAGGTTTTTTTCTTCTCTTTTTTTCTTCTTTTTTTTAATCACTTCTATTTGACAGTGAAAGAATCTCCCAAGGGAAATAGTAGACGACCTGTTGCTTGATTCACTTAAACTTAGTGGACAAAACACCAGAGGGGAGCAATTTTGCCTCAACTCCCCAGAGGAACAGGGTCTATGTGGAACTAATAATAATTTTCCATCTCTAATTTTGATGACACGAAAAACACAGTTATGTGCTTATTTGATCCAGTGTTGGGTTGGATTCTAGCAGCAACATTTCATATCAACTGAAGTCTGTTAATTACGTGTGCTGGGACACCAGCCAAAAGACCATTACAATAGTCCAAAGGGAATAAAATAAAAAGTTTTAACATGGATCCTTCCATCAGGAACAGAGGATTGGCAGTGGAAGGAAAATTTCATTACAGCTGAGTGTGACTCATTTGTCAGATGTTGAAGTAAAAGAGGATTCTCCATGAGAGAAACAAAAGAGATAACCTTGAAAAGAGTTAAAGGAAGTTGTTTGCTGATCAGTAAATGACTTGGGTATGTCCATTGGTGCAGTGCTGGTAACAGTGAGGTCATATAAGCATTTGTTCATTCATTTATTCAATCATTCAAAAAACAGTTTTATCACCAAGTACTTTGCCAGATGCTATCAGTTTGAAAAAGAATAATACTCCATCCATGTCTGCAAGATAGAAGGACAAAGTGGGGAAAAGAGATATAAATAGAAATGATAAGTGATATCTTGAAGCACAGTGTTACAGAAGCACAGAGAAAAAGCATGTCATTTTCCATGGACTGAAGTGTAGGGACAGCTTCCTAGAGGTCAGGAAACCTGACATAATCTTGAAATACAAATAAAACTTAGCCAACTGGAGAAGATAGTATTCATGAAATAGGAGACAGCATGGGCCAGAGGAAAGAAATTAAGGCCAGAGTTGTGGTGGGAACTGTAAGTAGTTTGGTGTTGATGAAGCAGAGAAAGTTGCTGAAGGTTGAGAAACAGAGAGAGGCCAGATTACGGTGAGCACTGTGTCTTCTCAAGGAGCAAGGGCTTCATTCTGGGGAGTGACACAGTAAACAGAGGATCACGGCAGCTGAATAGAGAGGGGATTATAACGTCACCAAAGTGGAGACAGGATGATCTGTGGGAAGTCTCTTACAGTAATTACAGCTAGGCATCGTGAGGGAACACTGAATAAGGAACACTAAGGGTAGAAAAGAGGAGACAATCTGAAAAATATCTGAAAGCAAAGTGGGTACAGACATTGACTGGATGTGAAGGCTAGTGAAAGAAGCCTCAGAAGCTTAAATGAGAAAGGGGAAGGGAGGATAATGAAAGGTAACAAGAGACTTAGCCAGGACAGAGGCTGAAAGAAACCATCATAAAGAGCTGTAGGGAGTCATCCTGAGTTCCTAAGCAATCCTGGTAAACCACGCCACCTTCCTGGGCTCGCATCCTTATTTCTACTTGTAGTACTTGGTTTGATGTCATTTAATAACACATCCAGATCTATCATATTTGGTTTTCCATTTTTGTTTTTTTTTTTACTAGATAACATATATCTGTATGCTACACGTAGAAGTACCTACACGTGTACGTTTTGGTTGATTGAATTTGAATCTAAATGTTCTAGTACCCACTGTGCCTTGCCTTCTTCCAAATAAGATGCCAAGCTAGTTTTCGAATGCTCTGTTAGGCCCATCGTTTCTTCCTCTTTTCTGTATTTTTCTGTCAGTGTCTCTAACAGACTGAAGCATGACTGAAAGTTACTATCCAATCTGATCATCCTGCAGCACAATTCTGATATAAATCAGCATTTTCATTATATAAATCTCAATTTTCCGTTCAAATGACCAGTATATAAGGCATTACGTTTCCTGCCATTTGGAATCTCTGACTCATTCAGCGCTTACCTGTATGAGCGAGAAAAATGATAAAAATCAAAACATCATTTTGGTAGCTGTTCAGACAGATGAGACTCTAACGTGGCCTTTCTATTTCTAATTTTTACTAATCTGCCCTGACATATAATTTTTTTCATTCATTTAATAAGTATTTATTGAGCACTATTTTGAGGCCCTTGAATGCTTCTGTGGGGGGGGGGAGGGGAAGAGCAAAAATCCTGCTGTTATAATTCTACTATAGGGAAACGTTCAATTAAATGTGTGTGTGTGTGTGTGTGTGTGTGTGTGTGTGTGTGTGTGTGGTGTATATGAAGAGGAGTGGGTAGATGGATAGATAGATAGATAAATTAACAACTTGAGCAGAGTAAGGCATATTAGATGAGGGGGTTCCTAGGATGTGGGACTTGCAATGTTAAAACCAGGAAAGTTCCAGGCAAACCAGGACAAGTTGGTCCCCAGAGTGTAGAGTGGGGACCAGTAAGCAATTTTAAAGAGGAAGCTCAGCGTAGGCCTAATTGAGAAGATGGTATCAGAGCAAAGCCCTGATGGAGGTGAGGAAGGTGGATCCGTGGTTATCTGGGGGAAAAGCATTCTAGACAGAGGAAAGGGCTGAGGAAAAGGCCCTACGATGAGGACATGTTTGGTGTGTATGGACATAGTGGAAATACGTGCCCCAGACAGCAAAATTAAAAGAGTGAAGTTTTAATCCAACGAGCAGTCCTCAAATGCAGTATCTTCTACTTCTTAACTCTGATATTGACCTCTCCAAACTCTCAAGGGGAATACTTTCACATTATTGGAAATATAAAAACAATAAGTTTAAATAGCTAGAGAATGGATAACATTATATTTGTGCTGAATCAACAAACCAGAAGAACTTGAACCCCCAATTCATTGTAGCCGTTCTTTAATATCCTTTGAGTCATTTAGACTTTGTCAATATAAACAAGCCCAACATGAAACCAATCAATATAATTTTTCTTCTGCATATTTCTGCCTTTGCCTTAATAATAAAATATGAGTGTGGGAATCCTAAAACATTCCATAAGTATTTGATACAACCATAGTAACCCCAGCCTTTCTCCGTACCAAGACTAAGTCAGTATTTCACAAGAAAAACAGGAACTTGCACGTTCACTTTATTTTAGTTCTTGTTGACAGCGTAACTGGATAATTCACACTGAAGAAATCTTTAGCTGAGAAGGACTTTATATGGATTTGTTAGAGCTCCTGTTTCAGCAAACCATGCAATTGCATTAAATTTCATATTCATTTTGCATGTCGTGGGCAGAGTTTACCTGTTCAGCTAGAGTGGACACTTCAAATAAAACTGGATTTACAGACCCCAAGTCTTTCCCCCCTGGTCATTTTCTACTCAAGGATACATTTTGGCCTAACATGTACCACATCACAACAGAAGTCCCTTTCTTTTCATTTTTTACTACATCCTAAGCAATTTCTCCAAGGACTTCCTCAGAGTTATCTGCAGATGGGAAAGGCAATTCACAATGCAATAAAATTTATAGCTCATAAAATTATGAATAAGCCAAACGTTAAAAAAGAAAAGTTAAACTAGGTTTAAAATAATTTTTATAATATCCACCACATGAATTGACACAGAGAATGAATTGCAAATGTAAGGGAAGGCAACAACTAAATGTTCTGTGCTATCTGGGTGTTAAATGAGGACTGTTGGCACAGCACAAAGAGATTCAGGAAATAGTCACTGATTTCTCTCAGTAGAGGTGGCCAAAGTAAGGTACAAAGTAGGTTTTTTTTTTAAAAAAAAGAATAACTGGGTATGACTATAAGCAAAAGCCCCAAAAGGAGGAATTTGGAAATTAGATGATGAAATGAAGTGAGTCAACCCAAATCATCAGTGTGGTTTTTACTGTGGTTAAAAAGAATAAAAATGCAAAAGGAAACAAAAAATTAAACCATCCAAACTCCTTTTTCTCTGAGTAGTAGAAGTTCTTTTTAAAAAGAAATATTAGAAGGCTTACTAATATTCAGAATAAGCTCAGTTTTCCACTTCACTTGCCTACCTAACATAGATACCCTTGGAGAAAATGACATTAGAATTTAGATTGAGGAAAACAGATACGATCAATATCTAATCCAGAATTGTCAAGTCCCCACAGGGTTGAGTCTTTGGTGGTCTTCTCTTCCCACTATACACACCTTTTCTGGATGACCTCATCTATTCTGTTGGCTCCAATGATTATCCACCCATTGATGATTCCCAGGTCACCATCATTATGGCTCATATTCTCATGTCCATATTTCTGTATCTGAATATCTGAATGTTTCTTGGTAACTTCAACCATATGCCCCAATTCAAGCTAAATGTACTTTTTCTTCCGTATTTTCCATCCCAGTTAAATGTCATTCACCCAAGTGTGTGTGGGGACCCGGGGAGGGAGGGGATGAAGTTACCTTCCATACATCCCTCTGGGGCCAGTATCCGTGGCCCATTCCATCCAATCAGCACACTTAGGCATCAATATCTAGGACATGTCTATTCGTTTATCTCTTCCTATCCATTTCCAGTATTACTTTTTCTTAGGTTCATTCGGGCCTTTTGCCACTTTGCTCTGTATCACTGGAGATTGACCTCTGAAAACTCTGTTTCTGAAGCTCCCTTACCAATTGGATTCTACTTCAGTTTGATCAGTTGGGGGACAGGGGTTGTGCACATGTGGAAAACTGGAGGCCTGAGAAGGGTGACAGTCCAGGAATACCCAGCCACACAGGGACCCAAATACTCCATGTTTACCAGGCTGCAGGGTTTTGCTCACACTGTTTCTCTATGTAGAGTTCACTTTTTCACCTTTTCCACAAGGCAACTTCCCACTTTCTTCACAGCCAACTCAAATATCATCTGATTGTCCCCTCACCTCAGGGGAATAAATCCCTCCTCTTATACAGGTGTCTTATATAGGCATTAAGGAACATGCTCTGAGCCCTTTGAAAACACGTTCAGTAACAGCACTTAATGTGCCAATGAAACTGGTTCCTCATCAAAAATACCAATACCTTGTTTATTATTAAATTACATAGGTACAGTTTATTTCTTATCTAACTTGACATTTGACTCTTCAGTTCTTCCAAAATCTCCTGGGCAATCCCACCCCAGCTGCCACTCCCATTTCCTTCCTACATTCCCACATAAGCAACTCTTTTTCTGACTTAAATATTGAAATCCTTCTACCTGTCTTGTTCTGCCTTTGTTTTACTCTCCCCACCCTCCTTGAATGGCTTCAACCACTCTTATGGTTCCTTTTAGCCTCGGTAAATACATGACTCTTAATCTATAGCTCTGGTCCAGGTTTGTCTCCTCCGCTTCAGATATGAATACTCTGGACGTCTATTTCAGTATGTCCCTCAGGCTTCTCAAAAGCAATATATCAAAACTTAGTCCATTATCTTCTTCATTCTCACATACCCCCCCCCCGCCCCCCCCCGCTACAGAACCCTTCCACTCATCTGTGTCTCAGCAAATAGCACTGTGGAATTTCTCCAGCCAGAAACCTGAGAGTCAAGATTGATTTTCCCTCCCCTAGCACAGATATTTAAATCCATCAGAAATTTTTGTAACGTTTTCCTCCTTCATGACTCACTAATCCGTACTCTGCCTTCTACCCTCATTAAAACACCCATAAATAGGCTGTCATCATTATCACCCGGATCACGCCTCTACTAGCCGGTTTCTATGGCCTCCTATGCATTCTTCCCATTGCTGCTGGAAAGATGCCCTTTGTGGCTCTTTAGAATATAGTTCTGACTCCATCAACCCACAGCTGGAAATTCTGGTGGCTTTCTACTGAGTTCAGCGTAAAATCTAAGCTCTATATCATGACACAAGACCCTCCACGATTTTGCCCCATCTCACTCATCTCTCACCCCTCCTTCTCTTCACGCTGTGCCCTCGTACTATCAAAATATCTGCAGTTCTCAGACTCTCAATTTGGTTTCACGCTGGACTGCTGTGGCCCACTCCACCCTCTTCCCAGAATGTACTTCCCTTCCTTCTTGACCTGGATCACCCTTTGCACCTGGAGATTTCACAGAGGCATTACCTCTTCCAGAAAGTCTCTTCTGTAGAATCTCCTTCAGGTGCAATTCACCTGTTATTCCATGATGCCCTGTGCATATTTCTATGAAAATAACTGTCACTGTTTCCTAATTGTATTTTTATTTGGTCTCTACCATCAGACTATGAATTTCTTGAAGGCCAAATCTCTGTCTTTTTCTCTGGGCTCCCCCTACTTATTGCAGCTTTCTAGCACACAACAGATATAAAATAAATATTTTTTGAATGAAGGAAGTAATCTTATCATAGTTATATGTATAAAGCATATCTATAATATACTTGCTGGAGGAAATTGAAAATTAAAGATGACTTTATTCACCTTTGAATCCCTAGCATTCTAGCAGAGTGCCTGACACACAACATGTGCCTAATAAGTGTTGAATTTTCATTGGTCTTAAATGGCCTAGATGGATTGATTTCCGCGCCTCAGTTCATTGGAAAATCATGCCAACCCTCTGCTCTCTTTTCCTACGCACACTACTGAGTAGGTTAGTTGTCAGTCTATCATTTGAGGATGTACATTGGGCAAAGCACTGTGAAAAGCTTAAAAGGTTTGGTCTTTGTTCTCTTGAGATTTTTACAATGTAAATACATACATAGATGCATATATAAGCTTAGTATCAGAGTCCATCACATGGACAAGATAGACAGGATCTTACTAGCCCTATAAAATATTACACCACAGCCCCTGTGCTCCATGGATTCAGAGATAACATTGTTCCCATTTGTATATGCTGCTTTGCAATTCAAAAACTTTCTCAAATCCAATATCAAGAGCTAGGAAAAGAGTCAGAAAAAGACATCTCGCTCTATGAGATAACTCGCTCTAATTTCCTCATTAGTGAACACGACATCGTCATAAAGAAAATCTGCCAACAATCTGATATAAAAACGTACATGCATCATGAAAAATAATTGCTGTTCAATTACTACTGAATTATAAAGCCGTCATACAGGTGCAATAATGCAAGAGCTTTGAAAGAATGAAAAACTGCTTAGCTTAGGTAATTACATGTGTTTGAATAAAGTCCCCAGAATAAAATTTGCAGAGTTTGAAGAAACAAATCAGAATCAAAGTGCCATTTATAATTGTATAGTTTTAAATTTTCTGTTTTTTCTCCTGCATAAATTTTGAAAGGACAGGGATAATTTTTTAACTCTTGGGTCCAGGGAATGAGAGAGAGATAAGTAGCTCTTCCTTTGCTTTTTACCTTCCCACCTCTCAAATTGGATCCACAGGGACAGTACTACCAAGATAGAAATCTAGCTATAACCATGGTAATTGCATCTTTTAAAATAGTTAAATCTTACTTATGCCCTGTGCAGAGTTTACATATATGAAAAGTAAAATTTATAGAAAGGCAATTCTATTACTACTGTGAAAAGGATATATTTCTTGTAAATTTCCAGGGTTTTGAGCAAGGGAAATTAGAATCAGAAAACTAGACAGCGCCTTAAATATCATGTAATCCAAAGCTGTTGGTCACCATATAAGGAAACTGAGGTCCTGAGAAGTTAAGTTTATTGTACAAATGTGTGTAGTTAGTAGGAGAACTGGGTCTAAAAGCATTTCTACAATATTATGGACTTCATTAAGCATAAACTTTACAAGTCCAGGTCAATTTCTAATTTTCAAGACACTCAACCTTCAGAGCTCTAAGACAGATTTTTTACCCAACTACAATGCTATAGAAATAAAATTGGACTGGCAACAAAGGGGCATGAATTTTATTGCAGGACAGGCTGTTAATTAGTTAAGTTAGCTTAGGCAAATCACTTCACCTCTCAGACCTTCAGGTGTAAAACACTGTAAAACAAGGAGCTTGGCCAAAATGTCCTCTTCCGGATTTAAAATTGTATAATTTTGACATTAGGTGCTAGTTGATCTAAAATGATGAATTTTAAAAATTAGAGGCCACCAGTCCTACCCCTGTACCCACATCTCCAATCCTCCCTCACCCTATGGTAAGATGCCTTCCTTAAGCCATCATTCTTTCAAAACACATCTGTTAGTTTATGACCAAGCTCATATTCTAAGGGAATGATTGGTTTAAAAGTGGGTGCTTTAACATTCATCAACATTTTAAGTTTTCAAGGCCAGTACTATAGAGGTTAATGATTTCCTTCTACGTATCTTCCCTAAAATTGGTGCAGGCAAAACCCCAAACTGAGGTGAATGACAAGAAATCAGTTTTACCTTCACACTGATTAACATAATATGTGATTCATCTGCTTACTTTTTTCTTTTAGTGAAGATATAATCTAGTGTTAAAAATAACAGCCAAATTGTTTAGTTTACTCCAAGAAATAAAAAAAGAAGTGATTCAAAACATTAAAATTAAAATCAAAATACGTGGATGGACCCAGAGACTGTCATACAGAGTGAAGTAAGTCAGAAAGAGAAAAACAAATATCGTATGTTAACGCATATATGTGGAATCTAAAAAAATGGTATAGATGATCTTATTTGCAAAGCAGGAATAGAGACACAGATGTAGAGAACAAATGTATGGATACCAAGGAGGAAAGCAGGGGGGTGGGATAAATTGGGAGATGGGGATTGACATATATACACTATTGATACTATGTATAAAATAGATAACTAATGAGAACTTACTGTAAAGCACAAGGAACTCTATTTAATGCTCTGTGGTGACCTAAATGGGAAGGAAATCCAAAAAAGAGGATATATATGTATACGTATAGTTGATTCACATTTCTATACAGTAGAAACTAACACAACATTGTAAAACAACTATACTCCAATAAAATTTTTTTAAATAAAATAAAAGGATATGGAGCGAGTGGAACAAATACAAAAATAAAATAACATAAAGGCTATTCAGCTATTTAAAAAAACAAAATAGGGCTTCCCTGGTGGCGCAGTGGTTGAGAGTCCGCCTGCCAATGCAGGCGACACGGGTTCGTGCCCCGGTCCGGGAAGATCCCACATGCCGCGGAGCGGCTGGGCCCGTGAGCCATGGCTGCTGAGCCTGCGCGTCCGGAGCCTGTGCTCCGCAACGGGAGAGGCCACAACAGTGAGAGGCCCACGTACCACACACACACACACACAAAACGAAATGAGCAACACTTCTTGTAGAGCTCTGTGCGAGTGAATGTTATTTGTGTCTGGGTATATCACAGCCACTCTCAGACACTAGACACAAACTGAAATAACATTCCAGGCACTGTTCTAGGCAGTGGGGTATAAAGATAAACGTGAAACCGCCCCTACTCTCAACACATGGTCAGTGAAGAAAATGCAAACTAATTGAAAACTATGTATTAAGAGAGATGTACACAATGTCTTAAGAACACAGAGAAGACTATCTTTGAGATGCAAAAGAACTTTGAAAAATTTGTTTTTATTGCAGTATAGTTGATTCACAATGTTGTGTCAGTTTCTGGTATACAGCAAACTGATTCAGTTATACATACAAATATTCTTTTCCATTATGGTTTATTATAGGATATTAAATATAGTTCCCTGTGCTATACAGTAGGACTTTGTTGTTTATCTATTTTATATATAGTAGTTTGTGTCTGTTAATCCAAAACTCCTAATTTATCCCTCCCCCTTTTCCCTTTGGTAACCATAAATTTGTTTTCTATGTCTATGAGTCTGTTTCTGTTTTGTAAATAAATTCATTTGTATCATATTTTAGATTCCACATATGAGTGATATCATATGGTATTTGTCTTTCTCTTTCTGACTTAACTTCACTTAGTATGATAATCTCTAGGTCCATCCATGTTGCTGCAAATGGCATTATTACATTCTTTTTTATGGCTGAGTAGTATTCCATTGTATATATATACACCACATCTTTATTCATCTGTCTGTAAATGGACATTTAGTTTATTTCCATATCTTGGCTACTGTAAACAGTGCTGCTATGAACATTGGGGTGCATGTATCTTTTCATATTAGAATTTTGTCTGGATATGTATTTTTTCTGCTCAGGAGTGAGACTGCTGGATCATACGGTAGTTCTATTTTTAGTTTTTAAAGAAACCTCCATACTGTTCTCCACAGTGGCTGCACTAATTTACATTCCCACCAGCAGTGTAGGAGGGTTCCCTTTTCTCCACACCCTCTCCAGCATTTGTTATTTGTAGACATTTTAATGATGGCCAGAGAATCAAACGAACTTTTACTGAGAGTGTGATACTTATGCTGGAGTTTAAAAAATGAAGAGGTTCCCTGAGTGAATGGAAAATGAAAGTATTCCAGGCAAAAGAAATAGCATGTGAAAAAGCATGAAGAGATAAAAGAGCACACCATAGCTGTGCAACTGTGAGTAGGTGATCCAGCTCCGTGGCAGAACTGCAAGGGGAGATTCTTGTTACAAGTCAGGAACTTGATCATAAAGGGCTCTATGTGCCGGGAAAGAATTTGTAATGTGATTCCATAGTCTAAAGGAGTTGTTCTCAAACCTTAAGCAGAAGATCAAATTGATCAAATTCAGATTAAAAAAAATCTCCAGGGCCTTTATGGAGATTTAAATACAGGAGTGTTTTCCAATACCTTGGAATTGGAAATGATTTTAGGTGATATGTGGATTGAGCATTAAATAACATGGAATCCTGTGAAAAGTGGTTGCTTATGCATTATATTCCAATCTTTTTTTATCACATAAAAGAAAAAGCATCTTATGACTGTAGGCTCTGGAGTCAGGTCACATAGGTTCAAGTCCCTGCTCTCCTATATATTAATTATCTTGAATAAGTTATTTACATTCTGTGCCTTAGTTTCCATTACTATAATAGAGGTTTCATAAAAATAGTATTTACCGCCTAAGATGGTTTCAAAGATAAGTGAATGAATGCTTAGAACAGAGCATGACCCAAAAAGCACTTAATAAATGTTAACTGTTATTTTTAATTAGCATAATATTTACTTTACCTTCTATTTATGGCAAGTGATTCCATTTACGGTAATCATTTTAAATTTCCTTGTTAAATAGGCTTACTTTATTTTTGAAAGTAAATCATTTTAAATGACTATTAAGTAATTAGTATCAATATGGCAAAACTCAGGACAGTCAGAGGGGCAAGAGAGTACACAAACTGATGACAGTGATGTACAAATGACTGAGGTTTGACGTAGAAGGAGGCGATGTTGGAGCAGTGGTGCAAGGAGAAAGGTTAAGAGCTCAAGCTAACATAAATCAGAAATGGTGAAGGAAAAACAAGGATTTGTGAAATATTTAACAGGTTGGATTGACAGCACTCCCTGCCCCCAAAGTCGAGGATAGTACCTGCCACATGGTAGGTACTCAGTAAAAACTTTCTGGGAAAAGGTAGATAAGGAAGAAATAAAGAGTCGAAGACATAGTCTAGTTTGAATATTTGAGTCATGAACTAGAAAGTCGAGCAAGAGACCAAGGATCTGGAAAGAAGATAATGAGTTAAGCTTAGAATGTGACGAGTTTGCCTTTTCAGTAGAAACCTAGATGGAGAGGTCCACGCATTTACCAGGAACCCAGGAGAATGTCTCAGTTAAACATACAGAACTGAGAGCTATCGATTCCCTATTCTTAAGCTTGTCTTTCTCTTAAGTTCTTGGTCAAAGCAGGAAGAAAAACAGGGGCACTATGGGTGGTGTCTGTAGAAGTCAGGATTCTCCAGAGAAAGAGAACCAATAGAAAGTGCAAATATATAGTAAGAGTCTCATTTTAAGGAATTAGCTCACATGATTAGGGAGATCTGTTGGGTCTAAAATCTGATCGAGGGGGCTGGCGGGCTGGAGACTCAGAAAAGATTTAGAGTTCGAGTCCATAGGTAGTCTGCTGGAAAATCTGGAAGAGCCGATGCTGCAATCGGCTAGAGAATTCTTCTTCCTCCAGGGGAATTAGCCTTTTGCTCTACTCAGGTCTTCAGTTGATTGGATGAAGCAAGCTGCTTTACTCAAAGTTACTGATTTAAATGTATTAATAAATCACATCCAAAAACATCGTCACACAAACATCCAGAATAATGTTTGACCAAATATCTGGGTATAGTGGCTCAACCAAGTTGGCACAGAAGATTAACTATTACAGTGTACATGCTATAACTCATTCCCGCCTTACTTACTTTATACAAATACACCTTCTATGTAGACTTCAACGCAGCAGCAAGATTCATAATAATCATTGCACAGTAGAGAAAAAACCCCTTAGGAGTGCAATGGCCTTCATTCTTAGTTATCCTCAGAGAAAGGAGAATGATGGTACATTTTTTATGTTCTTGGGACTGTATGAGCTATGATCTGTGGGGGGCGGAAGTAAATCTCCTCCACACTTGACAGAAGGATCGAGGTATAGATATTATACAACTGCGGGAGCCTCTTTATAATAGAGGAGTAGGGGTTAACACAGAGAATGTCGTTTCCCAAAACGAATCCATAGCCCAATGTGTACATTTCCAGTTCCACTTTACAACCAGATGACGAAGCACAAATTGCTCTCCAACAAGTCTTTGATGCACAGTTTTTAATAGTTAAATTATAGTAAGACCAATCCCCATGTTCTTGACATTGTTTTCAAATCAGCTACGAAACCTCATAGTCAATGGAATTAAATGGAATCGACAGGCCTAAAAGAACAAATATCTTCCACTGACCTTTGTGCATAACATTTACGGAGAATTATTGAGCTAGAAAAATCTTCCCTTAAAAACACTTATTAAGGGACTTCCCTGGTGGCGCAGTGGTTAAGAATCCGCCTGCCAATGCAGGGACACGGGTTTGAGCCCTTGTCCAGGATCCCACATACCGCGGAGCAACTAAGCCCGTGCGCCACAACTAATGAGCCTGCACTCTAGAGCCCACGAGCCGTAACTACTGAAGCCCGTCTCCCTAGAGCCCGTGCTCCGCCACAAGAGAAGCCACCGCAGTGAGAAGCCCGCGCACCGCAACGAAGAGTAGCCACCGCTCTCTGCAACTAGAGAGAAAGCCCATGCATAGCAACGAAGACCCAATGCGGCCAAAATAAATAAATAAATTTATTTGAAAAACATTGTCTAAAAAAAAAAACATTTATTAAGTGTTTAGAGGACCTATGAAAATTATCCTGTAAGTACACATAAAATGTGAAAGTATTACAGCAACACGCTGTAAAATCATTTTGGAAGACACTACAGTTTTCTCAAAATTCATAATCAACTTGGAGATATTTTATAGAAATGCTTTTTTAATCCTACATTGTTAAAAATAGCCTCCTTAAAAGCAGGGCTTGGGCTTCCCTGGTGGCGCAGTGGTTGAGAGTCCGCCTGCCGATTCAGGGGACACGGGTTCGTGCCCCGGTCCGGGAAGGTCCCACATGCCGCGGAGCGGCTAGGCCCGTGAGCCATGGCCGCTGAGCTTGCGCGTCCGGAGCCTGTGCTCCGCAACGGGAGAGGCCACAACAGTGGGAGGCCCGCGTACCGCCAAAAAAAAAAAAAAAAAGCAGGGCTTAACATTTCTGGTATGTTCCCAGTGCAACCCTTATGGGATCAGAAGCATTCAGGTTCTGGGTGCTCAGTAAAAATCATGGGTAGTCATTAGGTCATCAAATAAGCTTCTGACTAATTTTTTCTAATACATAAGATACATATTTCAATACCTACAAGTATGGTCAACATTATTACCCCACATGTTGACATGACTTTTGTCTTTCCAATGAAAAATTCTAGTGATAAGTATAGTTTTTACATTCCAAAAATAATACAGGCTTTTTAATTTTAAAAAATGCCTGAAATTTGCATTGTAATTTGACATTATATATCAAGATGTCTAAAAACTTTCCCACACTTCAACCCAGTAATATTGTTTCTGAAAAACTAGCCTAAAGATATAATCCGGGAATGGGAAGCTTTAAGCACAAATATTCATTAAAGTATTGCTGATAAAGTTGTCTTTTCTTTTAAATGTGGTTTCATGGTCCAAAGTTAAAGAAAGACTGACTTATAACTGATCTGAGACAAATGTAACTAACCCAAAATGGAGGAATAGTTAAGTAAGCCATGTATCTATCTATTAACGCAACCACAAAAATTCATGTTTATAAAAAGTTCACAATGGCATGTTAAAGTGCTTATAACATTACTTACAAAAGGGGTAGAAAACATACAGTAATTTTATACAATTTAAATATTTAAAGCCTACTAATAAAAACTAGCCATGAGGGGACAACATCAAAAGAAATGCTTCAAAAACATTCACTGTTTGTTTTTTTCTTCTATTTTGAGACATTTTCCAAATTGTATCGAATGTGCATACCTGTTTCTATAATGGAGGGAAAATATCACTTTATTAAGGGTGGCACGGAGTGGGAGGGGCAGAGAACAAGCCCGAGGGTGTTGGGGGTAGGATAGGGTTGCATAAAGCTAAAGTATGCCTAAGTTCTCACTTAAGGGCTCATGTGTGTTGATGAAGATGGTATGCAGTATATCCTGCCAAGTGAATCCTGCTAAGCATATCCTTCTCAAGTGAAGTTGGAACTTGTCCTTTAAGCTCATTCTGAGCTTGGTATTGAGAAATACCAATAAGAAAGAGGTGCTTTGCTATTGTTTCAACACTACTCAGCAAATACTGTTGCTGTCCCTGAATAACCACCCTCACACGACAGGTCCCCACCACGTGTGTCATGTTCTTGGGCAAGGATGCACAGAAGTCAAACACAATCATCACCAGGCCCCAGGAAGAGGCGGTGCTGCCCTCCTTGGGAAATCACACTGCAGGAGACCTTTGTCAGATACTGGCTAAATATATCAGCCAGTGGCTGGGGACCAACTTTCCCTTCCATTTGCAGCAAATAAAAACAAAGTATCACTGAAGACTCTTTGTAAGTCACAGAAACCTAATGGGGATAAGTTAAACCAAAATTGATTGGAAATTGAGTCCTTTATAGAAGGAAAAACTAATCATGTCTCCTTAAAGGATAAGGACCATAGTGGCACTGAGTTCTCCATCAGGGCCACGTGGGCAATCCCTTTTTGGTAAGGCCATCTGACTCAGCTTCCACCATTTCTAATCTTGTCATTCCACTTATGATAAAAATTCCTGTGGAGAAACAGCAAAAGTACTATCTTAGACCATGTGCTGATCCCCTTGGCCAGGAGAAAGCCCCACCGAGATCTCAAGTATAGATGGATGTCATTCCCCAAAGGTAGGATGGCTACAGGCTGGGGTTTGCCCTAGACAATCCCAGTGTGTATCTGTTTTTTAGGAATAACTATAAGTAGCATCACTTTCACTCACAAACGTGTCCAAGTTTCGATAATAAATTGAATGATCACTCTATAAAAAGGAAAAACAGGGCATTGTTACCAAAGGGGGGAGAAGTGATGCTGAGTGGATGAAAACAGCCGCCATTACGAGACTCTTAGAAGAGGTCAACACAAAGTGTTTTGCACCCAATCTCTCAGGTTAAAGATAAGAATTAGCATCAAAAGCTTTTATCAGTCTTTTGCTTTCGACTCCAACATGAAAATAACATTCCTATACTCACCCCCTATGTTTTGAATTATTATGACTTTGACCCAATAATTCCATTCCCTTGTCTTCCTATGTCCTTGCTACTAAACCCCTAACTGTTAAAATGTTCCCTTTTACGGCTGCTTTTTTTTAAAAATTTTAGTATATATTTTTTTATAATGTTGTGTTTCAGGTGTACAGCAAAGTTATTCAGTTATACATATATATTTTTACAGATTCTTTTCTATTATAGGTTATTACAAGTTATTGAATATAGCTGTGCTATACAGTAAAACCTTGTTGTTTATTTTATATATAGTAGTGTGTATCTGTTAGCCCTAAGCTCCTAATTTATCCCTTTGGTAAATTTATCTCTTATTTCCCCTTTGGTAACCATAAGTTTGTTCCTATGTGAGTGTATTTCTGTTTTGTGAATAAATTCATTTGTATTATTTTTTTAGATTCCACATATAAGTGATATCATATAATTGTCTTTCTCTGACTTGGGCAGAAGATCTAAATAGACATTTTCCCAAAGAAGACATACAGATAGCCAAAACGCACATGAAAAGATGTTCAACACTGCTAATTATTAGAGAACTGCAAATCAAAACTACAATGAGCTATCATCTCACACTGGTCAGAATGACCATCACCAAAAAGTCTACAAATATTAAATGCTGGAGAGGGTATGAGGAAAAGGAACTGCTACACTGTTGGTGGGAATGAAAATTGGTGCAGCCACTATGGAAAACAATATGGGTTCCTTAAAAAAGTAAAATAGAGTTACCATATGATCCAGCAACCCTACTCCTTGGTGTATGTTCAGAAATGACAAAAACCCTATTCGAAAAGATATCTGCATCCCAATGTTCATGGAAGCACTATTTACAATAGACAAGACACGGAAGCAACCTAAGTGTCCATCGACAGATGAATGGATAAAGAAGATGTGGTATATATAATATATACACAATGGAAATTAGTCAGTCATAAAAAAGAATGAATTATCATACGGCTGCTTTTTCAGCTTAATTTGTGCTCTTCTGCTTTCCGAAACAGAATGTTAACATCCATTCACCCAGCTGAAGGGTCAGGGTGATACCAGATCCAATATTCCCCAAAGCATGTGTAGGATAGTTGCTGTACCCCTGTTGCTGACCAATAATGAGTCATATAGTGCCTTTCACTCTGATTTCCTCCGAGAGGCTGTTCTACAAGCCTGGGGTCAACTTAAAGGAAGACGGGTTTTGTTTAATATTTTCTCTTTTCATTAGTGCACTTAAATTACTTTCTTGCAAGCTCTGCTTGTTACCTAAATGTACTAGCACTTTTGTTACCTAATTAGCTTTCTTATCAGAATTCCAACCAAAAATAACAAGAAATGTAATAATGATAAGATATCCTGCCCCCTCAAAACAGATTTCCTTTCGCGCTTTATCTCTTGGTACTGTTCTGGCTTGTTTAATTAAAGTATCAGAAATTATTAGACTCAAATTATTTCTTGATCTAGTGCTCAAATTCTCCTGAAAAACTGCTTCTTCTGCCTCCGTATTTAAACTTTATCAGTGTGAGGCAGATGAGTTTCCACACGTATTCAACTGGATTCATGTAATTCAATATAAATTTGGAGGAAGAGCCTAATTTAGCCTCTAAGTAATTAGACGAACAAATCAGATTTGGCTACACTGAGCTACCACGGTTTAAATACTCATGTCTCTTTTCTTGTGCTCTTCGATCATCAAAATGAACAACACTAATGTGCAAAAAAAACGTATGAAACTTAGCATGGAGTTGTGAAATTCAAAGCAAAGATCTTATTTATTTTTTCATTAGAGGAATGGGGGAAAAATCACCAAGTTCAAACCACTAGCATAAGTAGTCTTCAAGGAGGGTAGTCATGTCTGTTACAGGCTTTAAAAACACCGATGAGAAAGTACCCTTAAATCACAGCATTGAGAAGGAGAAAACTATAAGACATATTGGTTATTTGTCTTCATCATACTCTGTGAAAAAATTTCAAGTTGGAATCTGTTTGCTTCTGGTGGAGCTGTGTGAGAGGTTCACTTTCTTTGAAGTCGTCTGCAATATGATCCCCTTTTGCACCGTCAAGCTTGGCTATCACAATTACCAGGCCGCCATTTTGAACTTGTGTTTTATTGGAACGTCAATCCTTACCCCGGTGTTTGCAGGATGGCTTGCTGATGTATGTCTAGGAAGAAACAAACTGGTACAGGTTTGCTTATTTCTGCATTTTCTAGGTGAGTGTCCACTTCTGACTGGATTGTTTTACAACTTATTTTAGTGGATTTTTATTAGAACGTTTGATTTATGCTATACCCACTTTGTTTTTAGCATAAGATGTAATAAATGAGCTAAGAATGTTGCTTCAATTTAGTTTATTCTCTGTATTATTTGAGGGATACTACTGTGTGTGTGTGTGTGTGTTAGAGGATGTTTTGATACTTTTATCATTGCACTGATTATATTTTATAATAATTATCTCTTTAAATGTCTGTTTTCTATACTCTGCAGAATTCCCTCCTTTCCCCCCTTCCTACCCCAAGCCAAAATTTGTGACAAATTCTGTGAAATATGAAGTTCATTTGCTTCACAACTAAAGTGAAGTGTGCTAAAAAGTTGTTTTGAAGTACATGTAGAAACGTTTTCATCAAAAGGTGGTCTTTTAATTAGTCATATAATAATTAAGATTGCACTTGAAGACATGATTTCCATATTATGAAGTATGGCTACATGCTAAAAAATGAATGAATTTAACGCTACACTGTGCTTCTTTACATAACAAAAAAGAAATAGATCTACAAAAGTTTGGGAGTGACGTGATTGCAAGCAATGTTGGGGAAATATCAAATTTGTTTGATATGAAATAGAGATCAAGTTAATGAACAGTCTAGAAATTTAGGCTGGAAAGTTCAGGTTGCTCTTCTAGACAAGAAGGAGTTACTGAAGATATGAACACATTTGTGAAATGCTTCAATAAACAGGACTGACAATCACAGTGAGAGGTTAGAGAGAGAACAGAAAATCTCAGGATGTTGGTCTAGGTGATGGAGAAGTGTCAATCCAGGAAAGAACATAAAACCATAAAAACTCGTCAACTATGTAAGGTCACAAATATGATGGAAGGACAGAAATTAACTCCAAGTTCTGAGCTGAGGAACTTAGGTAGGCAGTTCATCAAAACTGACCAGTGCAGCAGAAACGCAGTTTTGGGGGACAGGGGAGGTGAATGAGGAAGTGATGGGTATCAGCTACTCAACCTACACACAATTCCAATCAGACGGTAAAGTACCATTCACTGAATCGATCAGAGCGTGATTCAAACTTGTAAGCTTCTTCATTGTTTCAGTTCCATGAAATAAAAACTAAGTCACTGCATGGCAAATATTTGTTCACCATTCCATAAGTGTTTCTCATTGACTACTCTGTGCTAGACATTGTTCCAGGATCTGGAACCCAACAGAGAAGAAAGCAGTCTCTTTTCTTATGAAGTTGACTTTCTGATGTGGGGAGAGGGAAAATCAAGTAATAAATAGCTATTATGTTGGGTGGTAATGTGTGATGATGAAAAAAAAGCTGGGGAAGGGGACAGGATGGACTAGAGAGTGACAAGGTGGCTCTTCTGTGTCAGGGAATGTTTTCTGATGAGGAGACATTTAAGCATGATTTACTCTTCTTCACTTGGTAACAGGTCATGTCAGCGGCATTAGGTAACTTCTTGTTTAACATGGTGATTCCCATCAGTCTAAATTCCTGTGTAAGTCATCAGACTAGGACTGAAGTCCCAACTTAGAATTTGGCAAACAGAAGGCAAGTCAATTCCACGACCATTCAGTTTCCTACTCAAAGTTGTTTCCTGGTGTCCCCCACTCATGGATGTCATAAAATTCCAACCAGTCACTAAGTATCAGAGGTTCCATCAAAAATGTGTCTTCTGTCTGTATTGCTACAACCTTAGCTCAAAAATGCAGTCTTCATCTTCTTGACCATTACAGTGGCCTGTTTACTGGCTGTCAGTCATCAGTGTAACCCCAATGCTGTTTCTACCAAAAAACACTGACTTCCTAAAAGAATAAATCTATACATTGGCTCTATTATCTAAAATGTAAAAGCCAATTTAGTTTATAAGAACCTTTAGAACCTGTCCCAAATTTACCTCTCCAAACTTCTGTCTCAGTACACGACCCCAATCAGGCGGAACTTCTCCCCACGGGCTTCCCTACTTTTCTAATGTTACATCTGCTCTTTTCTCTGCCTGAAATTGTCATTTTCCTTTACCTTTCCATCCCATATCCGAGACATGAAAACTCCTGGCCCTTCCTTCAAGATTCATGTAGTGGGAAGCTTCCGGGAAGATGGCGTAAGAGTAAGACGCGGAGATCACCTTCCTGCCCACAGATACACCAGAAATACATCTACACGTGGAACAACTCCTACAGAACAGCTACTGAACGCTGGCAGAAGACCTCAGACCTCCCAAAAGGCAAGAAACCCCCATGTACCTGGGTAGGGCAAAAGAAAAAGGAAAAAACAGAGACAAAAGGATAGGGACGGGACCTGCACCAGCGGGAGGGAGCTGTGAAGGACGAAATGTTTCCACACACTAGGAAGCCCCTTCGCAGGCGGAGACTGCGGGTGTAGGAGGGAGAAAGCTTCGGAGCAGCGGCAGAGAGCACAGCAACAGGGGTGCGGAGGGCAAAGCGGGGAGATTCCCGCACAGAGGACCGGTGCCGACCGGCACTCGCCAGCCCGAGAGGCTTGTCTGCTCACCTGCTGGGGCGGGCGGGGCTGGGAGCTGAGGCTCGGGCTTCGGTCGGAGCGCAGGGAGAGGACTGGGGTTGGCGGCGTGAACACAGACTGCAGGGGGTTAGTGCGCCACGGCTGGCCGGGAGGGAGTCCGGGAAAAACTCTGGAGCTGCCGAAGAGGCAAGAGACTTTTTCTTACCTCTTTGTTTCCTGGTACGAGGAGAGGAGATTAAGAGCGCTGCTTAAAGGAGCTCCAGAGACGGGCGCGAGCCGCGGCTAAAAGCGCGGACCCCAGAGACGGGCATGAGACGCTAAGGCTGCTGCTGCCGCCACCAAGAAGCCTGTGTGTGAGCACAGGTCACTCTCCACACCCCTCTTCCGGGGAGCCTGTGCAGCCCGCCACCGCCAGGGTCCCGGAACCCAGGGTCAACTCCCCCCGGGAGAACGCACAGCGCGCCTCAGGCTGCTGCAACGTCATGCAGGCGTCTGCCGCCGCAGGCTCGCCCCGCCCTCTGTGCCCCTCCCTCCCCCCTTGCCCCTCCCTCCCTCCCCCCTTGCCCCTCCCTCCCTCCCCCCTTGCCCCTCCCTCCCTCCCCCTTTGCCCCTCCCTCCGTCCCCCCCTTGCCCCTCCCTCCCCCCCCTCCCCGGCCTGAGTGAGCCAGAGCCCCCGAATCAGCGGCTCCTTTAACCCCGTCCTCTGAGCGAAGAACAGACGCCCTCCGGCGACCTACACGCACAGGCGGGGCCAAATCCAAAGCTGAGCCCCTGGGAGCTGTGAGAACAAAGAAGAGAAAGGGAAATCTCTCCCAGCAGCCTCAGGAGCAGGGATTAAATCTCCACAATCAACGTGATGTACCCTGCATCCGTGGAATACCTGAATAGACAACCAGTCATCCCAAATTAAGGAGGTGGACTTGAGAACAAGATTTATTATTTTTTCTCCTTTTCCTCTTTTTGTGAGTGTGTATGTGTATGCTTCTGTGTGAGATTTTGTCTGTATAGCTTTGCTTCCACCATTTGTCCTAGGGTTCTAGCCGTCCGTTTTTTAAATTTTTTTTCTCTTAATAATTATTTTTTTATTTTAATAACTTTATTATATTTTATCTTACTTTATTTTATTTTACTTTATCTCCTTTCTTTTTTCCTTCCTTCCCTCCTTCCTTCCTCCCTCCCTCCTTTCTTTCTTCCTTTCTTTCTTTCTTTCTTTCTTTCTTTCTTTCTTTCTTTCTTTCTTTCTTTCTCTCTTTCTACTTCTACTAATTCTTTCTTTCTACTTTTTCTCCCTTTTATTCTGAGCCATGTAGATGAAAGGCTCTTGGTGCAGCAGTCAGGAGTCAGTGCTGTGCCTCTGAGGAGGGAGAGCCAACTTCAGGACACTGGTCCACAAGAGACCTCCCAGCTCCACATAATATCAAATGGTGAAAATCTCCCAGAGATCTCCATCTCAACACCAGCACCCAGCTTCACTCAATGACCAGCAAGCTACAGTGCTGGACATCCTATGCCAAACAACTAGCAAGACAGGAACACAACCCCACCCATTAGCAGAGAGGCTGCCTAAAATCATAACAAGTCCACAGACACCCCAAAACACACCACCAGACGTGGACCTGCCCACCAGAAAGACAAGATCCAGCCTCATCCACCAGAACACAGGCACTAGTCCCCTCCACCAGGAAGCCTACACAACCCACTGAACAAACCTTAGCCACTGGGGGCAGACACCAAAAACAACGGGAACTATGAACCAGCAGCCTGTGAAAAGGAGACCCCAAACACAGTAAGATAAGCAAAATGAGAAGACAGAGAAACACACATTAGATGAAGGAGCAAGATAAAAACCCACCAGACCTAACAAATGAAGAGGAAATAGGCAGTCTACCTGAAAAAGAATTCAGAATAATGATAGTAAAGATGATCCAAAATCTTGGAAATAGAATACACAAAATGCAAGAAATATTTCACAAGGACCTAGAAGAACTAAAGATGAAACAAACAACGATGAACAACACAATAAATGAAATTAAAAATACTCTAGATGGGATCAATAGCAGAGTAACTGAGGCAGAAGAACGGATAAGTGACCTGGAAGATAAAATAGTGGAAATAACTACTGCAGAGCAGAATAAAGAAAAAAGAATGAAATGCCAATAAAATGGACAACCTGGAAGAAATGGACAAATTCTTAGAAATGCACAACCTGCCAAGACTGAATCAGGAAGAAATAGAAAATATGAACAGACCAATCACAAGCACTGAAATTGAAACTGTGATTAAAAATCTTCCAACAAACAAAAGCCCAGGACCAGATGGCTTCACAGGCGAATTCCATCAAACATTTAGAGAAGAGTTAACACCTATCCTTCTCAAACTCTTCCAAAATATAGCAGAGGGAGGAACACTCCCAAACTAATTCTACGAGGCCACCATCACCCTGACACCAAAACCAGAGAAAGATGTCACAAAGAAAGAAAACTACAGGCCAATATCACTGATGAACATAGATGCAAAAATCCTCAACAAAATACTAGCAAGCAGAATCCAACAGCACATTAAACGGATCATAAACCATGACCAAGTGGGGTTTATTCCAGGAATGCAAGGATTCTTCAATATATGCAAATCAATGTGATACACCATATTAACAAATTGAAGGAGAAAAAACATATGATCATCTCAATAGATGCAGAGAAAGCTTTCGACAAAATTCAACACCCATTTATGATAAAAACTCTGTAGAAAGTAGGCATAGAGGGAACTTTCCTTCAACATAATAAAGGCCATATATGACAAACCCACAGCCAACATTGTCCTCAATGGTGAAAAACTGAAAGCATTTCCACTAAGATAAGGAAAAACACAAGGTTGCCCACTGTCACCACTCTTATTCAACATAGTTTTGGAAGTTTTAGCCACAGCAATCAGAGAAGAAAAGGAAGTAAAAGGTATCCAAATCGGAAAAGAAGAAGTAAAGCTGTCACTGTTTGCAGATGACATGATACTATACATAGAGAATCCTAAAGATGCTACCAGAAAACTACTAGAGCTAATCAATGAATTTGGTAAAGTAGCAGGATACAAAATTAATGCACAGAAATCTCTTGCATTCCTATACACTAATGATGAAAAATATGAAAGAGAAATTAAGGAAACACTCCCATTTACCATGGCGACAAAAAGAATAAAATACCTAAGAAGAAACCTACCTAAGGAGACAAAAGACCTGTATGTAGAAAACTATGACACTGATGAAAGAAATTAAAGATGATACAAATAGATGGAGAGATATACCATGTTCTTGGATTGGAAGAATCAACATTGTGAAAATGACTATACTACCCAAAGCAATCTACAGATTCAATGCAATCCCTATCAAACTACCACTGGCATTTTTCACAGAACTAGAACAAAAACTTCCACAATTTGTATGGAAACACAAAAGACCCTGAATAGCCAAAGCAATCTTGAGAATGAAAAACGGAGCTGGAGGAATCAGGCTCCTTAACTTCAGACTATACTACAAAGCTACAGTAATCAAGACAGTATGGTACTGGCACAAAAACAGAAAGATAGATCGATGGAACAGGATAGAAAGCCCAGAGATAAACCCACGCACATATGGTCACCTTATCTTTGATAAAGGAGGCAGGAATGTACAGTGGAGAAAGGACAGCCTCTTCAATAAGTGGTGCTGGGAAAACTGGACAGGTACATATAAAAGTATGAGATTAGATCACTCCCTAACACCATACACAAAAATAAGCTCAAAATGGATTAAAGACCTAAATGTAAGGCCAGAAACTATCAAACTCTTAGAGGAAAACATAGGCAGAACACTCTATGACATAAATCACAGCAAGATCCTTTTTGACCCACCTCGTAGAGAAATGGAAAGAAAAATAAACAAATGGGACCTAATGAAACTTCAAAGCTTTTGCACAGCAAAGGAAACCATAAACAAGACCAAAAGACAACCCTCAGAATGGGAGAAAATATTTGCAAATGAAGCAACTGACAAAGGATTGATCTCCAAAATTTATAAGCAGCTCATGCAGCTCAATAACAAAAAATCAAGCAACCCAATCCAAAAATGGGCAGAAGACCTAAATAGACATTTCTCCAAAGAAGATATACAGACTGCCAACAAACACATGAAAGAATGCTCAACATCATTAATCATTAGAGAAATGCAAATCAAAACTACAATGAGGTATCACCTCACACCAGTCAGAATGGCCATCATCAAAAAATCTAGAAACAATAAATGCTGGAGAGGGTGTGGAGAAAAGGGAACCCTCTTGCACTGTTGGTGGGAATGTAAATTGATACAGCCACTGTGGAGAACAGTATGGAGGTTCCTTAAAAAACTAAAAATAGAACTACCATATGACCCAGCAATCCCACTACTGGGCATATACCCTGAGAAAACCATAATTCAAAAAGAGTCATGTACCAAAATGTTCATTGCAGCTCTATTTACAATAGCCCGGAGATGGAAACAACCTAAGTGCCCATCATCGGATGAATGGATAAAGAAGATGTGGCCCATATATACAATGGAATATTACTCAGCCATAAAAAGAAATGAAATTGAGCTATTTGTAATGAGGTGGATAGACCTAGAGTCTGTCATACAGAGTGAAGTAAGTCAGAAAGAGAAAGACAAATACCGTATGCTAACACATATATATGGAATTTAAGAAAAAAAAATGTCATGAAGAACCTAGGGGTAAGACAGGAATAAAGACACAGACCTACTAGAGAATGGACTTGTGGATATGGGGAGGGGGAAGGGTAAGCTGTGACAAAGCGAGAGAGAGGCATGGACATATATACACTACCAAACGTAAGGTAGATAGCTAGTGGGAAGCAGCCGCATAGCACAGGGAGATCAGCTCGGTGCTTTGTGACCACCTAGAGGGGTGGGATAGGGAGGGTGGGAGGGAGGGAGACACAAGAGGGGAGAGATATGGGAACATACGTATATGTATAACTGATTCACTTTGTTATAAAGCAGAAACTAACACACCATTGGAAAGCAATTATAGTCCAATAAAGATGTAAAAAAAAAAAAAGATTCACGTAGTGTTCGTTGCTAGCTCCTCTGTGCTCAGCCACACTCTGATCATACCCAAGTGATTGCATTTGCCCCATTATAATTGTCCACTTGCATGTGTGCCTTCTCCAGTGGATGCATTCGCTCCTGATGGGAGGAACCAGCAGACCCCCACCACCTAGCAAGAGATATGACACATCATGGTGCTTTATACAGAGCTACCAAGTATAGGTGTGTGGACTGTGCACTGCACAATAGCACACATCAACAAGGAATCTTTTTATCTTATATGTCAATGACTTGTATTTTTATTACATCAATTTTACAGTAGATAGAAATAAAGTTTTGACCTACTGCAATCAGTGTATTATGACATTTTTGAAAAGATGGAAGTAAAGTGCCTTTCAAATTTACACAAAGTTACCACTAAAAGAATTTGTCTTTAAATAGATGGCTGCTGCAAGAAGCAGTTCTCTGTCCATCCTCTTTGGATAACCTTAGCCTAGCCAGGCCTCACGTGACACTTCCAGAGATAAAGACTGAGTGGCAGAGAGAGAGAGGGAGAAGTTAGCTGCACATCTGGCTCACCTTAACAGGAAACATTTCAAACTCAGTAAAGGGCCCACCCTCATGGTAAATCAATCTGTTACCAAACAACTATTAAGGGCATGCATTCTTCACATTGCAAAAGCCACTGTATGGGAGATGGAAACATTAGGCCCAATTTTTGCCTTTAATACCCTTATAGTCTAATTGAGAAAACTAACCACATAAAATGACTATATAAAAATTTATGCCAAAAAAGTGTGAATGCCAAGTTAATAAAACGGAGTTGAAAACTAACATGGAGAAGCCATTTTTCCCTAATCAAATTGACCCCCCCCAAAAATTGATTTGATCATGTGATAACAGGAATTTCAAGAAGAGGGAGATCACAACTGGGTTACTCCGTAACATTGGGTCACTTAGCCTCAACAAACCTGTTTCTTTTTTTTCTCTTTTTTGAAAAATCAGAATTAAAAAAAAAAAACTGTCCTCTGTCATCACAAAGTTTTTCCAAGATCAAACAATGTAGTACACAAAAATGGTTTGCAAACTATAAATAGCTTAGCAAAAGTATGGAATTGAGTGGTAATTATTAGACAAGGAAAGTCTTCAAGTTTGGTCCCTGCAAGACGGAAGTAAGAAGGCAGCTTAACCTTCTTTTTGTTGGTTTGTTTTTGGGTTTGATTGAAGTCTGGTTGATTTACAATGTCGTGTTAGTTTCAGGTGTACAGCAAAGTGATTTCAACCTTCCTTTGTCATTCTCTCCTCCCTCCTTCCCACCTGTACTGCATTACTCACCTCACACCTGTCCCCAGCCTTCTCACCTATGTGTGTGGCAAAGGAGGCTCCACGCCACTACAGGAGAAATGAGAGAAATAAAAGGGATTGAAAAGGAAAAAGCGAAGTAGAAAAGGAAAAGAGAGGCTATGTTCTCCTCTAACTACAATAACGTTCTTCTTAAAACGTTTTCTTTAACAGGCTTCCGAGATGTCTGAGATCATCGCGGTTTTTCTCACTCTGTTGATTAAGAACAAATAACCCTTGTGAACGGTGGTTTTTCTCTGGGGGTGGGACTGCAAACATCTTTAGTGTCTCACATCAGGTATTTCTGAATTGTTTTAACTTTGTTAAAATGGACACGATTTGCTTGTATGTTCTCTGAGAGATAGTTCAAGTCTGAGGGGAAAAAAACTAGGACTTTGGATTCATTAAAAACATGTACTGAGGGAAATATTTACATTTAGGAAAATCGTATTACCTCCAGAATTGCCATGATTCATATTTTAATAAGACAATTGCATAACGAGGCAACGTTCAGAGGAAAAACCTTATTTCTGATGTGGTTTGGTGAGTCAGTGGTCTATACACATTTATTCCTTTTTTTTTTTCTCTATCTATAGGCTCTGCTTTGTTATCTGTGGCTGCTTTTCCCTTGGAGGGTTTCTACATGGGCACTCCCCATATGATTAACAACATACCAAAAAAGGAACAGACCAGGCTGTTTCACGTAGCACTGGTGGCCATCTGCCTCGGCACAGGAGGAATAAGGACCATTGTCTGTCCACTGGGCGCTTACAGCCTTCAGGAGTATGGATCCCAGAAACGAATGTCCTTTTTTAACTGGTAAGTAGCACTGGCTAGGAGAGAAAACAGGCATTCTCGGGAACAGACATTCCTCCCCCTTTGGGCATTTCTCATTGCTTGCTCTCTGGTCCCATTTTGATGATCGTTGTTCAGCCTTTGTCATTGATTGGGCTGGGTGACAATGGGACAATACCTTTGACAATGATTCAGCCAGTATTCTGGGAGCCTATGAGTCAGGTATAGGCCAACACAGTTTACCAGCACCTTCTTGAAACACACTGATGACTATCCTTCAAGTAAACAAGTGTGAGATGGCATGTCATAGTGAATAGAATGTGGCTTTGGAGCCAAACAGGCCTTGGTGGAAATCTCAATTCTACTTCACACAGCTGCCTGACCTTGGTCAAGTCATTTCTTCTTTGAGTTTAACCATTTCTGAAGGGTTACAATAATACCTCTTCCTGGGTTTTATTAGAGGTAATAATATGTGTATTACTGGCAGAGAATGTGGCACCTAGTGGTAATCAATAAACAGTAGATATTATTAGTTATGTCTACATTGTAATAGACTAACACGGCAGAGATTATAAATTCAGAAAGATGAAAAGGATGGAAGAAGTATTTTACAATTCGTTAAAACATCAGCCAGCATCTCTATTTAACATCCACTTCACCCCCAGCACCTGAAAGAATTTGTATTCCATGGAAATCAAACTACATTTCTATACAGCTTTGTCTCTCTTAGTGAGTTCTTATACAGTTTTATGTGTTTTCGAGGAACCAATTTTTATTATCAAATGCAAATTCAAGGAGAAATTGAGATTTTGATCTCAAGATAGAGTATTTCAGCATTTAGTAGAGAACTCTGTTGTTCTTATTGGCATTCACCAGTTGATGTCAAATATATTGGAGATATATTGTCTTTTGCTTCCTCTTCTCTGTGAAATGGGTTAGTATCATTTTTCTAAAATATTCTGCCATTCCATCAATGTTAGCAATGGACAAAAGCAATGCACAGACAGTGTCAGACAAAATGTTTAAAGAAAATTCATATTAAAAGCATTAAATGAAAAAAATTTAGAATAAATATTATCTAGGTACATATAGCTATCTAAGACAGTTCCTTTTTCTTTCTGTTTTTCTTTCTGCTTTCTTTTGTTTCCTTCTTTCTTTCCTTCTTTCCCCCCCATCCCCCGACTATATTAATATGACAAAGCACTCAGGCCTATTTTGGATTAAGTCCAAACGTCAGAGAATAATGCAGTTTTACCAAAGGTGGAAGGGACTTTTCACTTCCTTACAGCAAATTCTGCCTCCTTGACCTGCCCAAAGGAGAAAGAAAAATCCTTCTTTTTTATTCTATTCGGAGGTTTTAATCCTTAATTAGCAACATCATTTTGATTAAATAAGACTCTGGAGGATTAAGACTAAAGAGCAATCAGTTGTTCTGAAAGATAGCTCTGGAGAATTTATTGTACTGTCGCCTTAGTCATTCAGAGTTGTGTTTAATCAAAGTGACATTTCTCAGTGTTGATTACAAAGGAGACATTATATGAATGAAATATTTCCTTGGGGAAACGGAGGGAACACCCAATGGGTTCGTGCTTTAGGACATTGGAAAGGCGGGGATGAGGAATGAGGTGAAAATGAATTTCTGTAGCCAGGCCAAATTTAGGATGAACACATTTCGATTGGGTTACTTATTATTTCCTGATTTCATTAAAATCTCTGATAAAGGAATCATGCAATATTTTTTAAAGTTAAGCACCGAGAAATGTGTATAAAGAACCAGGGTGTTATTCTTTAATGTGATAAGAGACTGTAGAAATAATAAGCCCCTTGAAGGCTGAATACGGTTGTTGTTGTTTTCTCAGTTCAAATACTAAACTTTTATGAACAGCTGCTTGTTGCACTTTATAGAAATGACTGTTCATTCTATTCTTGTACATAACGCAGGGGTTGGTGGCAAGATGAACAGAGTCCCTGCTGGGCAGCCAGATAGCTGGCAGGATCCTGGCTCTGTCACTTAGGAGTCTTATGGTTTTCGGCAAGTTCCTTCACCTCTCAAAGCACAGAAGGGGGATAACTTGGAGGGCTGTTGTGGGGTTCTTACACAAAGTATCCTAGCACATTATAGGCATTCAAGTCAGGGTAACTATGACTGTTGTTATTAAATGACGAATAAATAAGTCATCAGCTAAAATCATTGTCCAACTTCTGGGAAAGAGGAAGGCCATTTAGGAGAAGGCCATCTTTAAAATGAGCAGCCCACTGATTTATAATCTATTTCTCCAAGTCAAAAATGCCTCTAGAAATTACAAGCTTGGTTAATATAATGAATTTCAGCAGTGTCTTTAAAAAAGCAACACAGCTAACTTTTTTTTTTTTTTTTTTAAATTTATTTATTATTTTATTTAATTTATTTATTGTTTCTGGCTGCATTGGGTCTTCATTGCTGCGCACAGGCTTTTCCCTGGTTGCGGCTAGTGGAGGCTACTCTTCATTGCGGTGCATGGGGTTCTCATTGCGGTGGCTTCTCTTGTTGTGGACTACAGGCTCTAGGCGCGTGGGCTTCAGTAGTTGTGGCTTGCGGGGTCTAGAGCGCAGGCTCGGTAGTTGTGGCGCACGGGCTTAGTTGCTCCGTGGCATGTGGGATCTTCCCGGACCAGGGCTTGAACCCGTGTCCCCTGCACTGGCAGGCGGATTCTGAACCACTGTGCCACAGGGAAGCCCCACAGCTAACTTTTGACCACTAATCTCTCCCTACAGAAAGACTTACTACTTTTCAAATTTTTGAATTCAAGTCTTTAGTAATATATTCTTTTTTTTTTTAGGCTCTGGACGCGCAGGCTCAGCGGCCATGGCTCACGGGCCCAGCTGCTCCACAGCATGTAGGATCCTCCCGGACCGGGGCACGAACCTGTGTCCCCTGCATCGGCAGGCGGACCCCCAACCACTGCGCCACCAGGGAAGCCCTAGTAATATATTCTAATTCAAGTCTCTACTACATATATTTTTCTGGTTTAACGACAGCAGTGCTATGCTTATTAAATCACTTATAAACTGAAAAAAAAAAAAAAGCAACACAGCACTTGAACCTATAACCACTTGAAGGCTGCATCCAGTTCTGTTTTCAGCACAGATGTCAGCTGTTCATAGTTACAGGACGCTTAATGAGATGTGTCATTGCATCTCTACCACCTAAAGCTTCCCAATGATCATGTGAAATAGTATAGACTGGAAGTCTAAAGCACTGAAAGCACCACTTCCGAGTAGAGCTGCCAAATGTAGGTGAGAAAACCCCTCCCAGCCAACATCACCATCTGGTACTGGATCTTCCTCGACTATGTACCTAACTGAAAGAATAAAGCTAAACTCCCTGAAATCAAGAGGCATAATAATCTGCCAACATCTCCTTGTGCCATCGTCCAGGTCGGAATCTGGCTCTTTCAGCATTTTCCAAAATCTGACATGTACAATAAGAGTTACCATACTGGCGATCATCTAGGTAAATACACCTGTGCAGAATCTTTTCTGGAAACAAAATGAATGGTGAATAATTAAGTCTGTTCATGACCATAATTTTAAATCCTACCACAATTAACCTTAAATCTTGCTTCCTCGTGTCTCTATTTATTTCACCTGATAATTTGCATGCCATCTGCATATCACAGTCTGTCGCTAACCAGTTACCAGAGTGAATTATACATTATTTAAAAGCTCAAATAGTAGATTGGTATAAATTTCTTGAAAAAGTCTAGAGACTGACTTATTCCATCCCAGAAATTTTGAATATCTGGTACTCAGTTTGACTCTACATAATATCTGTCTCATACTAAAGTGTTCTGATTTTTAAAAACTTGCTCAAATTTAATATCTTTTATCTTGGGAAAACACTAGAAGTAAAAAAATTATTATCCCACAGCCTTTTTTCCAAAGCTGTTTTAATATTTACTTGAGTGTTGTTTGAGAGCAGCGATTCTCAATCCCAGATGTCCAAGGAAGCCACCTGAGGACGCTTAAAAAATACTGATGCCTGAGCCCTACCACCAGAAGTTCTGATTATGTTGATTTGAGATGGGCACCAGAGACTAGGATTTTTTTTAAGCTGCCTAAGTAGTAAGGTTTGAGAACCACTGCTCTCGAGCAGCATTGCATGATTTTAAGAATCACTTGAGGGCTTTGTTAAAAAATGTTTCCCATGCCCAACCCCAACCTCCTAGATCAGAATTTCCTGGGAGCATAGCTGGGGAACAAACGGGCATTTTTAGCAAGTGCTTCAGAATTTTGAAAACAGTTCCAGAGACATAAGGAAAGTGGATTCCAAACGTGGTCTAGAAATATTCTTGAAAAGAAATGGAGCTAAACATTGAGGGAAGCACCTATTTCATACAAGGATGCTTCAGAAATTTTTGATGATTCCCACAATTTTTACCACACTTAGAAATCTACCCGTTTGAGAAATTCTACCTAATCCTTGAGAAAAGAAACAAAATATGAATTTACATAATTCTGCAATAGTAAAATCATAATTTCAGCTAACGAAATCGAAACAGTTCATGGAATAGTCTTACTAGTACTCATTAATACAGGCATATCTCGTTAATTTGCTTTATTGTGCTTCACAGTGATAAAAGTTTTTAATTTTATAAATTTTTATAAATTTTAAATTTTGTAAAATTTACAGAGAGTTTGCAGCAACTCCATGTCCAGCAAGTCTATCAGCAAGTCTATCAGTGGCCTTTCTCCAGAAGCATTTGCTCACTTCATGTCTTTGTGAAGCATCTGGTAATTCTCACACTATGCAAACTTCATTATTATTATATTTATCATGGTGACCTGTGATCAGTGATCTCTGATGTTACTACCACCATGCGCTGAAGGCTCAGATGATGGTTAGCATTTTTTGCAATAAAGTATTTTTAATTAAGACATGCACGTTATCTTTTTAGACATAATGCTATTGCACATTTAGTACATTACAATAGAGTGTAAACATAACTTTTATATATACTGGGAAACCGAAAACTTTGTGCAACCTGTTATACCTCGGTGGCCTAGAACCGGACCCATAGTATCTCTGAGGTATGCTTGCACTCAGAATATCCTCTAAGTTGCATATACTGAGGAATAGCTTGTAAGTAGCTTTCTAAAAAATCACTAGACCTTCCAAAATTCTATTTTCATGGGCTCTAGCCAAGTTTAACAAATGCTACCCACTCACCCCAATTACAACAGGCACCTCCTTCATTATCTTGGCCAGAATTGTAAACTTTCAGAAAATACACTCAGAATACCTCTCCAACATATAACCATGTAAACTAAAAAGTATTGGGGAAAGAAAAAAAAAAAGAAATTTCTTACTGATCCTACAGCCTACTGCTTTTTTTTAAGCCCTGCTTGGTAGCTTTTAAGCTTGGTAGGTGCATCAGCAGGGACTTATTTTTATCAATAAACACGCAGTGGTTCAAAGATCTTAAACTCAGGAAATGAGAAAATGATACACATTGTTAAAAAGAACAAAATTCAACGGCAGAAATTTGAAGACCTAATGGGCTTTATTAGGCGATTCATGAATTGGACAGCATCCCATCCAGCAACTACAAGGGTGCTCTGAAGGGTTGTACAAAATGGAAGGTTTTTATAGGAAGAAGGGTAGGGCAAGGGAGCTATTCGCAAAAGAAAAGGAAGCATTATTTTTAGGCCAGGGTATCTTCTTTTTGGGGAGGTGGGGTGGGGAGGGAAAGGCAAGGGTTTTACCACGTAGATTGCCTCTTCTTCTGGGGGATGGAGAGGGCCCACATGACAGATGACCTCATTGATGCCGACAAGAAAACTCCAGACTGGTTGATTAAGATTACATTTCTGGAGAAGCTCGAAACTGCAATTAAGTCCTGTATCTAAGCCTAGGTTTGGTATCATGGGCTTTAGCACAAGTGACGCCATTTGGGGCCTGTGGTTTTCTCTTCAACAACATAAACAACTGTTAAAATTGGGATTTGGCAGAAGACAGGGGAACAAAGACAGAAAGGGAACGAGAGCAAGTTAAAGGAGTGACACAGGCAGGGAGGGCAGGAGAAAGAGAGTGAAGCATTCCCCCCCAATTTCTTAATTAAAAGTGAACCTTTTACTTTAATCATGCTGTCGATTCAGCAAAATCAATTATCTTCCTTTATTAAGCCATCTTTTCTTTAATAGCATTGTTGAAAAATATTTATAGATAAAAAGTAGGAAAAAATGATATAAATGACCTGATTTACAAAACGGAAACAGACTCACAGATTTCGAAAACAAACTTATGGTTGCCAAAGGGGAAATGTGGAAGGAGGGATAAATTAGGAGCTTGGGAGTAACATACACACACTACTATATATAAAATCATCAACAAGGGCCTACTGTATAGCACAGGGAACTCTACTCAGTACTCTGTAATAACCTATATGGGAAAAGACTCTCAAAAAGAATGAGTATATGCACATGTATAACTGAATCACTATGCTGTACACCTGAAACTAACGCAATCATTATACTCCAATAAATTTTTTTTTAAAAAGTAGGAAATGCAAAATTTCCTTCTGGTCCTTCTTTCTCCAAATTCATGTTAGCTAGAATATTCTTTGAAGTACTTCAGTGGGCCAGTGGTTATGCTAAAAGAAGCAATGATTGACAACAGCCATCCACCATGAAATCAGCGCCCCAGTGTTTCATTGACTCTTCTAAACAGTTCAATTTTGGCCCATTGAAGAAACACAAATCCCCTGGTGAATTATCTCAATATTTTTCAAGGCAGAATAAAATATTCTGTTTTAACTCTTTTTTTTTTTTTTTTTTTGCGGTACGTGGGCCTCTCACTGCTGTGGCCTCTCCCGTTGTGGAGCACAGGCTCCGGACACGGCACGTGGGTCCCTCCTGGACCGGAGCACGAACCCGAGTCCGCTGCATCAGCAGGCGGACTCTCAACCACTGCGCCACCAGGGAAGCCCTGTTTGAACTCTTAAAATTGTCCACTAAGGCTATGAAGACCCAGAAGTTTTTCTCCCCTCTTTAATACCTTCTCAAGTAGGTTGGAAAGCCCATTTCAAACTATTTCTCTTATAATCACTTAAAATAAGTCTGAAGCATGTCAAAATTGGTCAGTCTAAGAAGTGACAGAATATTTGAGTGACTTTAAAAACTATTACTAAATAAATTAAGGTGAATGTTTAAAATAAATAATCTCAAAAGGTTTTCTGAATTTTGCAGCAATAGGGTTTTTTCCCTTATTTGTATTCAACACCATAGAATCATGAAGACCAAAAAAAAAAAAAAAAATTACCACTTATATATACCCCCAATTATTTGCAGTTCCCAGTCTGTATTTAAAAGTAAACTAAAGAAACATATTTTTACTGCTGCTTTCAATTTTCCTTAATCACTGGTATTTGTTTTGCTTTAGTGCTTTGCTCTCTGACTTTCTGTGTGAGAGGTGCTTTATATATTCAATTTGCTGGTGAGCTAGGAGATGAAAGGAGTCTTAATGGTGAGTTTGAAGACTGTGGATTTTTATTTCTTTTATTTTTTTACAGTTGAGACATATACAGTTTCACCCTTAATTATCTATGGCTTGTCCTGTCCATGGATCAGCAAAGATTATATAAAACATGACTGTACTAGGTAATTCTTCCAGAAAATTACACAATCAAATAGGTTGGGTGGCATTTGTTAAAACACATTTAGTACTTTATGTGAAATCTCTCCCTATACAGAGATATTCAGCACTATAATTCTTTGGTTTATAACTATATTTCACAAGATGTAAGTCTTGGAAGAATTGTAATTTTCCTTGACCCTCTTTAGAGCAATTCTGTTTACATCCCCCTGTGGTGTACTGAAGAGTCGCACAGTGTCCTCTTGGATTTTTTCTCAGCAATACTTAGCATTTGAAAAAAGGGTTTCTTAAAGATGGAAAGGACCATAACATCGCTCTGCAATTCCAGCCTCCCTTGGTTGTTACAGCCACAGTTCAAGTGTGCAGCTTGCAACTGCACGAAAGGATGACCTGAGGCTGAGCCTAGGGACTCTACCGCATTGTCCTAGAAAATTCTAACTTTGTACCCATGCTGCACTGTGATAAATAAATTGCGATCAGTGGATTACAGTCAATCAGCTTGCTCAGCATGGCCATGTTTGACATTTGATTCCTTTTCTAGGTCAGTTATGGAGAGTGGAGGTTCATGATTTTGAAAGGGGTGATCACTTATTGGGTGCATACATATTCAAAACTTAAATTGTACATTTTAAGCACATGCAGTTTATTGTAGCTCACTTATATCTCAATAAAATTGTTTTAAAAAACACGAGAAAAAGCAACAGTAATAAAGATAGTATGGTTTTGGCAGAAGGATAGATTAGTAGAACAGAATTGAAATTCAGAAAAAAGAACCACGTTTATAAGGTCAATTGATTTTCAACAAAGGTGCCAAAAAATTCAATGGGGAAAGGATCATCTTTTCAATAAATTGTGCTAGAATAACTGGATATCAAATAGAAAAAGTTACTCATGACACCTGACTAGAAATTTAATTAAAAGCCGATCATTGACCTAACATAGAGATCTAAAGGCATAAAACTGCTTTTAAAAAAAGGAAAAACTACTTGTGACCTACATATAGAAAGTATTCTTTACATAGGACACAAGAAGCATGAACCAATTAAAAACACTGATGAAATTTATTAAAATTAAAAACAGTTGCTGTTATGAAAAGATTTAACTAAGAAAATGATGAGGCAAACCACAGATTGGGAGAAAACATTTGTAGAACATATATCTGACAAAAGACATGCAGCCTGAATATATAAAGAACTTTTACAAATCAATAATAGGAAGATAAACTACCCAGTTGAAAAATCATAGAGGGATTCAAGGACAGACCATGACAGTAGCCCCATTCCTTCCAGGTCCTCCTTTTTTTACATCTAAAAAACCCTGGACATAACACAACAAACAAACATAGGAAGATTCTGAAAGGTGGAAAGATAACAGACTCTAGCTAGAGATCTTGGAACTTGAGAGAGGAGAGCAATGAGTTTTCTGGGTTTTCTTTTTGCCAACAGTGGAGAAGCCTGGAACTGCCCACAGGCATGGTGGGGAGAGGGCAGCTCCAAGAAAAGCCTGCTGCCCTTAGGTAAAGTACCAGGGAAAGGGTAGCCTAACATAAAATATCTTTTTGATAATACCTGCCCTACTTCAGGCAAACACTGTGGAAAAACTGCCCCACCCTCCTACTCTGGCTCCATAGTTTCAGCAGGAAAGAGGAATCTATTGTATGTACACACACACGCGCACACACACACACCTACACACATACAAAGCAGGCGGGGACACTCTGATTCCCCAGATTGAGTGGTATGTTGGTGGGACCAAGTAAGGAAGTGGTCTTCAATCCTCTGCCCAGCAGAAGCAGGTCAGGCACCAATCCACCCTCCTGGGTAATGTCAGCTGAGCACAGCAAGGAGCCAATCCCCACCGTAAATCAGCAAGTGGAATTAGTAGAGTCAGGAGGCTGGTCTTCAACTAACAATCTAATTCCACATCCACTATTCTTCTCTCTCTTTCCCCACACTTAGCAGTACTCCCCTGAGGAATGAAGGAAGCAATCCTGGTTAAAATTCAACTCTTTACTTGTTCTATTACTGTACTTACAGAGCCAAACAGGTCTGGAGAAAAATGTAAAATCATGCTATGCTGGCACTAAATACATGGCCAACCTCAAGTGAATCCTTACCATCATCCTTCAGGTGTAGAGTATGCAATCATTCTCTCTCCTCCTCCTTCATATGACTGTTTCTAACCTTTTCCTTTCTTCTCAAACCTTCAATATCCCCTTCTCATAGCCAGTCTTACCTGTTCCCTCTGCTTCCTTTACTTAAAGGAAGAAAGAAAGAGAGAGAGAGAGAGAGAGAGAGAAAGAAAGAAAGAAAGAAAGAAAGAAAGAAAGAAAGGAAGGAAGGAAGGAAGGAAGGAAGGAAGGAAGGAAGGAAGGAAGGAAGGAAGGAAGGAAGGAAGGAAGAAAGAAAGAAAAAGAAAGAAAGAAAGGAGGGAGGGAGGGAAGGAAGGAAGGGAGGGAGGGAGGGAGGGAGATGTATGGGAAATGCCATAGGATGACCCCCGGTGGGTCACACTCTTGGCAGATCCATGTCCCTGAGTACGGGAACAACCTGTGACCTGTCTCTACTGAATAGAACATGGCAAAGATGATAGGATATCACCCCCTCCTTATGTTATATGGCAAAGGTGAAGGGATTTTGCAATGTAATTAAGTTCTCTAATCAGTTGCTTTTGAGTTAATCAAAGGGGAGATTATCCTGGTATCCTGGGTGGGCCTGATCTAATTAGGTAAGCCCTTCATATTTTAGTGATAAGTGTTCTAATATAGATCTATTAGTGTTTGTACAACTAAAACATTGACCAAAACTCATAAAACCATATTTTAAAATTTTTTATTTGATTTTAATTTTTATTTTACATTGGAGCATAGTTGATTAACAGTGTTGTGTTAGTTTCAAATGTACAACAAAGTGATTCAGTTGTACATGTATCTATTCTTTTTCAAATTCTTTCCCCATTTAGGTTATCATAGAATATTGAGCAGAGTTCCCTGTGCTATGCAGGAGGTCCTTGTTGGTTATCTATTTTAAATATAGTAGTCCATAAAACCATATTTTTAAATGGGTAAATTTTATTATATTCAATATTACTTCAATAATTTTTTAAGCTAATGTTAATGAAATGGAATAGGACCCTTTGGTCCTTGTCCCCCATGTCCTCTGCCTGCCCTTTGTCTGGGGAAAACTTTAGCCAAAGAATGAATTTAATCAGAGAAGTAAGAAAATGCAGAAGCAAAGAAAATCAGTCAAACAGGACAAAACAATAATCGTTTAGTCCCTAAGCATAGTCAAGGACCTTTAGTTCCTCCTCAAGGGCTGTAGATAATATTCTAAGCCACATCCTGTGAGCTGTCTTGTAGATACTGAAACCTGTGCCAGGTGGAAGAAGTTAACTACATGATGACCAGACTGTAGCCGTAATATAAGCTGCCACAATTCCAAGAATTGGACTCAAGGAAATGGGAACAAACTGACCCCGGAACTGAAGATTAACTGTACTTAAGACAATCAAGATGATGCTCGTCAGACCACTGTATGACCAATTTCAAGATGACTGTCCAAACTAACTGTACTGTTTCTACATGTAGTCCCCTCCTTCCGCCAATAAGAGCTCTTGCCCACTGGCTGTCAGTGGAGGGGAGTAAGCCTTTGGATGGGAGTCCGCCCTCCCCCTGCCCCAGTTTCAGGCATCCAAATTAAAGCAAACTTTCCTTTCCACCAAACTTGCCTCTTTATTGGCTTTTGAGCGGTAAGCAGCCAGACCCCACTTTCAGTAGCTGTAAGACACCCCCTTTGCAATGGGACTCCAGCAGCAGAATTTAGACCCAATGAAAGGTTGAGAGTTAGAGATTATTCCCCCAGAACTTGCAAACCATACTACTGGGATAGGTACTTATTTTTAATATTGTTTGTTAGGAGGAGACACTGGAAGCTTTATTCAAGTGACACTAATTTCTTTGGTTTACCCATGCCATGGTCTAGGTATAACTTGAGTATTCCTGAGTTTTCCCATACTTTGAAAAGTGGAATAAATAAGTTTCAACTCTTTAACCATGTAATCTTCTCCAGGTTCATTAGGCATATTCAATGAGGTATTATTTATGGCTTCTCTAGAGTCACAACAGAGTTGACTTGTTGCTGTAGAGACCATATGATTTGTAAAGCCTAAAATATTATCAGACGCTTTACAGAAAAGTTTGTCAACTTCTGCTTTAGAGAAAAGAGAACACATTCTTCCTATATCTATTCTAAATAGAAAGGAAACATAGATAATGAAACTGATTAGACATAGCTGATGTGTATGCGCTTATTAAGAAAGCTAAGAACAGAAATGTAGATGGCCAACAGGCATATGAAAAGATGCTCAATATCGCTAATCATCAAGGAAATGCAAATCAAAACCACAATGAGATATCACTTCACACCTGTCAGAATGGCTATCATCAAACAGAACACAAATAAATGTTGGTGAGGGTGTGGAGAAAAGGGAACCCTTGTGCACTGCAGGTAGGAATGTAAGTTGGTACAGCCACTGTAGAAAACAGTATGGAGGTTTCTCAAAAAACTAAAAATAGAACTACCATGTGACCCAGCAATCCCACTCCTGAGTATATACCTGGAAAAAAAAAAACCCACTAATTTGAAAAGATTCATGTACCACAATATTCATGGCAGCATTATTTACAGTTGTCAAGATATGGAAACAACCTAAGTGTCCATCAACAGAGGAATGAATAAGGGAGATGTGATAACACACACACACACACACACACACACACACACACACACACACAATGGAATACTACTCAGCCATAAAAAAGAATGAAACTTTGCCATTTGCAGCAACATGGATGGACTTGGAGGGTATTTTGTCAAGTGAAATAAGTCAGATACAGGAACACAAATACTGTATTATATCACTTATATGTAGAATCTAAAAAATACAGCAAACTAATGAATATGACAGAAAAGAAGCAGACTCACAGATATAGAGAACAAACTAGTGCTTGTGGGGTTGAGGGAATATAGGGGTAGGGGAGTGGGAGGTATAAACTACTGAGTGTAAGATAGGCTCAAGGATGAGTTGTACAACTTGGGGAACATAGCCAATATTTTGTAATAACTATAAATGGAGAGTAACCTTTAAAAATTGTATAAAAAATTTTTAAATGAAATTAAAAAAAGAAAGCTGATAAACAACATTTGCAAAATCTAGTTCAGTTAACATGCTGCTAAGTTGTAGCTTATATTTATTAAAATCATTAAAATTAGCAATTGTTATATTAAGTAACTCAATGGTAATTTTATTTTTGTTTTGGTATCCCAGGTTTTATTGGATCATGAGCCTAAATGCAACTGTTGTCTTTCTGGGACTGTCTTATATCCAGCACTTGGCGGCCTGGGCCCTGGTCTTACTTAATCCTTTTATGTCTACACTTATGGCTCTGATAACCCTTTGTATGATGCACTATAACCTGATTTATCAGCCAGGAAAATGTAAGCAAATCACACTTTACATGGATTTATTTGGTTCTTATGGTTTTCTCAACACATCTTCTTCCTCTTGGATCCCCTATAACTTCTCTTTCAACTCAGAAAATTTGCAGAGTCTGTCAGTTATTATACTTGAGAACAACAGATTCTTCAAGAATATCAATAATCTCTATCTTCTTTGATCAAATTGTTCCATGTTTGGGCAGTGAGGTACTCTTCATGTTGGGCCTGAGTCCTTCAGACAAGCCTGTGTTGTCTTTGAATGCTTCCTTGCTTTCTGGTATGCCAAGATATTCTATGGTCATCACTCTCTTCCCTGAACTTTGAATCATCTCTTTCTTAAAGAACTGTTTCCTTTTCTTGTATATATACTGGTATTTAGAGACTACAGTCTTGGTGATGGAGATGCTCATCGCTACTTAGTCCATCATGGTTTCTAGGTCTTTCAATGCTCAGACCTAGAAAATGTCCTTTTCTTTTTCTCTAAGATAACATACATTTTGGACTATACGAACACCATAATCAAAACTGGAACTACAGGATTTTTCCTTAACCTTATCAAACTCAAGTCTTTTTCTACTTCTTCCCATGCCAAAATCCCAGTTCACAATGATTATTGACAGTCTCAAAATTCTTCTTAGTTTTTTTCTTTATGTTATAATCCCTAGGAATGTACACTAAGATGATTATGTTCTAAAGTCACTTGGTATAGTTCCTCTCTGTTTGGTTATGCCACTAACTTTAAATACAATTAAGTGCATTTGTTCCATTGGTGAGGTTAGTTTTTTTTTTTAGTTGTTGATAGAGTGTAATATGATTCTTATTTTGTGTTAAGCACTTTACATCCTGTATCTCATTTCATACCATATCAACAATAGGAAATAGTGTTAAAATTCACTTTTTGCATGTAAAGATTTAGACAATAGTTACTAAAATCTGGACCCAGACCATTCCTAATAAATTGGGAAAAAGCACAGAATCTTAGTAGCTCTGAACCCACAAGTCTCCTATCCAAAGTATTTCTATATTATATTATACTCAGTCTAGCCCACTCAAAGCTAAATGTGAAAACTGTTAAATAGCTCATATAACCCTGTCATAAGCATATATTGTTTAACATCCAGCACTGATCCCCCTTAAATCACAGTAACAATACTTCCTGTATCTTTGAAGGACCCACAGGTCTTTGGAGACCTTATTGAGCTACACTGTGAAGCCTTGCCTGTTGGACTTTTTAATTACATATCTGCATACATCAGGTTTTTCTTTCTTCCAGTTTTAGTGAGATATAATTGGCATACAGCATTATATAAATTTAAAGTGAACAACATAATGATTTGACTTCCATACGTTATGAAATGATCACCACAAGTTTAATGATGGTCCATGACCTCATACAGATACAAACTACAAGAAAAAAATTTAAAAAAATTTTTCCTTGTGATGAGAACTCTTAGGATTGACTCTCTTAACAACTTTCGTCTATAACATACAGTTGTGTTCATTATATTAATCATGTTGTACATTACATCCCTTGTACTTATTTATAACTGGAAGTTTATACCTTTTGACCATTTCTGTCACCATACAAAGATATTACATTGCTACTGACTACATTGTCCACACTGTATATTTCATCCCTGTGACTCATTTATTTTGTAACTGGAAGTTTATACCTCTTAATTTCCTTCATCTATTTCATTCATCCTTTAAAAATCCTGAGGTATTTTTAAAATTTGAAAATTTTAAATACTTGGAAGGATTTTAAAAATTTTATTTTGTTTTAAATCTTAAATAATTTTATGGATCTAAAATTCATGCACAAATGAATGTGCATGAATGAATCACAAATGACAAATGACAAATGACAAATGACAAATCACAAATGAATCACAAATTCATGCACAAATACAAGGTCTACTTGTATTCCTATATCCCCTCTATTCCTTTAGGTGTCCTTTTACATATTTTTAAAGAATCATCCTTCCATTTTTTAAATAAAGAAAAATACTAAAATTGTATATATGTGTATATATCTCTATGTATATGTATGTATTTCCCCCCTTCTCCTATAAACAGTAGCATTTTATTCACACTTTTCTCACCTGCTTTTTTCATTTAATATAACCTAGGAATTGCTTCATAACTGTATATAACAATATTCCTCATTCTTTTTCTAGCTGGATAGTACTCCATTGTTTATTTTACCAGTCTTATATTGATGGATGTTTGGTTCGTTTCTTTACTTCTGCCACATTAAATAGGTTCTAAAGAATAGCTTGGTGCATACCTCTCTTAGCATTTTTTCCCCAGCAGATCTTTAGGATAGATTCCTACAAATTGGATTACTAAACCAAAAAGTAAATCCACAGATAATTTTGCTATATATCGCCAAATTCCCTTCTGTAGTGGTTGTACCATATTGTATTTCCACCAAAAATGTATGACAATGACTATTTCCCTACAATCTCTCCAATTTTTTTCAATTTTTAGATTTCTATACACTGAAGATATTAATTCTTTGTTTACGATAAAAGTTGCGAATATTATTCCCATTTGTCATATATCTTTTAATTTTGCTTCTTGTGTTGTTATCCATGCACAACACTTATTGTTTATTTGTTTTGTCTTTTGTGTGGTTTTTGTTTGTAATCAAATTTATCAATCTTTTCCCTTATTGCTTCTAGATTTTGATTCATGGTGAAAAAGTTTTCCTCATTCCTAGATTATAAAGGAATTCATTCATATTTTCTTTTGGTATATATATATACCTTTACATCTGTGACCCATTTGGAAATTATATTAGAATAAGTTTTATGAGTGAACTCAAATTTATCTTTTTCCCATATGACTGTCACATTATCCAACCTCACTCATTAAAAAGTTTGTATTTTCCCCGCTAATCTGAGATGCCACCTCCTTTGTATATGGCCACTTGCATTTCTAGAGTTTCTATTCTGTCCCTTTGGTTAGTCAGTCTACCTGTATTCATATTCATCTATCTTGTTTAACTCTGACCTTAATTTCTAAATAACACATTTTACTTTTAGTAGTACTTTGACTGCTACCACTGTTTCTACCACTTACCTATACAACTACCAGTAACAGCAGTGCAATAAGTTATATTTTTAAAAATTCACTGTTGTTACTTCATTTCTCCACATACCAGTGAGGTGGGCAAGAAGGGCCCCATATTTCCTTTTACAGACTAGACTCCATGTCCTATGCCCCTGCTCCTGTACCATCCTGAGCTATCTTTTTTTTTTTTTTTTTTTTTTTGCGGTATGCGGGCCTCTCACTGTTGTGGCCTCTCCCGTTGCGGAGCACAGGCTCCGGACGCGCAGGCTCAGCGGCCATGGCTCACGGGCCCAGCCGCTCCGCGGCATGTGGGATCTTCCTGGACTGGGGCACGAACCCGTGTCCCCTGCATCGGCCGGCGGACTCTCAACCACTGCGCCACCAGGGAAGCCCCCTGAGCTATCTTTACCATTTCACCTAACGTGTTGTGTTGAAATCATCTATTTCTGAATATAGTTAGAAATTCCTGTGCTGTGTACATACTTGGAATATGGTAAATGCTCAGTGTTTGATATTGTTAAACTGAGTACAAAAAATGAGACATACTTGAATTAAATGACTTGCCCAAGATGTCACAGGCAGTGGCTGAAGTGGAACCAGAACCCAGGCCTACCTTTTCTCAGGCTAGAGCTCGTTTTATTACACCACATACTGAAGCAGTGAAACAGGGAAAACATCATCCCCAGAAGCCTCTGCTTTGTTCCTCAGAGCTCTGTGCTCTGTGGATCACAGCCAGGCAGTACACAGGCTCCTGGTAGTCTGTGGAATGGGTTCATTATGCAAAAAGTGTCTGAGAGATCCTCTCTGTCAGCCCCAAAAAGGCAAAAAAGAGAAATAAATAAACTTACCAAAAGACCACTTTGACGTATTCTAAAGTGTGTAATTATCAAATAATTCTGATTTTTTGTGACTAATTATGTATACATAATTTTCATATTCAAATTTTCTAAATAACTATTTGGCATCCAACCATTTGCTTCCTAATCTCCTATTTGAAAATATATTCATCTGAAGAAAGAACTACAATTCTTCAGGTAATACAAATCTATCTGAACACCTCTGTTTACTGCCAGCCTACTCTAGTCCATATGTTAAATATTTTAACATGTGATAAGGTAACCTTCCTTTGGACATTTACAAGAAAGAAACTGTATTAGCTGCTAGTAAAATTATAATATAAAATGTTCACCAGTGGTTTACTTTACACAATACTATATCAAATGAATATTTTGGAGTTGTTTTGCTTTGTTTTGTTTTCTATTTCCAAGTTATACGATCACCCAATTATGATGAAGTAAAATTCTGTCTTGCCTCTAGAAAAGTATATAATCCTTATTTTGGCTTCTTCCTCTCTGATGACTAAATTGGAAATTCCTCAAAGCTGTAATTCAAAGCCATAGGTGACCTTAAATAAATGATTTTTTATATGCTACCTTTTATTTTAAGGTAACTTTTCAAATGTGGACCATGCGTTCCATTATGTTTAGCTGTCAAGCATGGCCTTCATTTGCATTTCTTCCCACTGCTATAATTTTGAGAACTGGCAGGTGACCAAAGAAGAAAAAAATGTGCATCTACCATCTACAGGGCAATGTAGGCTTTTTTTTATTATAATTAGGTAGCATAGATATTCATGATTAGATCAAGGTCAGAGGAGCAGAAAGTCAGAGCTAAGAACTTAAAGGTACAAAGAATAGAAATATTGCTTTCTAAAGTATTTCTTTTTTAAATAGTAGTGGCTACAATCTTTAAGTTTTTCAACAAAGCATTTAAAATAGCTCATCTATTTTATTTTAAAATGTGCACGCCTGGTGTGTTTGCCATGCACGTTTAAACTGGAGCTTGAAGTTTCACTTCAGGTTTTTTTTTCAGCTTCCCATTTCTGCTCCTGGTGCAGAAAACCAATCTGGGGATTATAATGACAACGGATTTTTCTTTTTAAGGCTGAGTCTACAAGACACACAAAATTATTTGTACAGAAGGCATGAGTTTTCTATTAAGTCTAATAGATTAATCCAGGAAGGTGGTGTGATGTTTAGATGTAGAGGTTTTCACGGGGACATCCCTCCTAACACTCGGGATAACTACCTTTGGATGGGACAATGGGCGCTCCCTTTGGGTAGACAGATTACCATATAGCTCCTTTTCTTGACCGCTCTAACTTACTGGCTCCCTCTCAGTCCATCTGATCAATTTAGGTTTATTACTTCCTCTTCTCTCTGACTTACAACCCATGTAGTTCATTGTCCGCTCTTGGGTACCTTTCCTCCTCTCACAGTCTCCTAATGGGGAGCCCGCCGATTTATTCTAGGGACCCCACTCTTCTCACCCTCTTTCCTTAAGTAACCTCTAGTCCCACAGCTTTTAATGCCAACTATACACCAAACGCTCAATTTCATTTGACCTCTCTCCTCACCTTGAAACTCATATATCCGACTTCCTATTCAACATTTTGATTTTGTTACCTAGCAGTCATCTCAAATTTAACCTGACCAAAACTCAACTCTTGATTCACCCAACTGCAAACGGATTCTATTCTTGTCTTCTCCATCTTCATGTAAGTCACCGAAACCCAGTGGTTTAAGGGGAAGTAAAGTAGCATCCTCAAATCTTCTCATTTCTTCAACCTCTCCCCACATTGGAAGATCCTATTGATTCTCTAACAACACATCCCATTCTGTTCACTTCTCTTCTTGCTGTTTTATGTCCAAGTCATCACGACTTCTTACCTGTATTCCAGCTTCCTCTTTTGTTCCTTAAAATCCATTATGCATACAACTACTAGAGTTCCAGAGTAACTTTTTAAAAATATACATCATATGTCCACTCTGCATAAAATTTCTTAATGGTTTCCCATAACATGGAGAATAAACTCCAAGCTCCTTATTTTTTTTTGTTTTTTTTTTTGTTTTTTTTTGTTTGTTTGTTTTTGCATTACGCGGGCCTCTCACTGTTGTGGCCTCTCCCATTGCGGAGCACAGGCTCCGGACGCTCAGGCTCAGCGGCCATGGCTCACGGGCCCAGCCGCTCTGCGGCATGTGGGATCTTCCCGGATGGGGGCACGAACCCGTGTTCCCTGCATCGGCAGGCGGATTCTCAACCACTGCGCCACCAGGGAAGCCCCCAAGCTCCTTATTTTTGGCCTGTAAAGTCTGACCCTAATCAAATCTTAGACCTCATCTCCTTCCAACATTCTACCTGAGCTACTGCCTCATTGGCCTTTCCTGTTCCTGAGCTTCTCCCTTCTCATTTCTACTTCATGCCATGCCTGATATATGCTTCTTCCAGGTCTTTTTGCCTATTTCCAGTCTATTCAATCCTCAGTTCAAATTTCAACTCTTTAGGTGTCCTCTATACCCTACCCACAATCAGTCTCTATCTTATCACCTCATTTTGTTTTCATCATTGAACTCACCTAATATTTCTCTGCTTGTTTAGTGTCTTCTCAGGGATCTCTAGATCTTGTTCACTACTATATTGTTAAGGCCTAGAAAAGTCCCTGACACATAGTAGGTACGTAATAAATATGTTAAATGAATGAATGATTGCATTCACATTTGTTTGGCATCAATTATGCACACTTGGAGGGCTAAAATTTTAGACCTCATTCATACCTAATCATTTTTTGTTCTTAACCATTTTGTTTTTGCTGCTTCATATCACCATATCAGGTACAATTATACTTGTTTAAATAAATTAATTTTTCAAAGTGTGTATTCAAGGCAGCGCTACTCAAAACTTGGTCCATGGGGTAGTGCTGATCATAAACTGTTTGTTACTGGTGTGCAACATAGAAAATAAAGACACTGAGAAAAAACATGTAGAAATATTATGGAAAGTTACATCATATGTCTGTTGAATCTAATAATCAAAAGATCAGGTTTTATATTTTGTATCTTTGTTTTTATTTTATTTTTTAGGTATTCCATTTTATCGTATTTCACAAATGTATTGACCATGATAGTTGAGAATTTTATTAAAAAAACTTATCTTTTAACACAGCTAGTTTCAGAAGCGCTAATCCGAACTACCTTTGATATGATACTACCTACTATGATAGTGGTATTTAACTACTTAATAAGACTGGAGGTATCAATTTATCATGCATAAAAGCAGATCCAAATTTATCTTGTGACAAATAGTGATTTGTTTATATGGAAAAGAACTAGTGGGTTTAAAACATATTACATTCAATAAAGTCCTGAATTTAAAACATAGGAAGGAAATTGGGGAGAATACCTCTTGAAATAACCCTTCATCCTGCAAATAGTTATTGTTTAATAATGAAGTCTTTTTGAAAGCACAGAGTAAGTTGGATCAATGCCAGTAATGACCCTCCTGTCTACGTGGCATTGTTTCGCAAGAGTTGAGCAGAGAACAGGTTGATGAGCAACAGAGATAAGACGAGAAGGAAATGTCAGGAAGTTAAGCCTCCTAGCCCAGACCTGTTCAAATTCAGTCTCTAGACTGTTCATCAAGACATTCTCAGTTTTCATCTTACCAAAATCTTAAGTAAACTAATTGAAATAGCTGGGAATAGTCTCCTAATAGAGAAGTTCTTTCTCCAGTAGTAAAGAGATGTCCCAATGACTTCCTTGTTAAGAGACACAGACCTTGGTCACTCACAGGTGCTTCTGTTCTCTTGGCCTTCTCAGTTCTGGTCTGGCCACAGTGACTAAGAGGCAGTAGTGACTGTAGATATGAGCCTAACTCCTGCCAGCATTATCCCAACATACTTCCACTTGACCTCAACACACTTCACAGAGGCCTCTGCTGTAATCACTCTTGGTCACTACCAATTTGGGCTGGATTGGATTCAGTGACTTAGAGGTGAAAGGCTCCATATTCCATTACCAGGCTCCCAGCTTCCTCAATTAATCAAAGACTGACATAATAGGTCTATTACAACTCTTAAAGAAAAGACCAGATCAAATCACTATCATCACTCTATAACCATAAAAAGAAATATTAATAAATACCCTTTATTTAAATATAAAAACCAATACCCTGTGGCATTTAAATGAACTTGGTTAGAAGGCATTTCACCTAGCATTTTACTATAGGAAACTTGAACATAATTAAAATGATGATCAAACTATTATCTGAGTTTCTACAGCAGCTTTCTTTGGAGAAACTCCAACATCTTTATATTTATTTTATCGTTTACCCTGCAGCCATGGTTTGGTGTCTTGGTAATTTGTGAAAGGGTTTATCTGGTCAAAAGGAGTGCTATGAGAAGTTGTATCATGATTGGCACAGCTGAACTGCTCACCAAACCGGGATCTCTTATCTGTCATTGTATCAGGAAGTCCTAATGGAGTTGAAGAAAAGGTGAAATCTGAAAGATCATAAAAGAAGCAACAATGAGATTGCAAATCACTAGCAGTAAGTGATTGCAAACATCTAAAGCAATAAAATACGGCTGATGCTAAAGCAACAGCCATATAAATCCAGAGGAAACTACTGGAAAAGTCAAAAGCCAACTAATCTAATGTGAACTTTTAGTGACACTATCAACATACATAAAGTCATTTGAAGAGTTCAAAGTTTAACCTTATGTCTGAAATTCAAGGATAAAGTCAAAGCAGAGAAAATATTTCCTTTCATCTACATGTCAAGATAAGAGACCGCCTCCTACCTAACAAGGAAAGTGCGGATTATTTATATGGCAATTTATATTAAAAACTAGTACTAGTTCTTTGTGTTAAGGCTATAAATGAAACTTCAGGTTGTCTTAGTCATTAATGTGTTCAAGTTAGAGGCTTCTGAGAGATTCTGAAATCTTTTACTTTGGTGCTTTATTTTGTCACCTTTCTTCCCTTTTTAATATGCTTCCACTGATCTTAGCTTTTTCATTTTTTACATCATCTGTCAGGCACCACCTTGGGCTGGTCACCAGGATGCCAGAGCCCTTGTCAGAAGCTTACTCCTTTGAATTCAACCCCTTGGGTGCTAAAATCTTCTCAATCACTTTATTGCCTTTCATCCTTACAATTGCCATCTTTCTGATTGACATTTTGGAAACTTGAAGAACAGTTCCTTTACTAATATGTAATATTTCCAATTGCTTGCAGGTTGCTCCCTCCTGACAACCTTTGGGGTGTTTGTTAATGCACTAAAAACATGCTGTCTGCAGTATTGCCACCTTGGTGGAGGTGTGACAAGCTGGTTAGGCCAAGGAAAAAAATGGCGGCCGCTACAGTGAGCTCCATGTGGAAGACACAAAATTTTTCTTCACCCTTCTCCCTCTCTTCATTTTTCAGCTCCTCTACAGAATGTGCCTTATGCAGGTGAGGAAAGGTAATTAATACTACCCCTAGCAACAACCAAATGACTGCATGTTAACATAACAAGTGAACATTTCTTTTCACCCCAACAAGTGCTTCCCATATACTTCATTAGGCTGTTACCATATAAATACATTACAGGCTCTAATTTTAAAAGCTAAGTGGGGTCAGACAGAGGCATATCTGAGGAGGACCTGGGTGTAATGTTTCTCCTATAGAACTATGAATGTCTGTCAGTAGGTGCAGACAATACTTCAGAGAATTTGTCATAAGGCCTAAGAGTAATGCACAAATATGAGATCTATGGATAATTACCCAACTACTCCCTTCCAAAGGTTTTGCCTTCGTGCTTGACCAAGCCTTTAAAAACTGGTACTAACAAGTAGCTAAAATGGCTGATTTGAGTACCACCCCCCACTGTACTCTTAAGTATAAATACTAATCAGCAAACGATTCTTTCCCTACCAATTCTTAGTTCCCTTGGTGAATCAGTCCCAATGCTATGAGGAAATCAAGGGGAAAATACTAAGTCCAAAATACTGTTTATAAGTATATGTGATTTTAATACAATTTTAATGTAGTAATGGTCAAAGAGTCACTTACTTATGAAGAAATATAAATGATTATAAAAGTCTTTGAAGAAATTTGGGACTCTGCATTACTAACCTCTACCTTGGAATCAGATGGCTAATGAGTGAGCTATATTCTTAAATCATAGAATAATAGAGCTGGGAAAAAACTTAGAGATTAACTTGTTCAACTACTTCATTTGTTGAAGAGGAAACTGAGGCTCAGAAAAATTAAGTGATTTTGAAGGGGATAAGGAGGTCATACAGTGAATAGTAGTGAAGGAAAAGCAGAATCTACCTTCTTATTCTTAGTACAATGCTTGCTTCTCTAAACCAGGGGTCAGCAAATTATTACCTGCAGGCCAAATCAGCCCACTGCCTTTTTCATATGTCCTGCAAGGTAAGAAGGTTTTTACATTTTTCTATGGTTTAAAAAAATCAAAAGAAGAAAAATGTTTTGTAGCAAAAGACAATTATATGAAATTCAAAATTCAGTGTCCGTACCCACAGACATAGAAAACAAATTTATGATTACCAAAGGGGAAGGTGGGGGGTGGGGAGGATAAATTAGGAGTTTGGTATACACACTACTATATATAAAATAGGTAACCAACAAGGACCTACTGTATAGCACAAGGAACTATACTCAATATTTTGTAATAGCTTTAAGGGAAAAGAATCCGAAAAAGAATATATATATATGTATATATATATATATATATGAATATATGAATCACTTTGTGGCACACCTGAAACTAACACAACAATGTAAATCAACTATACTTCAATTAAAAAAAAAGAAAGTAGCCCGTGCACAGCAACAAAGACCCAGTGCAGCCAGAAATAAATAAAATTAAATTCAAAAAAAAAAGGAAGAAAGTACAATTGTTAGAAAAGGATAAGTATAGAACTTCTGTTTGGTTAGAAGGATCCTGTCCTTCTAACCAAACAGAATAAAAACTTCTTCTTTAAAAGGAAAAAAATTCAGAATCCATAAATAAAGTTTTATTGGAACACAACCACTCCTGTTTGTTTGTCATAGTATGTCTGCTTATGCATGAAAACAGCAGAGCTGAGTACTTGCAACAGAATCCACATGTGGAAATATTGTCTATCTGGCCTTTTACACAAAAGTTTGCTGACCCTTGTTCTAAACAATGCATGAAAGCTAGGCTGACTTAGCAGATTCAACCTCTCTCTTGACTCCACAATAGTAGATGGAACAAAAACACAAAATTACTACCTGTATATATGTCATTAATAGCATGAAAACACACTCCCTCTTGCAAGAGCATCAGAATCACAACTAACTGCTGAGTAATCATCAACAAGAAGACACTGGGACTCACCAATAAAGATACCCCACATCCAAAGATAAAGGAGAAGTCTCAATGAGATGGTAGGAGGGGCTCAATCACAATAAAATCAAATCCCATAACTGCTGGGTGGGTGACTCACAAACTGGAGAACACTTATACCACAGAAGTCCACCCGCTGGAGTGAAGGTTCTGAGCCCCACATCAGGCTTCCCAACCTGGGGGTCTGGCAACAGGAAGAATTCCCAGAGAATCAGACTTTGAAGGCTAGTGGGATTTGATTGCAGGACTTTCACAGGACTAGGGGCAACAGAGGCTCCACTCTTGGAGGGCACACACAAAATAGTGTGTGCATCAGGACCCAGGGGGAAGGAGCAGTGACCCCATAGGAGACTGAACCAGACCTACCTGCTAGTGTTAGATGGTCTCCTGAAGAGGCGGAGGTGGCTGTGACTAACTGAGGGGACAGGGACACTGGCAGCAGAAGTTCTGGGAAGTACTCCTTGGCGTGAGCCCTCCCGGAGTCCACCATTAGCCCCACCAAAGAAACTGTAGGCCTGAGTGCTGGGTTGCCTCAAGCCAAACAACCAACAGGGAGGGAACTCAGCCCCACCCATCAGCAGACAAGGGGATTAAAGTTTTACTGAGCTCTGCCCACCAGAGCAACACCCAGCTATACCCACCACCAGTCCCTCCAGTCAGGAAGCTTGCACAAGCCTCTTAGATAGACTCATCAACCAGAGGGCAGAGAGCAGAAGCATGAAAAACTACAATCCTGAAACCTGTGGAACAAAAACCACATTCACAGAAAGATAGACAAAATGAAAAGGCAGAGGACTATGTACAAGATGAAGGAACATGATAAAACCCCAGAAAAACAACTAAATAAAGTGGAGACAGGCAAACTTTAAGAAAAAGAATTCAGAATAATGATAGTGAAGATGATCCAGGACTTCAGAAAAAGAATGGAGGCAGAGATCGAGGAGATGCAAGAAATGTTTAACAAAGACCTAGAAGAATTAAAGAACAAACATCTAGAAGAATTAAAGAACAAACAAACAGAAATGAACAATACAATAACTGAATTGAAAAATACACTAGACGGAATCAATAGCAGAATAACTGAGGCAGAAGAATGGATAAGTGACCTGGAAGACAGAATGGTGGAATTCACTGCTATGGAACAGAATAAAGAAAAAAGAATGAAAAGAAATTAAGACAGCCTAAGAGACCTCTGGGACAACATTAAACACAACAACATTCGCATTATAGGGGTCCCAGAAGGAGAAGAGAGAGAGAAAGGACCCAAGAAAATATTTGAAGAGATTATAGTCGAAAATTTCCCTAACATGGGAAAGGAAATAGCCACCCAAGTCCAGGATGTGCAAAGAGTCCCAGGCAGGATAAACCCAAGGAGAAACACGCCGAAACACATAGTAATCAAATTGACAAAAATTAAAGACGAAGAAAAATTATTAAAAGAAACAAGGGAAAAACGACAAATACAAGGGAACTCCCATAAGGTTAAGAGCTGATTTCTCAGCAGAAACTCTACAAGCCAGGCGACAGTGGCACGATATACTTAAAGTGATGAAAGGGAAGAACCTACAACCAAGATGACTCTACCCCGCAAGGATCTCATTCAGATTCCACTGAGAAATCAAAAGCTTTACAGAAAAGCAAAAGCTAAGAAAATTCAGCACCACCAAACCACCTCTACAACAAATGCTAAAGGAATGTCTCTAAATGGGAAACACAAGAGAAGAAAAGGACCTACAAAAACAAACCCAAAACAGTTAAGAAAATGGTAATAGGAACATACATATCAATAATTACCTTAAATGTGAATGGATTAAGTGCTCCAACCAAAAGACACAGGCTTGCTGAATGGATACAAAAACAAGATCCATATACAAGCTGTCTACAAGAGACCCACTTCAGACCTAGGGACACATACAGACTGAAAGTGAGGGGATGAAAAAAGATATTCCATGCAAATGGAAATCAAAAGAAAGCTGGAGTAGCAATTCTCATATCAGATAAAATAGACTTTAAAATAAAGAATGTTACAAGAGGCATTCAAGGACACTACATAATGATCAAGGGATCAATCCAAGAAGAAGATATACCAATTATAAATATATATACACCCAACGTAGGAGCACCTCAATACATAAGGCAAACACTAACAGCTCTAAAAGAGGAAATCGACAGTAACACAATAATAGTGGGGGGCTTTAACACCTCACTTACACCAATGGACAGATCATCCAAACAGAAAATGAATAAGGAAACACAAGCGTTAAATGACACAATAGACCAGATAGATTTAATTGATATTTATAGGACATTCCATCCAAAAACAGCAGATTACACTTTTTTCTCAAGTGTCCACGGAACATTCTCCAGGATCGATCACATCTTGGGTCACAAATCAAGCCTTGGTAAATTTAAGAAAACTGAAATCATATCAAGCATCTTTTCTGACCACAACACTATGAGATTAGAAATCAATTACAGGGGAAAAAATGTAAAAAACACAAAAACATGGAGGCTAAACAATGTGTTACTAAATAACCAAGAGATCACTGAAGAAATCAAAGAAGAAATCAGAAAATACCTAGAGACAAATGACATTGAAAACATGATGATCCAAACCTATGGGATGCAGCAAAAGCAGTTCTAAGAGGGAAGTTTACAGCAATACAATCCTACCTCAAGAAACGAGAAAAATCTCAAATAAACAATCTAACCTTACACCTAAAGGAACTAGAGAAAGAAAAACAAAGAAAACCCAAAGTCAGTAGAAGGTAAGAAATCATAAAGATCAGAGCAGAAATAAATAGAAACGAAGAAAACAATAGCAAAGATCAATAAAACTAAAAGTTTGTTCTTTGAGAAGATAAACAAAATTCATAAACCTTTAGCCAGGCTCATCAAGAAAAAGAGGAAAAAAAAAAAGAAAAAGAGGAAGAGGACTCAAATCAATAAAATTAGAAATGAAAAAGAAGTTACAATGGACACCACAGAAATATAAAGCATCATGAGAGACTACTATAAGCAACTCTGTGCTAATAAAATGGACAACCTGGAAGAAATGGACACAGTCTTATAAAGGCATAACCTTCCAAGACTGAACCAAGAAGAAACAGAAAATGTAACAGACCAATCACAAGTAATGAAGTTGAAACTGTGATTAAAAATCTTCCAACAAACAAAAGTCCAGGACCCCGATGGCTTCACAGGTGAATTCTATCAAACATTTAGAGAAGAGCTAGCACCCATCCTTCTCAAACTCTTCTAAAATATTGCAGAGAAAGGAACACTCCCAAACTCATTCTATGAGGCCACCACCACCCTGATAACAAAATCAGACAAAGATACTACAAAAAAAGAAAATTACAGACCTATATCACTGATGAATATAGATGCAAAAATCCTCAACAAAATACTAGCAAACAGAATCCAACAACACGTTAAAAGGATCACACACCATGATTAAGTGTGATTTATCCCAGGGATGCAAGGATTCTTCAATATACACAAATCAATCAATGTGGTACACCATATTAACAAATTGAAGAATAAAAACCATATGATCATCTCAATAGATGCAGAAAAAGCTTTTGACAAAATTCAACACCCATTTATGATAAAAACTCTCCAGAAAGTGGTCATAGAGGGAACCTACCTCTGCATAATAACCATATATGACAAATCATAAAAGACAAACCCACAGCAAACATCACTCTCAATGGTGAAAAACTGAAAGCATTCCCTCTAAGATCAGGAACAAGACAAGGATGTCCACACTTGCCACTATTATTCAACACAGTTTTGGAAGTCCTAGCCACGGCAATCACAGAAGAAAAGGAAATGAAAGGAATACAACTTGGAAAAGAAGAAGTAAAACTGTCACTGTTTGCACATGACATAATATTATACATAGATAAGCCTAAAGATGTGAGCAGAAATTACTAGAGGTAATCAATGAATTTTGTAAAGTTGCAGGATACAAAATTAATGCACAGAAATCTCTTGCATTCCTGTACACTAACAATGAAAGATCAGAAAGAGAAATTAAGGAAACATTCCCATTCACCATTGCAACAAAAAGAATAAAATACCTAGGAATAAACATACCTAAGGAGGTAAAATACCTGTACTCAGAAAAACTGTAAGACACTGATGAAACAAATCGAAGATGACACAAACAGATGGAGAGATATACCATGTTCTTGGATTGGAAGAGTCAATATCATGAAAATGACTATACTACCCAAAGCAATCTACAGATTCAGTGCAATCCCTAGGAAATTACCAGTGACATTTTTTACAGAACTAAAACAAACAATCTTAAATTTTGTATGGAGACACAAAAGAACCCAAATATCCAAAGCAATCTTGAGGGAAAAAAATGGAGCTGGAGGAATCAGAGTCCCTGACTTCAGACTATACTATAAAGCTACAGTAATCAAGACAGTATGGTACCAGCACAAAAACCGAAATATAAATCAATGGAACAGGATAGAAAGCCCAGAGATAAACCCATGCACCTATGGCCAACTAGTCTATGACAAAGGAGGCAAGGATACACAGTGGAGAAAAGACAGCCTCTTCAGTAAGTGGTACTGGGAAAACTGGACAGCTACATGTAAAAGAATGAAATTAGAACACTCCCTAACACCATACACAAAAATAAACTCAAAATGGATTAACAACCTAAATGTAAGACTGGACACTATAAAATTCTTAGAGGAAAACATAGGAAGAACACTCTTTGACATTAATCACAGCAAGATCTTTTTTGACCCACCTCCTAGAGTAATGGAAATAAAAACGAAAATTAAAAAATGGGCCTAATGAAACTTAAAAGTTTTTGCACAGCAAAGGCAACTGTATACAAGATGAAAAGACAACCCTCAGTATAGGAGAAAATATTTGCAAAGGAATGAATGGACAAAGGATTAATCTCCAAATATATAAACAGCTCATGCAGCTCAATATTAAAACAAACAACCCAATCAAAAAATGGGCAGAGGGCTTCCCTGGTGGCGCAGTGGTTGAGAGTCTGCCTGCCGATGCAGGGGACGTGGGTTCGTGCCCCGGTCCGGGAAGATCCCACATGCCGCGGAGCAGCTGGGCCCGTGAGCCATGGCCGCTGAGCCTGCGCGTCCGGAGCCTGTGCTCCGCAGCGGGAGAGGCCACAACAGTGAGAGGCCCGCGTACGGCAAAAAAAAAAAAAAAAAAAAAAATGGGCAGAAGAAGACCTAAATAGACATTTCTCCAAAGAAGACAAACAAATGGCCAAGAGGCACATGAAAAGCTGCTCAACATCACTTATTATTAGAGAAATACAAATCAAAACTGCAATGAGGTATCACCTCACACCAATTAGAATGTGCATCATCAGAAAATCTACAAGCAACAAATGCTGGAGAGGGTGTGGAGAAAAGGGAACCCTCTTGCACTGTTGGTGGGAATGTAAATTGATACAGCCACTATGGAGAACAGTATGGAGGTTCCTTAAAAAGCTAAAAATAGAATTACCATATGACCCAACAATCCCACTACTAGGCATATACCCAGAGAAAACCATAATTCAAAAAGACACATGCACCCCAGTGTTCATTGAAGCACTACTTACAAGAGCCAGGTCATGGAAGCAACCTAAGTGTCCATCAACAGACGAATGGATAAAGAAGATATGGTATATATATACAATGGAATATTACTCAGCCATAAAAAGGAACGAAATTGGGTAATTTGTAGAGACATGGATGGATCTAGAGACTGTCATACAGGGTGAAGTAAGTCAGAAAGAGAAAAACAAATATTGTATATTAATGCATATATGTGGAATCTAGAAAAATGGTTCAGATGAACCGGTTTGCAAGGTAGAAATAGAGACACAGATGTAGAGGACAAACATACGAACATCAAGGGGGGAAAGTGGCGGGGGTGGTGGTGGTGGTGGTGGTGGTGTGATGAATTGGGAGATTGGGATTGACATGTAGACACTGATGTGTATAAAATTGATGACTAATAAGAACCTGCTGTATATAAAAAATAAAAATCTAGAGGGGCTACATCCAAGATTCTGAAAGAAACTGGGGATGTGCTCCTCTGACTTCTTCCAAGTACGCAGTCTGATTCACGTGCTGGAGATTGGTTTGTCACCCATGCTAGAGACCAACACCCATCCTCTTCTACTAAGTGGGTTTTCAGATTCTTAAAGAAAAAGGCCACAGAAAATATTACATTATATTCACACAGAAAATATAAGTAAAGCCAAGCCAAATGAATCAGCTTTTTCTAAAACCTCAACTCCAAAAACTCTTTCTTCACAGGAGTTAATATTTAACTTCATGTTGCCAAAAAAACACAAACTTTCAGCAATGGTATCAGAGAGACTTGGTGTTGGGAAATACTTTCACTGAGGCTGAAGTCTGATCTGGTAGACTCTATTCTCATGTTAACTTCCCCCTTCCATTCCAAGAAACTCATCTGAACATATTTATCACTACAGGGTAGAAACAGTTTGTAAATCCAGGTTAGCTGTTTCTAACATATGCCAGCAGTATTCAAACACAGCAGTTTCAGATGATAGAGTAACTGCTTGGAAACTATTTGGATTATTTTAACATAACTGAACTAAGAGAATCCACGTTAAACTTTGGGTGCTTGTTCCTGCAATAAGTAAATGTAACAACTGCTGTTTATTAGCTTTTACATAATGCTGGAGTTGTGATGGGCTTCCCTAACTTTTAATCATAAGAGCCCTCAACCAGCTAAGGTCTTTTGCTAACTGTTGATGGTTAGACTTCAAGCTTTGGTAGTGGGTGTATTCTTTTAACCTCCGAAGGGGAGGAGAAAGATGGTAGTTTTGTAAGCTTGGATAGACACTCTAAGCCACAGCTTTGACACACAAGTAAAAGCATGATGCCTATTTAGTTCTAGGGTAACGTAGGTGAGCAGATAAGAGGTGCATATCTACAGGTGAACTTTTAAAACATATCACCATTTGCATCCCACACACTTTAATCACTGTCTCCCATATTGTTCTAGAACTGTACTGTTCAGTATGGTAGCCACTTGTTGCTCTTGAGCATTTGGAATGTGCCTTGTCCAAAAAGAAACATACTATACGTGTAAAATACCAGATGTTGAAGGCACAATATGAAAAAAGAACAATGTAAATATCTCATTAATAATTTTTATATTGATCGTGCTAAAATATTTTTACTTTATTGGGTTAAATAAATGTATTAAAATTTTTAAAAATATCATGAAAACATCTTAGAATGGAGAAATTAATCATGAGTACAAAAGTACTAATTGTTCCATGGGATGCCTCGAACCTTCTGTGCAAATAGCACATACTGATTCTTACCTTCATAATGTAGTGACCCCTGATTTTTTTTTTTTACTAAGTTCGAGTCTTCTCTGCAAACTGTTACATATTTTAAAATTTAACATAAATTAGAATAAATTTTGATAAGCTAATTTTTAAGCATATCACCAAATCTAGATGCCTAGTTTATTGCAAAGAACAAATACTAATACTTATTGACCACCTATATGTGTCAGAGCCTCTAAAAGATGACTTCACAGTGTCTAATTTAACCCCCAAAGCAAGCCTACAGGGCAGATTTTACTATTCTAAATCTGCGTCTCAGAGACATTAAGTGACTTGCAATTGGTTCTTGGTTACCCTACTAGCATATGGCAGAGGGGCTATCCCTACCCCAGGCTGGTATCAATGCCCACACTTTGCTGTTACCCAGTATGCCTCTCTTGCAGCTGGGTTAAAAATCCCTGGTACAGACTATACAGGTTCCAAAATCATATACAGTAATGTTATACCAGAAACTTCAAAGAAAATGTTTAGAATGTACTTCTCAAGGGAGGCAGAGGTAACTTCCATTGGGATAGGCTGGAATAAGATTTTTGCCTCCAGGTGAAATAATCACCAGTATAAAGGCGATCAAAATACCAAGAATAAAACATCATTGAATTCCATATTTTAAATTTAGTAGCCATTATTGACCTTCAGTTCCAAGACATACATTTAAAATATGTTGATATTAAGGCCAATGATGTTGCCATTTGACATTACTGGCCATTCAAAGGTGAAAATGAATCTTTATTGACAGCAGTTATTCCTGAATTCTCAGAGGCTTGTATGAAATAAAAGTATTTAAAATTTTTAAAGGAGATGATTTCAGAACTTGAGGCAGAAGCAGAAATGATTTCAAGCTATCGGGGCCTTTTTTTAGATTATGCAATATATTAATATTGCTTCACTAAAGATTAATAGTACATTTGCCACATTATTAAGTTAACAGGTTTCTGTGTCTGTGATTCATGCCGACAATAACTTTATTCCTGTTAACAATAATTCTCACTTGAAATCAGTAACAGAAACTTTCAAGTTGTACTGAGATCCTTTCAGTCTTAGAGTAGTTCTGCTGCCAGCACTATTTTAAAAACCATCATTCATTTTCCTCTGACTGGAGATACATGCTTAATATTTTGATTGAACTAGGGCAGAACTAGCTAATATTCCCTTCCCTCTTGCCATCTGTACCCAACCAAAACAATCCTGTTTACAATCCCAAGGGTCAAATTAAAGATTGGAAGATAAATTATCACCAGGACATATTTTATACAGATAGAAAGAATCTCAGTGAAAATGTGGTCCATTCCTGGATTTAGGCAGTTAACATAGCAATAGGCTCATTTTACAACTGGTGGGCTGGTTAGCAGCTATACTGACTTATGACTCTGCTTCTCCTTATACCTCCTCGAATTGCACAATTGATAATAGAGAAGGAGTTAGTGAAGGTTTCAAACAAGAAGCTGTTATCTGGATGTTTGAGCTGGGTTGCTCTCCCAGGATGGAGGTAAGGCAGGACTCCTAATGTAGTTCACACACTGTAAGAAAAAATGGAGAATCCATTCCTCAAGGACAAGACTTGGGTTGACTTTCTCGCCAAGCCACTCAGTGGCTTTGTGTGCCCCTGGGAATGAAAGAAATACTCTGTGCTACTAATGATAATGACAAAGATGTGATTATTGCAACACAGCTCATGAACTATAAAAGTGAGGAGATGCCCCTTTTCCTGTGACATTGTACTTTAGTTCTGATGTTGTGACCTAATGAGAGGTTAGGAATACTTGAAGAGACTCCAAGTTAATGTTAGAGTTTTAGTTAGTATTAGGTTTTTTTAAAAAAATTCTAACACTACCTTGATGGTTTCCAGTGAGGTAGAGGTGTTGTTAGTGTTTTGTTTTCGTTTTCATTTCTGCTACTTTATTGTGCAACTTTTTTCTTGGAGTTCCCTTTTTGGTCCTCTAGTGCCACACGATTAGTTTAAAAGGAGAGTATAGACACAAGTATGTTTTCTCTCCCTTTTCTCGTCTTACTTGGCTTATGTTAAAAACAAGGCCAATCCAGGTAGCCTACAAAGACAGCCTACAACAAGTAATGTGTTTCCTCACTGGGTCCCCTCTTAGGGAAAAATCATTCTTACCTATTTCGCCATCAAACTTGATGGTATTTAAAGGATCTAGTCTAGCCCCAAACTATTTTTTAATCCAGGTGAAAATGAAAGTCTTAATATTTTCTACTGGCTTTTGCTTTATTGTTGGGAAAAACAAAAAGCTTATTTGCTTATATGCAAAATTTATTACATGATTTCTTATGTGTCATCCCAAGCACAAAATTAGGGTCACTTTTACTTTTCCAAGGAAAATTAAGAAGATAGACTAGAGGACAAAATATTCGTCCATAAAGAATCAGTAGAATTGTCAATAGACTAGACACAGTTCCTACTCTCCTTTGTCAGTTCATAATCATGACCTTGGAGACCCGGGGAACATCCAGCTCATCTGTCACAGAGTACTGGCAAGGGACAAGGAATCTGCCACAGGACACTTCCTCCAAAGTTACTTTAAAATTTAAAATTTAAATGTCTTACTGAATGGCTCTTTCCCCCTTCAAATACAGATTCCTTCAGGATATTATCTGCAGACCATGAATTCCAACCTGAATTTGGGTGGATTTCTTCTGCCAGTTGCAGTAATGAATGTCGTCAGCATCCTACCACTACTACTTTTAGCTCCTTTAATGGAGTATTTCAGCACCTGCCTATATCCCTCTAAGAGAGATGGCCCATTTCTGTTGGCATGCATTAGTAAGTACAGCTTACCATTTCAAGTGAATGGTTTACAACTTTTAAAATAAAAAAACACTGTACTAGGATCTAAGCTAGCTATATGCTCTGGGGTAGTCTGTGACAAATTGGGAAGAAGGTGAATTTGAGAGTGATTATGTCCAGCTTCTCAAATCTCTACATAGATATCAGTGTCCCATTTTCTTTTCATCCTTTTATGCTTCCTTAGAAGATACACATAAAGACTTGGTGCAACTTCCAATGCCACCAAATGGCCTCTTCTTTTTCAAGTAAAGCAGTCTCTACTCTTAAGTCGATGCTGAGAATGTTCTTAAAAATTAACACAGGTAATGGACCTAAAAAATAATGCTGAGCTACATTTGGGAGGCTTTAACTTCTGAACCAGCAGAAAAATTTATTAAAAGTCAGTCGTATTCACAGCTTTAATGTAGTACTTCTTCCAATAGTAAAGTGTATAACAGTAGTTTTCAAACATTTTTTCCAGCTTTATTGAGATATAATTGACATACTGTATAAGTTTAAGGTGCACAGTGTCATGAATTGATGCAAGTCTATATTGCAAAATATTTATCACAATAAGGTTAGTTAACACATCCATTACCTCACATAATTACAGCCTTGCTGTTGTTATGGTCTACTCCTATTTTTTAAAATTAATTTATTTTATTTTATTTATTTTTGGCTACATTGGGTCTTCATTGCTGCGCGTGGGCTTTCTCCAGTTGCAGCGAGCGGGGGCTACTCTTCGTTGCTGTACACGGGCTTCTCATTGCGGTGGCTTCTCTTGTTGTGGAGCATGGGCTCTAGAAGCGCGGGCCTCAGTAGTTGTGGCACATGGGCTTAGTTGCTCCGCAGCACACGGGATCTTCCTGGACCAGGGATCAAACCCGTGTCCCCTGCATTGGCAGGCGGATTCTTTGGTCTACTCCCATTTTTTAAAGTGAAAAAAAATCTAGGACTTCTTACTCAGAACACAATCAATAGACTGTAAAATAAAATTTCTGCCAATGAAATGGGAGAGAAGGAGCATTCTGGTCACACTCTCCTCTGCCTCGCTGTGGTCCCTCAGGTGCTGCCGTGGAACAAGATGACAAACGATGGTACAGGAAAACCAGGCTCAATCTAACGACCAGAAATGGAGGTCTCAGCCCCTGCTCTGTACTGAGCTGCTCCTGAGTGAATTGGAAAAGCCACTTAACCTTTCTTGTCTTCTAGTTCACTTATTTTTTTTTATTGAGGGGCATGCCTGAGATAAATTTTGGGTCCCTTTGTTCTGTAAGACTTTTGAAATCATTCAGGGTGACACCAGTACCTGGAGCCCAATTGGGACACAGAGTGAAAACTCTATAAATGTTAACTAATATTGAGTCATCATTTGCAAGGGGCAGGTCTCATTGTTTGGTGAGTATAAACACAAAACAAAGGGAGTTTGAAACGCTTAAGAAATAGCATGGGGCTTCCCTGGTGGTGCAGTGGTTGAGAGTCCGCCTGCCGATGCAGGGGACACAGGTTCGTGCCCTGGTCCGGGAAGATCCCACATGCCGCGGAGCGGCTGGGCCCGTGAGCCATGGCCGCTGAACCTGCGCGTCCGGAGCCTGTGCTACGCAACGGGAGAGGCCACAACAGTGAGAGGCCCGCGTACCGGAAAAAAAAAAAAAAAGAAATAGCATGCAATGGCAACTTTATGTCTTATCATCTACTTGAGAAATAACTTCATTGAAATAGCCAAGGTCAAGCAACTGATTCTTTTCTCTTGGTTAACCAGTTGTTATTCTTAATTCCTCCTTTGTAGAGATCTGTGAAGACCAAGCAGTCTTCTAGTAACCCATTATCATATATTTTGCTGTTCCTCTGTTTATAAATTACATTTTAGGGTATGTGCTTCCTATTTACCAAAGCCATCAACAAGATCACATCACAAAGTAGATTTGTTTTTGGAAAGAACTCAAGTGACTAAACTCTCCCTAGTTTATTTTATCTTCAACTGTAGAGGTCTTTAGTGCATATTCTGTTTTGATTTATTCCATAAGCCAGTAACCCTGACATTGTTTATTGTCATAGGTTTAGGCAAACTATAAATCTTAATAGGTTTTGACAGTCCTTAAATCTTAAAAAGTGTTTTTTTTTGTCTGCCAGTGAAATCCAAATCAGTATTAGTGAATGCCCGACACTATTTGAGGAAACAAAAGAAAAGACATCGTACCTACCCACAGCAAGTGTACTATTAATATATTGAATGCAGAAGAAAATGGGGGTAAATTTACATTGCAAAATACTAGACACTTTGGCAGTCCTGTTCAGAATCATGAAAATTGAGTCTATGCTTCCAAATTATGCTTTAGTACTAAAAAATTTTTTTAATTGGGCTACTTTAGAGAAATATGGTATACAACATGACTGAAAGAACTACTTTAAAAATCCTTCCTGGGGGCTTCCCTGGTGGCGCAGTGGTTGAGAGTCCGCCTGCTGATGCAGGGGACACGGGTTCGTGCCCCGGTCCGGGAAGATCCCATATGCCGCGGAGCGACTGCACCCGTGAGCCATAGCCGCTGAGCCTGCGCGTCCAGAGCCTGTGCTCCGCGGGGGGAGAGGCCACAACAGTGAGAGGCCTGTGTACCGCCAAAAAAAACAAAAAACAAAAAATCCTTCCTGGGAATTCCCTGGCAGTTCAGTGGTTAGCACTCCACACTTTCACTGCTGACCAGGTGAGGGCTCAGGTTCAATCCCTGGTTGGAGAACTAAGATCCCAAAAGCCATGCTGTGCAGCCAAAAAAAAAAAAAAAAAAAAAAATCCTGAGAATAAGAAATCTTAAATTCACTTGAAATATGAGCAACTTTCTCTTGGACAATCCTCCACTCTTGCATATTTGAAATCATGTTTATTCTTAAAGAAGTGTGTGTGCTTTTCTGGATAGAGGAAAGTTAGACAGAGTTATCTAACATATTGTTTGATGTTAATGAACTAAATATTCCCTATGAAGAGTGGTAACAGACTTATTGGGCAGGAAAAAGAAAGAAACTAGATTCATCTAAAAAAACTGAGCTATATTCTTCTGCATACAGAATACTGAATTCAGTTGTTTCTAAGCCAGACTCCATTCATTTGTTCATTTACATACTTGTTCACTTATTTGCATAACATTTTGCTATGGGAATATAAAGAGGTATGCATCTTTTTAACTAAATGTTTGCTTAAGTTTTCCATATTCTGCTTGTGATTATGGAAGATGAATAAGTTTTATCAGGACATATAAACATAAACCTAGGGTACTTTTTGATAGTAATTTACATAACTGAATTAATCTAACATTAAAATTTACTTTCACTTTGAACCCAAGTGCCTTGAAAATGTGAGTGAAGTATATAAGTATATAAATTATGAACATACAAATATTTATGAATTCCTAATTGGAACCTAGGCACCTTCATATACATACCCCACTTAACTTCATGCTAATTCATCATTTACTAGGTCAAGGGTCTCAAAGATAATGTCTTATTTGAATTCAGACCTTCTAATTCTAAGCCCATTGCATCATCATCATCATCATCATCATTATCATTATTCCACTTACCAGCCATACATGGTTCTTAGATTATAGAAGTTATCAGTGTTAATTTGGAATCCTGACTGCGATTTCCAATTAAGGCTATGAAGTGAATGAAAAATTTTGTCATCACAATGAGTAGCTGCTCCTGGAGTCCCCCACTCCCTTTCACATTCAGTCATTCCCCATCATGTTTAAGGAGGCAGATGGTATAGACAATGACGATGCCTAGTGTTTGACATGGATAATCACAGCCCCGGCCAAGAGTGAGGGATAGAGAAATCTCATTCAGTTGGTCAAACTAGAAATTTAATAAAGGGAAAAAAATGAGCTCACTTTCCTTCATCTAGCTCATAAACAGTGCAACGAAAGAGGAGTTTCTTATTCAAGATAGGACATTCTTGAGTTTATCAGCTATAGAAAACAACAAGTGTACCAAAGTACCAACAATAAAAAAATCTCCAAACCTTCCAGAACTGTGAAAGGCAAAGGTTTGATAACGCTCAGAGTGTTTCATCAAGACTGTATTTTCCTAATGTTACATGTGACAGATTTGTCTGTTTAAAAGTCAGTCTTAGTACACTAAAAATCTAGAATCAGTGATAGTGTGATTTATCCTCTGTCATCGTTGGATATCCTTTGTTTTAGCCTTTTTCAGTTCGAAAATATTTACACCATGAGTATTTCCTTTCCTTACCATTAACTAAAGCCCTGCAGTATGTGGCGTTTAGTAGCTAGCGCTGACACACACAAGTATTAATCTGACTAAGATTAGCCTAATTAAGATTGTTATTAAGCCTTATACAAAGCAGACGTGTACAACACAGCAGGTAGCAATTATCTGGGCTTTTAAGTAGCATTGATATTGAAATGCAGATGAAGTATATTCAAATATCTGCCAGACCTTCCTCTTTAAAATAAAACTTGAAAATTCAAATTCTAACTTAAAGTCTTTTATGATATAGGTACAGCCAAGGTGTTGGTTCCTTCTTGTATAACCATTAACTTCTACTAGTCCTAATAATTGGCAGTGATATAAAATTTCTTTTTGGTTGGAATCAAAATGCTTGATAAATTAAAAACCAAGTCAGAGATCCAAGCACCTTCATTGAAAGTAGGATTATTTCATCAAAACTACTTTTTCTCTATTATAGTTTTTAGAACTGTGACATTTTCCCAAGAAACATCACAGTGTATACCCATCGCAAAATACCTGGCAAGAGGAAGTGTATAAACACTAAAAGAAGTAACATGCAAATATCTAGCCTGAATAACTCGTTCATTCGGTTGTTCACTTGTTTAATGAAAGCAGGTTAATGTTCTCAGGTTCTTACTTTTAAAGTTGACGTGAACACTGGAATTAAATTTGAGGCGACCATCTAGTAAACCATCTGAAGCAATCATTTATGCCTTACAGATACACTTGTATAACTGATCTCCATGTAAATGAGTTACCTGTTCCAGATTCAGAAGTTTAAACACAAACTGAAGCCGAATCTCCTGAAATGAGTTCCCAGTGGTCTAAAGAGAAACGAAAGACAGAATATGGATAGCTCAATTCAAATACAGCAACATACCACTAGTAGGAGAAACAATAAAGCACAAAACATATGCCATTCTAATAGTGGGTGAGAAGGATCTTCCACAAAGGCAGCAGATATGTATGATGATAAAATCACAGCTGTCTCTATAAGAGTGTTTTATGGACACCAGTATATTCTTACATTAGCTAATTTCATATTCTCAGAATTTTCCAAAATCATGGATCCAAGGGCAATTTCTCAAGGACTCAGTAGAATTCCATACTTACTGTTGTGTTACACATCAGAGACTCATACATCAAACTACACGTAAAAAACCCATAGTTTTCTCAGTGAGGTAAATTTAACCAATAATGGAAGAATCTTAACATATCTATATTGTAGTATCAGATTCTGCTTCAATAGGAAATGGCAAGTACAACCGAAATGTTGGAATAAATTCTGACTTTTAAAAATTTCATTGTGGTCTAGTTTGGAAAATTATTACATGGTGGGATAATAGAACAAACTATAAGAGCTTTAAGACTTTTATAGACCTGTCTACAATCACACAGCCAATATTAAAACATACATTATTTATCTGAATATAATATCTCCTTTGGAACCATGTGCTTTATCTTGTAAATACAGATCTGCTAGAGGTGTAAAATGTGTACGTTCTGATAAACTGCACTCTGCTTTGGACGAGTTATGATCTAATAGAAGTTAGGAATAAAAATGGAGCAGATTAAATTTAGGTTGGAATCCAACTTTGTTATGAATTTTTAAAAAGCCATTTTTCACTTGCACCAGAGTGCAGCAGCAAATAAAAAGCAAATGTAGTTACCTAGATGCTTCAGGTAAAATACACTTTGCCCTAAAATATCTAGGTAAATGAGTTAAATATTTGTGCTTTGCTTGAAATTGGAGAACTACCTTTCATTGGGTTTTCCTAGACCAGGTCTCAGAGTGCTCTATGCTAGAGAAGTTTAATGTGTGTAGAAATCTTCTTGGATCTTGTTGAATGCAGATCTGATTCAGTCCTTCTAGGATGAAGCTTGAGATTCTGTATGTCTAGCAAGCTTCCAGGTGATCCCTAAGCTGTTGATCAGGGACTATACTTTGAGTTTCAAGGACAGAGCAAGGGGCCAAGAGACTTCTCTCTCACATTTCACGCCTATGTGCAGGAAACAGAGGCCCAGGTAAAAATGCCACAATTCCGCATCAAGTCAGAGCTAAAATTCATCAGTAAGCCATAAAACCTGATGACTAAACCAAGGTTTGGCCAACCACTACACTCACGGGCCAAATCTGGCCCCAACTGCCCTAGCAAACTGCTTTACATATAGTGGTAACAGAGTAAATATTAAATTGAATTGACATTTCAGGTCTCTTTCTGGTGAGTCTTAATGTGCCAAGTAATCTAGATAAATCCTGTGATGAATTTTATCTTAAAGGTAGATAATATTAAAATTCCTTTTTTAAATATGAACTGTTAACAGAGCCAAAATCTCCATTAATGAATGGGCCTTCGTGGAACCTAATTTAAAGTAATAATAAATTTTAAAATTCCTCAAATTTTCTGTTATTCAGATTTCCTCCCTTTTTACACCTTCTATTTCTTGAGGTCTCAGTAAAGAGCAGATTTTATGGATACATTTAAATGCTGAGATACAATCAAAAACTTTACCTACCAGTTTCTCTATCAACCAAAACAAACACTAAGCTATTTAAACATTAGATTGATTTTTCTGAATTGAAAGCTTTGCCTTATCTGAACTTTTATGCAAGTTAGCAAAAGGTGACTATCTCTAAATTTCAAGTAAATTCCATCAAGCTAAAGTTTGCCTCTGCTCTAACAATGGGATTAAGTCCAGTAATAGGAATGATAAATTGAGAAATGGAATGGTTGCAGTAGATATAAACTGTACCAAAATTGTAACAAAATCTCTACTCATTTTCAACCAAAAATTCCTAGATAATTCCTTAAAAGTAAAAGAGAAAAGATGAACCACTATCTGAATAATTGCTTCCATTTATATCTGTTTCCTAGTTAATTCACCTTTAATATTTTTTTCCTAAGCCAAAGTTTCTAGTCTTTAATTCTGTAATAGCTGCTTTACTTTTTCTGGAAAGATTAGAGAAATGTCAGAAAACTGAGGACTGATGATGCTTACAGGTTATTTCAAAACTGTTTTTCAATAATAATTAAAATCTTATAAAGAGATCATTTTATTTAAAATTTTCCCAAATCATTTTTGATTCAGATATATCTAAAAAAGTTATCAGAATAATATAACTTATCTGAGGATAAAAGTTCAAAACCATTGCTTTAGCTTCAATAACAATTGCTACTAATTGCTACCAGGAACCGTTACAATAATAACTGTACATTGTCTTTAAATCTCATAGCCATCCTACAAAGTAAGTGTCTTTAACCCCATCTTAGAGCTGAGGAAAGAGATAATGAGGTTAAATAACTGAGGCCATGTAACCAGTAAGTCAGGAAATAGGGAACTAATGTAGCCATTTCTGAGAGACCAGAGCCTGAGCACAGGAAAATCACACAACACAGTTAGCTGGCATCTGGATATCCTCGGAACATCAGCAAAAACAACAGATGTTGAGGATACATCCTCTACTGTCCATGTGTAAGAAATGCTATAGCCTATTACACTGATTTGGAGGCTCTTTAAAATTTTTTTTTCTTTTTCACTTTTTCTTCAGTTGCTGGCAATCTTTCTGCTGCATTGTCTGTGATGGTAGCCAGCTTCTTTGAAATACACAGAAAGCACTTCCATCCAGTCGAGCAGTCTCTTTCAGGCAAAGTTGCCACCATTTCCTCCATGCCCTGTTTCCACCTGGTTCTTCAATACATTTTACTTGGAGTGGCTGAAACTCTGGTCAACCCAGCCTGTGAGTAACAATTTTTTCACCACCTGTTAGAACATACTGAGTCTTCACACAGAACACATCACCTCAAGCAGCTGGAGATCTAGTCCCACCCTGGAGATTTCCCACAATGCTTCAGAACAAGCCTATGCATCACCCTCATTTTTAAAAAATGTATAATTACTCTTCCTTCCTTTACTACATACAGACTATCATTAATTCTACCTGAATATAGATAGAATGGAACGTACGATTTACTAACTTGGTTAAAGGCAGTGATCATTTGGTCAGATACATGACAGGAGGAAAAAACTGTGCTAAAATCTAGAAGACACCACTGACATATGCAGATGCAAACTCTCCTCTTCTCCCTTCCCTGTTCCCACCCCGCTCCTTCTCATTCATAGATAAACTCACATACATACTCCCTCCAAGAATGACATTTCTAATGTACTTTCAGAGTATATAAGTATGCAAAGCAATGAAAATTTGAGTCAATTTTCCAGACAACTCAATGTCTTTAAATTAAATTACACTAAATTAAGTGGGATCACTAGTGTTTCATAAGACAGGTTCAAAGTAACTTTATTAAAAATCAAGCGTTTTCTGGCATATCTAGATGGCTGATATTAATTAAACTAGCCACTTAAAAATTCATCACAATATTTCTGTGACTTCTTGCACAGAAATGTGTGTGTGTGTATTTGTGTGAGTGTGTGTGTGTATTTATCAGTGTGATCTATTGCATCCTAGATTTCTATCTTCCTTATTGTTCCCTGTATGGGGAATCCTGATTGTAACTCAAGCACCAATTATACTTTACCATGATTATTTTTATAACTTCCTAACTCTTCCTACCTTTAACATCTCTCCTGTTCTAGCTACTCAATTCACAACCTTTTGAGTAATTATCCTAAATGACAATTCTACCAATTCTACGATTCTTTCCCTTGTTTAAAATCTTCAATGATTCTATTATCTTCAGTTATTCTTAAATTCCTTAAAGAAATATATATTTTATATATATATACATGCACACGTACACATACATATATATGATGCTGAAGCAGTTCTTTGAAAAAAGTCAAAATAAAATTGTGTCATTACAGTCATATATATGTTAGACTTCTTTCTTATAATTTTAAATCATTTCATTCCACATGAAATAAAAGGTTTTATGAGATTCTAAAATGTGGCTATCACTGTTTAACACTACAAGGAATACAACAGAAGTATAAAAGAATGCCACCACACAAATATTTGTGACTTCCTTGATGTTTCCAGAAAATTGTTGGACGTAGTCAGCCAGAATTTTATAGGTTAGATGTGAAGAAAGGTAATGTATGAAGGTGATGAGTGAATACAGTCAGGAAATGCCCAGCCAGCTAAGCAATTGTGGTTCAACACACAAAAGCCAGAGAGGCACTTACACACATAGACTTAAAAAGGCAGATCATGTAGTATAAATCATTTAGTCCACCCATCCCTGATTTACCCATCTGGAAACTGAGGTCAAACTAAGTCAACTGACTTATCCTCTACAGAGCTCATGGGGTAGGGACCAGAAACTTTGTTTTGATTTACAGCTTTGTCCCTTACTACATGTGTGACCTTAAAAATTCATTTAACCACTAAGCTTCACCTTTTAGATCTTTAAAATGGAAATAATTATACTCCTTCCTCATATCACAGCATCCGTGTAACAGTCAATGGGAATGAAGCCTACTTCTTGAGAATTAAATGACATAAAATGTGAAAGGGTGTTTTGAACCGTAAAATCAAGAATCACTCTTCTGGAAGGCAGTACAGCATAGCTGTTAATATCTATGGTCTTAAAGTCAGGCAGATCTGAATTCAGACCCACTTCAGCCACTGACTGGTTGTGTGACCTTGGCAAAATTATTCTGCATTTCTGAGCCTTTCTCATCATCTATAAAATGGGGAAGGGATATTGTAAGGACTAAGTGAAATATTTCACGTAAAGGAAAAAAGCAGAGTGTCAAATATATAGACAGCACTCAGTATTAGCAGCAGTCATGTATGCTGTTATTTTTGTTACTATCTTTCACATAAATTAATAGTCCAAGACTCGGGGCTCAAGCACAGATGTACGGCTCATAACTCTTTCTACCACACCTACCACAATGTGAGCACCAGGAGACCTGGCAGTGTGGGCACAATCGTGTCTTTCTCACCAGTCGTTCTAGGTCCCTTTTTTCTCCTTACTTCTCACCTCCAATCCAACAGCAAGTCTTTGTCTTTACTCTGAAATATAATCTAAATCTGGCCCTGTCTCCAAATGAATTGATCTATGAAACACAAACAGACTCAGAGACCTAGAGAACAGATCTGTGGTTGCCAGAGGGGAGGGGGTGGGGGAGGGAAGGACTGGAAGTTTGGGGTTAGCAGATGCAAATTATTACATATAGGATGCATAAACAACAAGGTCCTACTATATAGCACAGGCAACTATATTCAATATCCTGAGATAAACCATAATGGAAAAAAACCCATTAAGAAGTGTCTTTATATGTATAACTGAATAAACTTTGCTGTATGGCAGAAATTAATACAACATTGTAAATCAACTGTACTTCACTAAAAATAAAATTTTTTAAAATGAAAAAATGACAACTAAATCTGGCTCTGTCTCACTATGTCCTTTGCTATCCACCTGGTCTCTAATCCCAATTCCTTTTTTTTTTTTTTTTTTTTGGCCATGCTACAAGGCATGCAAGTTCTTTCCCAACCAGGGATTGAACCCTTGCCCCCTGCATTGGGAGCATGGGGTCTTAACCACTGGACCGCCAGGGAAGTCCTCTAATCCCAATTCTTTCTGAGCCTCCTAACTTGTCTCCCTGCTTCCTCTCCTGCCTGAGCCCATTCTCTTAACAGCTATCCTGCTCTTTCTAAAACATCAGTCCTGTCGTTCCCCTGCTTAAAATTCCACAATAGGGATTTGGAGATAAATTCCTTAAATGGTGAGTAAGACTCCACATGATTCAGCCTCCGTGTACTGCTCCAACCACATTCTATAACATTCTTTCCCCTGATCGCTTCACTAGAAATTTGATGATCTTCATTCTGTGTTTCTAAGGTGTCAAACTTATTTTTGCCCCAAGGCCTTTGAATTTCTTCTGTCTAGAATCTCTTTTCTTTCCTCTTCAAGCAGCTGGCTTCTCCTCATTATTGAGTTTTCTCAAAGATCATCTCGTCAGAGAGGATTCCCTGGTCATCCCATCATCTTCCAGTCCATTACCCTGTTCCACTTTTTTTAAAATAACACTTGTGAGAATCAAAAATTTTCTTATTTATAAGTGTATGTTTATTGCCTGCCTCTCACCATGAGAATGTACAGTCTTGAAGTACATTTTCTGATCTTTCTTTTTCATCTCTGTATTCTTCTGTGTTCTGAAAAGTACACATATATGGTAGGTGATAAATAAGTATATTTTATATACTAGATTGAATAAACTAATGAATGGATGAACTCTATAGCCATTTCTATTTGAGTATAATAAAAATATATTATTCAAATTACTGACAGTGTCCTACGTTGTTAGCACTGAGAAAGCAAGCACAGTGGATCACTTCCGAAATTTCAGTGGACATTTTTTACCCCGCTAAGTCATGGTGGACATTGAAGATGATCCGCAAGAAAAAAAAAAAAAAACACTTCAAATTATGTCTTAATCATGGCAGTGTATACCCCAGCTATCTCATAACTTATTTTTGTTTATTCAGATAATACTGTGTGGGTGTCTACAATATGCCTGACACTGCTCTAGGAACTTAAGACACATCAGCTTAAAAAAAAGAAAGAAAATATTTCTGCCATTGTAGGACTTATATTCTACCAAGGGGAGAAAGGTAATACACAATAAATGTAATAAATACATCACAGAGCATGTTAGAAGTTGATGAGTGCTAAAGAAGAAAAGATAGAAAAGGATAAGGGGAATCAGAAATGCCAAGTAGGGAGAGAACAGGTTGCAGCATTAAGAGATTGGTCAGGATAGACCCCAGTGAGAGGTGACATTTGAGCAGAGACTTGAAAGAGTTGAGGGAGTCATCCACATGGATATATGTAAAGAATATCATTGCTGGAAAAGCAGTCAGTAAATGCAAAGATGGGAGGTGTGTCTGGCAAGAAAGTGCAAGGGGTCTCATGCAGTTGGAGGAGTGAGGAAGAGAGAAACTGGTAACAGATGAGTCAAAGTGGCCATTATAAAGACTACAACTTGGGGCTTCCCTGGTGGTGCAGTGGTTGAGAGTCCGCCTGCCGATGCAGGGGACACGGGTTTGTGCCCGGGTCCGAGAGGATCCCACATGCCGCGGAGCGGCTGGGCCCGTGAGCCATGGCCGCTGAGCCTGCGCGTCCGGAGCCTGTGCTCCGCGGGGGGGAGAGGCCACATCAGTGAGAGGCCCGTGTACCGCAAAAAAAAAAAAAAAAAAAGACTACAACTTGGGCTCTGAGTGACATGGGAAAAGGAGTGACATGATATTACTCACACTTAAAAAAAAGAAAAACCCTCTCTCTGCTGTAGAGAATATACTATAGTGAGGAAAAGGATAGATACATGGAGGTAATAATCCAAGGAAGACAAATGAGTGTCTCAGAACAGGAAGAAGCAGTATAGGTAGTGAGAAATAGTCAAAGTTTAGTCATATTTGAAGACAGACCACTAGAGTGAAAGAGGGGAATTAGCGATGACATCAAAGTTTTTGACCTGAGCAACTGGAAGGATGGGGTTGACATCTATAGAGAGAGAACAGGCTACCGGTGCAGCAAGCCTTGAGGAGAAGATCACGAGTTTCATGTTGGACATGTTGAGGATGAGCTGTCCAACAGAGATATCAAAAAGGGCATTGGATATCCAAGCCTATGATTTGGTACTGAAGTAGGGGACAGATGCAATTTGACAGTCATAAGCATTTCAGTGGTATTTAAAGTAATGGGACTAGTTGAGATCACCAAGGGAGTCAGGGTACATAGAAAGTCAGTGTAGACAGAGAAGAGGATTCAAGAACTGAGAGCCCTGAGGCACTCCATTATGAAGACATTCAGGAGATGAGAAACTTGCAAAGGAGATAGAAAAGAACCTGAGTAAAGAAGAAAACCAAGAATGCAACATCTTAAAAGTCAAATGAAGAAAAGGTATCCAGGAGGAGGGAATGATCAACTGTGTCAAATGCTGATGGATCAAACAAGCTGAGGACTGAGAATTGACTATTGAATTAAACAATCTATGGGCTATGGGTGATTTTGGCAAGAGTTTTTTGTATGCCCAGAATGGGAACGTTCAAAAGCCTGACCAGAATAAGTTTAAGGGATAACGGGACAAGAAGAATTGGAGATGATTCATTTGAAAAACTTTGCTACAAAGGGAAACAGGGGAATGAAACAGTAGCTGACAAGGAATGGGGTTAAGAAAGGGTTTTTTATTTGTATTGGTTTTAAAGAAGAAAAATGATGGCATCACAGATTATTCTGGTGGGAATGATTCAACAGAGAGGGAAAATTGATGGTGTCAGGAAAATACAAGTTGAGAATTTGGCTTACACAGTAGCAAGCATAGTTCATCAATGGGGACAGTTTGGAAGTCAGAGTGTGTAGATGCAGAAACTCATGGTGTGGAGATTCTATGGAAATTCTCTTCCAGCTAATTCGATATATTTAGTGAAGTAGGATGCCAAGCCATGAGCTGAGGATGAAGGAGGACATCTTGAGGGTTGGAAGAGAGAGGAAAGGCGTGTAGTCGTTGTCTAGAACAATGGGGAGTGAAGGAACCAGGGAGATAATACAGAAGTTACCACGGAGCATAAGGAGGCCATTTGAGGTTTGTGGGCAGGAATTTAAAATGGGTTGGTCAACGGGGTTATAAGGTTTTCTCCAGCCACATTAGACTGCATGGATATAGGAGCAGAGATAGCAGATAAAGAATTGTTTTGCCAATCAATTTCCAGAAAGCAAGAGACAGGCAAAGAAATGAGGGAATGTGGAAGAATATGACTCTGACAGTTGAACTTAACTCATCCAGTGGAACTTAACTTGAGTAAAAAGAGTAGTGAGAACATGAAGGGCATGAAAGAGGTGAAAATAATAAAAGGAGTAATGGAGTGGAGGCCCTGAAGGAGGACAAGCATTCTGGTGGTTGAGTAGTCAAGAGTAAGCTGGGAAGATGTAAGGTGGTAGTCAGAGGGGAAGGCACAAAGTTGAGATTATGGAATGGTGACAATTATTACTCTAGGGCATGGGTTGGCAAACATTTTCTTAAAAGTGTCAGATAGTAAATGGTTAGGTTTTACACTCTACTCTCTGTTAGAACTACTCAACTCTGTCATTGTGGTGTATAAGCAATCAGAGACAATATACAGTGAATGCGTGTGGCTCTGTTCCAATAAAACTTTATTTATAAATAGGTGGCAGGCTGGACCTTACCTGACTGTAGTTCAACAACCCTGGTCTGGGGTGCAAGATTCAGGGCGTGACCATGGGTGTGAGTGGCTGATGTCAAGTGGAGGACAAGGACATTGGAAAGGAGGTCAGGAACCGGGAAACCAAGAGATGGCAGGATGGAAGGTTGGGAGGATGATCTATATGTATGTGTGTGTTAAAATTGCTGAGGATTAAGGCAGAAGTGGAACTGGAGAGTGTGACCATTAGAGGGGAGCTGATGACTTTGAAAAATAGAGGAAAATGTCTTAGCGATTGGTGGCTGACAGCACAAAAGAGAAATATTAGGTGATATAATTGGGTAACATGAGATTCAAAGTTGAAGCTTTTTAGGGATGAGGAAGGAAAAATGACCTGAAAATGGAAATAGTATAAAGTTCCATTTTCTAGTTCTGTGGTGCTTCTCCACATGTTCAAAATAACCCCTCACCAAATGCAATAAACACATTTTAACTGTTTAAGAACAACTGGAGTAAAAGAAATTTCCAGCAAAGAGTTCCTAGCACCAGGTGCGTCAGGAAGGCAGTTCTGGCCCTAGAGTTCGTAGATTCCGCATATGCTGTGATGGGGCATCTTTGCAAAACACTAACCACCCTCCACCTGGAGACACATTTCAGCTCTCTTTGGCAAGAAGACCAGCTTTCCCGTACACTGAATATTTTCTACAGTATCTTCACAGTAAAATGAGAATTTTAGAATAGTGGCAGACTTGTTGATCATATCTATACTACAACATGCCAAAAGAAGTATCATGGAGCCTAAAATATCAATCTGGTGATCACCAAAGTTGAAAAAGATCAGAACATGCAAGTAGACGCCTGGAATTGGAGATCGGAGGACTTCAAGTGCTAAGTCCTATAAAAGGGAACCGGAGGCTTTCAAAACGATGAAAATGACATCAAAGAGAGATTCACCAGCAGGCAGAGAGCTGGCAAAGTGTGTTCATGAATTATATACCGCACCAGAAGTTCTAGCAAGAGAAAAGCACAGGATTAATAATTAACTAGCAAAGTAATAATGGGCTTGTAGAGTTTCTGCTTTTTCTCAGTGAAAGAAATGGGCCTACTTCGTCTTTCTGCCCATTGTTTGTCTCCTCGTATTTATAAAGAGGAAAGTTCATAAGCCACATCCTTTTTATAACCATGAATCATTTCTTCCCAAAGCCTCTTCAGCATTTTCCTCGTACTCTCCCTTGGATCTTCCTGAACAAAGCTTGCGAGCTTGGCCTCGGGCTCCTGCGGGTGGTTTGCACTGCACAAGAGAGCTCTGGTACCCACGGCCTCCTGTTGCCGATATTTGAAGCCCTTCTGCACAGTATTTTATTTCTCACCATCATTACCTTCATCTCCAGTAACTATGTGTGGTATTAAGTGCCCAGTTAGCACCGCCCTTAGTGTTGTGCTGCCCTCCCAGGGTTTAAAATCCAGGAAAGATGTACTGATGCTTTTTTCCCACCCTCGGCCCCAGAACTCAGCACATCTGGAGCACAGAGACTCCTTTAAATGTTTATCAAGTGATAAATAAAAACACGTGGAGAACACACAGAAAGCAAAACAGAAATGTTAAATGAAAACAGGAAGGAACGTGAATACATTGACATTAGGTGTTAGTAAGTTCATTTAAAAGTGCTGGACAGGGCTTCCCTGGTGGCACAGGGGTTGAGGGTCCGTCTGCCGATGCAGGGGACATGGGTTCATGCCCTGGTCCAGGAAGATCCCACGTGGCGCGGAGCGGCTGGGCCCGTGAGCCATGGCCGCTGAGCCTGCGCTCCGCAACGGGAGAGGCCACAACAGTGAGAGGCCCGCGTACCGCAAAAAAAAAAAAAAAAAAAAAAGTTCTGGACAAATGCAGAGTTTTACTGGGGTAAAAGTACAGAGAAACCAGGGGTGAAGTCTTCCTGAAAGGGAAGGAAGAAGGTAATAAAATCTCATTCTTCTTAGAGAGAGGGAAACTAAAAGTTTAGTGCTTACGGTATATCAGTTTTCTATCACCTCATTTCTTTTTTAAAAGAGCTTTAGTGTTTATCTACTAGCTCTCATTGTAGAAAAATTTGCAAAGTTCAAAAGAGTAAAAATCCAATAATTTAGCCAGTCAAAGCTAAAACTGTTCATCCTATTTAATGTGTTTACTTACAATATTTTGCCACTCATATACAAAAGAGAGATGAGTACGATAAACTCCCATGTATTCATGTTCCAGCTTCATATTTTAGCTTTATCCCTTAGATTGCCATGCATATTTTCACATAGTTATGTTGATATGGAATGTACAAAATTATATATACTTAGTTCATTTATTTCTGATATTGAAAAAATTATTTTTAGGCGAAAATTAAAAAGAACTTTGCTCCGTGATTTTCTTTCAACCTCTTACCACCATCATTACTATTACTCCAACGATGACTTGGGGGGAAAAAGATAACCATTTTGGAGACCCAATGCTTAAGCTACTGTCTCTCCTTAAATGGGCTAATTTAAATGCATATAAAGGGCTTTGCACAGTGCCTTACACAAGTAGTTAGGGGCTATTTGATTTGGTAAAATTAATACTGTTAAAAATAGCTAAACTTATTCAGCATTGTAATAAGCACTTTACATATATTATAGCAAGTAACAGTCACAGCACCTCAGCAAGTGAGTAATGGTCTTACTCTCATTTTATAGAGAAGAACACTGAGGCTTAGGAAGTTTAAGTAACATACTTAAAATCACAGAGGTAGTAAACAGTTGACCCGAGATTTTAGTATAAGCTTATCTAACTCCAGACCCCATGCTGTTAACCTCCATGCTAGTTTTCTATGATAAATTCAAGATTTCTATAGGGAACCTAATGATGTATACAGAAGTACAGAATCATAGACCTTATTGATAGATTGCCATGATATTAACCAGTACAAGCCTTAGCTCAATCCAAAATTCACAAGAAATATTCCAACTGAGGTGAAATTTGGGTGAATATATTGGGACACTCAACCACCAGTAATCAAATTTTCCTTGTACCATTACAGCAATATATCTTGCCATTTTTTATTCCTTGTAGACATCTGTAAATTGTAACATATATAGCTTACTATAGTAACTTTAACAAAGTCCAACAGAAATTTTGGCTGTTTTGGTAAACTTTCTTTGAGGTATGATCAATACTAATTTGAAGAATATCTATGAAAGTATTTTAAAGAGAATGTTCTAAATTCTGACCTTTTTTCTTCTCAGTCTCTGTAATATCATACAGATTTGTTCCAAGTACCATCAGAAGAAACTCTATGAATTGTTTGACACTGTTCAATGGTTTTGGTTGTTTCATGGGGGCACTGATGGTGGAGCTGGTCTACCTCATCTCAGAAGGTAAAAACAGTTTCACGGTATGCTTATATATATATTGATTCGATGACTAGAGAATTGAGGGACAAAACCTTAAGAGAGGGGCTTTGCTAGTGTAGTCTTTTTTTAAATTGATCCACTTTTGCAATTAAGATAGAATTAAGATAGGAAATAGACTCTTGCTGTATTCATTAATTTCTAGGAATTGTTTTTCTTTTGATAGGGGGAGGTAATTACAGAATGTCACTTCTCATGAGACCCTGTCTACTGTCTTTCTTTCGTGTATTTTAAAACAAACTGGTCATTATATTCTTACTAGGTCTTTCAACAGGGCTGTATTCCATAATGTGTCATAGCTGGCATAGGTGACACTCAGAAAAGGTAAGTCCTGTGTAAATGTAAGAGGACAGGGTATCTGGATGATCCTTTAGCCAGAAATAGTGTCTGTGCAACCAAAGAGAAATTGTGAGTTGAATGACAACTGATCTTGGAAAATTTTCCCTATAGATATTTTGGTAAGGAGAAACAATCAATCTGAAAAATTCACATGCAACATAAAAAGTACTACACTTATATGGGCTGGTAGAAAAATCAAACAGGATAACATTAAAGATTAGCTGTCACAGTGAAATGTCTTTGGCTGTTTTTAAAATCTACAGACTTTTTCCTTTATTTGTTCTGAGAGGTTAATACAGCTTAAAATTTATTACATTTGCTTGTGCTTATTTTATGGGAAATACTGCATGCTTATTCTCTGCTTTCAAAAATACTTAGTTATACTTTTAAAATAATGTAAAGAAATATTCATTTGTATTCTCTACAAATAAATTTTACTTGCCTACGTTCACACTATGGAAAACATAAATTCTATGAATGAGAAACTCCTTTTAACACTAGGGTATCCATTCAAAAAATATTTATGGAGGATCCACTCTGTTCCAATTACCATATTGGGCGCTAGAAACACCATGGCAAGCAAAATAAACTTCCAAACCATCACAAAATTTCCAGGGGTGTAGGGAAGCAATAAAATTGAGTGTTGAATTAAATGATAGGTATAGTAGAGTTCTAGGGAACAAATCTACAATCCTTGATTAAGGATTAAGATCAAACCCTGTTCTTTTCTTAGTTGACTGAGAAAGTTAAGCCAAAGTATATATTGAATACTTACCATGTGCTAGGCCCTGTGCTACATGGAATTATGTGAGATATGGTTCCAGTTTTCAAAGGGCTCAAATCCAAACTGTCACAATTAAGTGTGAACGACAGGAGTTGTTGACATCTCTGATGATTAGATTCTTTAAATGCAAACAAAGAACAAAGCACTGGTATTAGGATTTTATAAGATAACTTGGAAAATTCTAACCTATATCTCTACCTCAACATCTTAGTTGTTGAACATGTTTATTTTCTTCAACATTACTCAATGAAGATGTTTCTGAAAATTTGCTAAAAAAAGGTCTATAATCAAATTACCTTTGACATATTCTAGAAAGACTGCAAAGTCAAACATTACTATCAGTTTACCTTTTATATAAGTCTAAGTTTTTCATATACATGCTTAAGCAACTGACCCAGAGTCTGGCCAAACTTCAAGTTAAGTTCTCCACAAGGCAGTTCTCACTTTAGTCATCAGCCACAAGTTTGGAGGTCCCCAGGGCTGCCGTCACTTCTGATAAGCTGGCTATAAATATGGAGATTCCCCACAGACTCCCCCTCAGAACTGATAATTTGCTAGGAAGCACAATACTTAGGATTACAGCTTTATTATAGCAAAAGAATACAAATGGGAATGTGATAAAGGGAGAGAGGCATCACACAAGGTCTGGGAGGGTCCCAAAAGTGAAGCTTCTTTCACCCTGAGAGATGTGGCACCCAACTGACACGTCAGTGTGTGACAATACGCAGAGTATTATCACCCAGGGAAGCTTACCTGAGCTTTGGTGTGCAGACTTTCTATTGAGGCTTTATTATGTAGGCAGATCGACTGAAACATTGGCCATGTAGTTTAACTCAATCTCCAGCCTCTTTTCTCTCTTAAGAGATCGGGCTGATATCCTGTGGCTCAAAACCCCAAACCTCTAATCATATGGTTGGTCTTCCTGGCTGGCCAGCTCCCATTCTGAGTCATGCCGTTAACATAAACCATCAGGTGGGGCTTACGAGGCCAATCATGAATAACAAACATACTTCAATCACTTAGGAAATTCAAAGGTTTTAGAGTTTATCTCCCAGGAACCAGGAAGAAAGACCAGGCAATTTCTCTATCATGCACAACTATTCTTGCAAATACATTTCACTGAAAACCTAAATTTTTATTGAGAATCTGCATAGTGTGGTAGGACCTGTTATATACATTACTGGGTTTATTACAGCAATCTTATAAAGTTGATGTTACTATCCTCATTTTTGAAACTTAATAATTAAGACAGAAAGAAGAAAATGAAGTGCTTCAGTCACCACCACTAGAATCTGACAGAGCTCTGACCCTCCCAGCATTCTGAAACCAATGCCAGTGTTTTTCTTCAGTATCTATTTACTTATTTAAGTTTCCTTTGGCTATGCCAGGTCTCAGTTGTGGCACATGGGATCTTTGTTGCGGCACGTATGATCTTTATTTGCAGCCAATGTTGATTTTAATACATCAAACAGCTCCTAAGGGCCACACAGTGTAAGGGCTTTTTACTTCTGCAATAAAATCTCCTTGGATGGACGTCTGCATGTAGGATATTACTGAGAATATTCTAGACATAGTAAAAGATAGATTTTTAAAAGTTTATATAATTTTGGCAGAGTTTGGTGTCCATGAAAGGAGGTTTACTAAGAACACATGGTAAGGACATCTTAGCAACATGGGATGTGCAGGGGAGATTCTCTAAACTTATGTTCAAAAGAACACCATTTAAATTACTGATGATTGATTTGATTTACTTCTGAAAACTTTTTTTTCTGTTCATAGTAATACCATGTTACATCAAATCACATCCCAATAAATTAGAATCTCACAGTTGGATATCACCTTAGAGGTAATCTAGTCTAACATTGTACCAAAAACTAGAAGATGTACCATCATCTTCCAGTGCCCAGAAAAATTCTCTACTTTGAGAAGTAACCTAAGTCTACCCATCTGTTGATAACTGTATTCCACAGGATAAGCTTAGTTTTCTATCCACATATCAACTCTTCAAACATTTGATAAATATTTGGAGAAGTAATGTGGTACAATGTTTAAAAGAGTAGGTCCTGTAGTCAAACGATATGAATTCCAATCCAGGTAGTCTAGCTGTGTGTCCTCAGTTTTCATGCCAAAAACAACAACAATAAATAATTCATCATGTTGCTGAGAGGATTAAGTAATTAATATGCACAATAAGTGCTCAATAAAGACAGCTATTATGATTCCCTTCTATTTTATAGACAAACCACTCCAGTTTTTTTCATGTTACATGATTCCCTGATTTTTCACTATCAAAACCCCTCCATCCGTTAAACAAACAAGTTGTCAGTATCTTTCTTAAAATATGGTTTCCAGAATCAATCGCAATACTCAAAATGGGTACATCAAGATAGATATGTTACTTCTATCAACCTTCTCTCTCCTCTCTTTCTTAATGCCAACAGCGACTGTGGTGACTTTTTCAGTAATTGCATCACACCTATGGTAAATTAAAACCTGAGGCTTTTTTTTATTTTTGGCAGTTTTTCTCAATTCAGTTCCAGTCATCTTATCACAATTTCTTTTCCTAATTAAATGGGGGACTTTATCTCTATCCTTAATAAATGTCAACCCATCATTCTAAATAACAGACATTTTAAAAACTTGACTCTGTCATCCAGTGAATTACTAATCTTTACTTCTTTACCAGCTTTGTGTCATCTGCAAATTTAGTAAGCAGGTTCTTCGGCTTCTTCCAGGTAATTGATAAAATTGTTGAACTGGACAGGACCAAAACCAAAGCCTTGTGGAAAATACCTAGAGATCTCACTGCAAGTTAATGACAATCAACTAATCCTCCCCTTTTGGATATAATCATCTCCCACTTCACCTAATTACTATCCTTCAGCCCACACACTTCTCCATCATTCCCAGAATGACATCACAGGAGGCTTTTGTCACATGTTTTTCCAGGAATAGGATGTATCTGAGTTTGTGACAGTCCCTTTAACCATCAGAGTAGCATTTGTCAGGAAAGGAAATGAAGTTCATTTAGATGATTTGGTTTTAGTGACCGTAAACTGGCGTATGGTGACTAATTAGGGCCCCTAAGGAGGGTGATCCTTTGACTTTTTGCATGACTTTGGGCAGGTCATCATCACTCTGTTTCCTCTTACGTAAAAAAAGAGAATGCTGCACTTCAGTTTTCTCAGAGATGGTGGGAGGATAAAATTAAGTAATGTATTTGAAATTTTAATGCCAGAGATTATTTTAAATATAAAATAAAGCCATAGTGGCACATTTGGTTAGAAATAAGATGGGTCTATTTAATCAAACAACCAGACCAATTTCTTTGACAGAACCGACCATAGTGAAAAGAACACTATAGCTCTATGCTTAAGCATCTCACAAGCCTCCACATTCCATTTAGCATATAGGATATTTTAAACCTTTAAGGATTTATGTCAGCAGAGCATGTGTGTATGTGAGTGCGTGTGTGAGTGTTAGTGTATGATTGGAAACGATGATCAGCTATCACGGTCTCCAAGCTGCATTAGTCATTTTTAGCACCATGATGGAGAATGGTGTGAATGCGGTAAATTCAAAAGATTTCTCAAAACTTGACTGTGCAGACAGATAACTGTTAGAATGACATTTTCAGTACAAGTGAGAAAACTGATCCTTCTGGGATCTCTAACTCTGAGTGCTTTAAAGAAGATACAAGACTAAACCCATCCTCCTACACTAATCATTTCAGGAATAGTTTATCTAAAAGTAGCAATGCTAATAAAAGGGAGTGAAGAAGTCAGTCAAACTGCTTATTTCGACTCTATGCCATTAGCAACCAGATCAATTTTCTCACACGCATGAGTGCGAGCTTACCTTTTGACAAAAATAACGAAATAGAATTCAGTGAAAAGTGACATCTTAGTTATGGATGTGTAGGTGATTGAAAGATCCAAAGCAAAATGTCTCAGAGAAACTGGATAATTGGGCAGAATCAAGGGGTCAAGGTAGGCATCTTCTTGTCCCCGTTAGTCCTTCCTCTTCAGAGTTCAGGAAAGAAGCAGAGAATTTAGCTGTTTAATTCCCACCAAGAGCATTTTAAATTAGAACAGTGATCTTTTAAAATTCTCATTTAAATATCTATGATTACTGAGACCACTGACAGACATCTCAGCATGAATCAAGGAGTCGTTCTTGAAACAGGAATTTGCAGTTGCAGTAAACTTGAAAGAAGAAAGTACTTATGCATCTGGAAGGCTATTCAACTGGATTTCACAGGTCCGTGCCTACTTTCTTAGAGATGTGTTTCTTCCAATTCACATCAATGCCTCAGGTCTAACTACAAATCGCTTTCGAGATGACAGATTTTTAGACCCGGAAGGGAAAAGAAGTGGGCTGCTACCCCGTGATTCACCTTTAGCCAGGCCATATTCTACTAGACCGCCCATTGGTTTTGTGCCGCTCTTCCCGTGGCTAACATGGCATTGCCCCCAATGCTCCACGGGCAAACCTGCTATCGGTCCTCCATCAGAATCAGGTGCAGAGACCTCCTTGTCCAATGGGGCACTTAAATATCCCAGAAACAACTTACTCTACACCCTCAACCTTTGGCTCCAGAGAGACCCTTAGAGCTGCCTGGAGGTCTTAGGGTTCATAACAGTATCAGGACAAAGCCCCAAATACTTTTTACATGTGGACAGGAGCATCCATTGCTGTTGGCTCACGAGAGGTAGAAACAGAGGAACTTGGAGTCAGACCACCCTGAGTTCCAACTCAACTCAGCCCTTGATGAACTGTGGGGTCTTGAGCGCTAGGGGTTCAGAGCAGCCCTCCCCAAGATGTACCAGTTTGGCATATTATTTATTTGAGCTAAAGTTTGGATTATTTTGAGCTAAAGTCAGTGGAGGCTTTACTGCCCCTCCCTTAACTTCCTAGAAAAATTTAAACTGGGAATGTTTCCCGGAAAAAGAGTTTTCACCAGAGGTAAATTTTACCTAAGTGGGCCCCATCTATATGGCAGGGCAAACATCTAATTATGAAACATCTGCTCTTTTTCTTATTAGCCTGTGAATTCCCCTCTTTCTTTGGAAGCTCCAGGCCCCTATCCCATTTCTTACATCAGGTTGGCATATATACCTCATGTTATCTTTCTGTCTTTGAACCTCTCATGTATGTGGGGTTCCCCGTAAGTACAAAATTAAATTTGATTCTCTCCTGTCAATCTGTCTCATGTCAGTTTCATTCTTAGACCAGCCAGAAGAACCTAGAAGGACAGAAGGAAGTTTTTTTCACCCCTGACTGCACATTACTTAACCTGTCTGAGTCTCAATTTCTCCTTCTCTAAAATGGTATCACTAACAATTTCCAAGATATCTATGAGGACCAGAGGAAATAGACATAAAGCACCAGATCAGTAAAGGTGCACAAAAGTAATGATTTGTATTGTTATTGTAATTTGAGTGGGATCTCAACATTTTCCAAGTGAGCTAGGATTACCATGGGCATGATGTTCAGGTTTGGCATTTTTATAATTCTTCAGAAAAGAGTATGTCCCATAAATGCAGAGCTCAGGTGTCCTATCAGCTTCAATTCCAGGACCAGATTGGGATTAGATGAAATAAAGCCACGTTCTGAGATTCTTCTTGGCCTCATGGACCCATGCCATTAGCGGTGCTCCCTTTGCATGGCAAACTTACATGTCTAGATAGAGTTAGATTCACATCCATGTTCATAGTAAGAGTGCTTGCAAACGGTGTTGAAGTTGGCACTAGAAAGATGAGTGGTATTTGGCTTGTTGAGCATAATAGTGAAGAATTTCCAGTAGAAAGAACATATAACAAAGCCTGGAAGTAAGGAGTCACCTGGTGCATCAGAGGAACTCAGAGATCAGTACCCTGAAAATATTCAGGGAGTATCACATGAAGTCAGGTTGAGAAAGTAGAATTAAAATCATGCAGGACCTTTGGCTTACAGGGATTTTTTTTTTTAACCTGTATGCAATAAGAAATTATAAAGGCATCAAGCAAGTGACATGAGTTATTTGTGTTTTAAGATCACTGTGGATGCAATGTAATTTGAAAAGGAAAGAAGAATGGCTTGGGAGAAGCAGGAAGGGTTCAAATGAAGCAACTCAGGCAAGTTTAGTGGTGATGAACTAGTGAGGAAGTAGGCGGATGGAGAGAAATGGATAGATATAAGCTTGATTTCAGAGGTAGAATCAATAGTGCTTAGTGATGGTTTTGACAAAGTCAGGAGGTGGTAGGATGCAGAAGAGAGGAGTGGTATCAAGGAAGCATCCCAGATTCTGCCAAAAGCAACTGGGTGGGCAAAGCTTCTATTTACTAAATGGAGAACACTAGAAGACAAAGAGGTTGAAAAACTTTTCAGCCATTCATTTTTTAACACAGTAAGTTTGACCTACCTGTGAGACATCAGAATGGAAATAGCTGGATCTCAGAAAAAGGATCTGGGTTAGATATATAAATATGAGAATCTTTGGCACAAAAATAGTGTTTGAATCCATAGAAGTGAATAAAATTATCTAGTGTGAATATTAAGAACGAGGAGAGGAAGGACCCCGGGAACTAGATCTGAAAAGCCTCAATAGTAGAGGTTAAATGGAGGAGAAATGGCCAGCCGGAGAAGGAAAAGGCCAGTCAGAGGGTGGAGGGAAATATATACATACATACATGTGCGTGTGTGCGTGCGTGTGTGTGTGTGTGTGTATACTGAAGAGAGAGGACTGATTCAAACAGGAGATGATACATTGTGTTAAATGCTACTGTGAGATCAGGTAGAGTGAGGAATGGAAAGTATCCATAGATTCAGCAACATGATCATCACTGGTAACCTTAGCAAGAGTCATTTCAGCAGTGAGGAGGGAAAGAAAACCAGATTGGAGCAGGGTCAAAAATATCTAGTAAGTGAGGAAATAAGGGCCTCACATCTAAACAACTCTTTTGAAGAACTTTCTCTGAAGATTTAAGAAATAAAGTGGTGGTTTGGAGGAAGCTGTGGGTAGATTCACCAGATTATCACTTAAAAATGTAAGACACCCAATTATGTTTGAATTTCAGGTAAACTAAAAATTTTTCTAGAATAAGTATGTCCCATGCAATATTATGGATGTACTTTGCATAAATTATACTTTACAAAATTATGTGGGCGATATTTAGGACATGCTTATTCTAAAAAGTAATTCATGGTTGTTCTGAAACTCGAATTTAACCATGAGCCCTGTGTTTTACCTGGGAAACTGAGATGTGGGTTCGAGATACATTTTTTTTAATTTTGAGAGACACTTGATCACATTTAACTGATGAAATTATCTGGTACAAATGGAGAAGTTAAAAATGCAAGAGACAAAGGGAGGTTGACTTCTTATCGGAGGGTGGATACCTCTTTCCTGCACTGAAATAGAAGAAAGGAGAGCGTGGGTGCAGGTGCAGATGTGTAGTTCTGGTGTGAGAAATGTTCTGGAGCCTTCCTTTCAAGGCTCCCAACTTTCTTTATAAAGTAGGCAGCGAACCATTCATGAAAGCAAAGGTGGCTCAGGATGAGAATAAAGAGTAGGAAAGACAGGGGGATCGGAATTTGTTACCTCGAGAGCTAGAAAAGATGACTTAGAAGAGAAATGTTAAGAAGGGTGGCAGTGTTGAGGACCCAGTTGACACTGGTGATCATGAAGGGTGATTTCAAACCACCTAAAGCACGATTTTGCCCAGTGCTATTCAGGTGCTCAAGGCAGGCATGAAACTGTCTGGTAGATTTTAAAATGGTCTAAAGACCGTAAGACACAAGAAGAAAGGCACAAACTCTATTCTAGATTTTAAGTAATTCAGGATAAATCTTATAGGCTATTTCCCTATAAATATGCAAAAAATGAGAAAAACTTTCTTCTCAAATTTGATATTAATAAATCTACACCATTAGCTATTTGCAGGTGCAAATGAAAGGATAGACTGTACAAGCAGGCAGATTTGGGGCAAAAATCAGTTTCTGCTATATCGATGATGTTATTTAAATTCAATATTTCACTCTTTGAAACAGCTCCACTTAGAGCTTGATTTATTAATTCAGTCCACAACAACACATTAGGTTCCTACTATGTGCGAGAACTGGCTAGATGCTGAATTAATAATACCATGGCTGATGTTTAATTAACAAGAAGAACCTTACAGAAATATTTGACACTCAAATTAATATCAGATCTATTCATTTGACTAATGCTATTACAATTACAGTTCAGAGCTAATGGCATTATCGGGCTATTATCACAAAGCATTGCCTCTCTTCTAAAACTCATTTCCATGATAATTCATTGAAATCATCATGAGAACACACTATCTTGATGGGTTTTTACCTCCCAATGCTCTTCAAGAGAATGAAATCACCCTTATAAGAAAGCTTGTTATCCCAAATATCACCCAGGCCTGTTCTCCTGCAGTTCAGGTGAACAATGCAGAGAGATTTCTCAACAATTTTGAAAGACACGGTGTCCCTTCCTGGAAACAGCAAGTTGATTTCATTTTTATCCACAATTCCCAAGAAGTAGAAATGCAAATTTTAGTCTCGATGCAGACATTGTTATGAGAACAAAGTATTGAGCATGTGCAGATCCGGGGCCCAATCTCCAATCACCCATTCATTCAACAAATATTCATTCTGTCTCCTTTACATGACTTCAGGCAAACAGTTCAGCCTCTCTGTGCCTCTGTTTCCTTGTCTGTAATTTGAGGGTAATAATAATTTGAGTAGTTATTAGATAAATATGAAAAAGTGGTAGAAAAGCCAAAGTTAGAATATAGTTGTTAGGCATTTTTTCCTTCAGGTATCATGAAAATTAATGTGTTTTAAAAATTAACTCAGGTAGTAGAGCTATGAATCTCAAATGAAGCATTTAAATCAGGTTAGTGAAAGGAGGAAGGAAAGAAATTAACATTTATTAAGTGTCAGTTATATGCAGACCTTGCTGTATGCATTTCACAAAGATATTATTTCATTAAATCTTCACAACAATTCTTTGGGGGTAGATATTTGTAGCCTCACCACGAATAAGAAGAAAATGAGCTCAGAAAACTATACAAGTTGCCCAAATCACATAGCCAAGGTGGATCCCTGATTCCAAAGCTCTTTTCACTGCACAGGGTTTATTTCCCTGGACACAGAAGCACGTCCACCCTGGAAAATGATGGTTGCATCTTTTTAATTGCATACGTCTTGGCTCCCAAGCAAAAACCACATAGTGAAGTGATAGATGTGCCTAAAGTCAAGTAAGGTATAAAACCCATGTCAGTTTTGTCTCAACCATTTTGGATGTTTGCTAGATGACCCCCATTGTAAAATAACTTTTAAAAAAGTCTAACGAAGTTTGAGATAGATAATTGCTCCCTGGGTCCAACTATCATTTGAAAAATTTCAAAAGGCACATTTTAAGATTTTCAAAGTTTCAATAAAAACAAAAATAAACAAATGGGACCTAATCAAACTTAGCTTTTGCACAGCAAAGGAAACCATAAACAAAACGAAAAGACAACCTGCAGAATGGGAGAAAATATTTGCCAATGATGTGACTGACAAGGGCTTAATTTACAAAATATACAAAGCTCATACAACTCAAGAACGAAAAACGAACAACCCAATTGAAAAACGGGCAGAAGACCTAAACAGACATTTCTCCAAAGAAGACATACAGATGGCCAATAGGCACATGAAAAGGTGATCAACATCACTAATTATCAGAGAAATGCACATCAAAACTACAGTGAGGTATCACCTCACACAGGTCAGAATGGCCATCATTAAAAAGTCTACAAATAATAAATACTGGAGGGGGTGTAGAGAAAAGGGAACCCTCCTACACTGTTGGTGGGAATGTAAGTTGGTGCAGCCACTTTGGAAAACAGTGTGGGGGTTCCTCAGAAAACTAAAAATAGAATTACCATATGATCCAGCAATCCCACTCCTGGGCATATATCCGGACAAAACTATAATTCAAAAAGATACATGCACGTCTATATTCATAGCAGCACTACTCACAATAGCCAAGACATGGAAACAACCTAAATGTCCATCGACAGATGAATGGATAAAGAAGATGTGACACATACATATACACAATGGAATACTACTCAGCCATAAAAAAGAATGAAATAATGCCATTTGCAGCAACATGGATGCAACTAGAGATTATCATACCAAGTGAAGTAAGTCAGAAGGAGAAAGACAAATACCATATAACTTACATGTGGAAGCTAAAATATGACACACATGAACCTATCTATGAAACAGAAACAGAATCATGGACATTGAGAACAGACTTGTGGTTGCCAAGGGCAAGGGTGGTGGGGGAGGGATGGAGTGGGAGGCTGGGGTGAGCAGATGTAGGCTTTTATATATAGAATGGATAAACAACAAGGTCCTACTGTAGAGCACAGGAAACTATGTTCAATATCCTATGATAAACCATAATGGAAAAGAATATTAAAAGAATGTATATATATGTATAATTGAATCACTTTGCTGGTCAGTAGTCATTAACACAACATTGTAAATCAATTATACTTCAATAAAAAAATTTAAAAATAAAAAAATAAAGATTTTTCACAGTTCCATTACCTTCAGAATAAAACAGTAGTTAGTAAAAAGGGGAAATACTGCCTCTTCCTCCAAAAAGAGATAGCCAAAGTCTGCCTTGAATCAAAAACAATATGCTTTAGCACTTAAAATAATGCCATGTATACTTGAGGTATTGGGTAAATCTAGGATTTCAACAGAGAATACAGTGAAATGTCACTGAAGGGTTCAGAATCAACCAGTTTTGTCACTTGGGGTATTATAATTTCCAAAATAAAATCTTAGGACAGGTTTGTAAATAGCACGTAACTTGTTACAATATTGAGGCTGTTATCCTGTACTTTGCTGAAGAAGAGTTAGTTGTGATTGAAAACCAGCCAATTCTGATCTTTTATAATAAATCAGAAATGATTTTTAGAAGTCAAATTTTTTCAAAAGTATGTTTGATTAAGTGGTTTTAAAATAGTAATTTTCTGCCATAAAGGTAATATATGATGAAATAAATCCAAAGTATAAAAGAAGGGAGAAAAAAAGACTTTGAAAAGATAATAGCAATTATTATTTGGGTAAATTTTCTTCCAAATTTTTTTTATTTGTGTGTGTAGGTATTAAATTTATATGGGTATATATTTTAAGCAAAATTAGTGTCCAAATTAATCCTGCTGAAAGCTCAATAAATAAATTTGTATCAAGTACCCACCTTTTGTTCTTTCCTTAAAAATATTGAGAGCATATTTCCATGTCTCTCCAAAAGAATAAAAGCTCACTTTTAACAATTACTTGATATATTTCATTGCATGGATGAATATATATCTTAATTTAATTTGCCTTTCCCTTCTTGAGGAATGTTTAGGTTGTTTCCCATTTTCTAATGTTACAAATAGTACTAAGGTGAGCATGTTTTATATAATATTAAAGTACATCAACTTATTGTCTCCGTGGAATAGAATTCTGGATATGTGATTGCTTTCAATGAAGTTAAATATTTTAAAGACTCCTGAGAAGTAAAGCCAAATTGTTTTCTAAAAGGCTACATCAATTATGCTGCCAGTGTGGTAGGATAATATTGTCTCAATGTATTAATTTCAGCCCTGAGAATATTACTATTTTAATCTTTGTTAATCTGATTAGCAAAAATTATATTCCATTGTTAGTTTAATTTGTGTTTTTAAGAACAGGAAATTGAAATTTTTAATGTTATGAACATTGCTATCTTTTTTTCATTCATAAAATGACATATCATATTTTTTGCCCATTCTTCTTTTGGTCTATTTGTGTTTTTTCTTATTGCTTTCTATATCCTTGAAACTTTAGAGACATTATCATTGTCATTTATTGCTAATATTTTCCCAGTTTTAACTAAACATTTAATTTTATAGATGAGATTTTTTACATGTGTTTTGCTAATATATGTAATCAATTCTATCAACTTTTATCACTGTGATTAATTTCATTGCATTTATCTATAGTTATGGAATTTTAGTAGATTAATAGTTTGAATAGAATTTTCTCATTCATGTGGACTTAATTTTCATGTTAAGTAAAGATAACACTTATTTGATTCAAATAAAAAAGTTGCACAACATAGTTTGATGTATGTTGAGAAAGGTTAGTTAAACCAAAAATATTCCACAACCATAGGATAAATGAAATGAATCTGATTAGTTAATGATGTGTACTTTATTTTTATTTATTTATTTATTTTAGATGTTTTTTGATGTGGACCATTGTTAAAGTCTTTATTGAATTTTTGTTACAATATTGCTTGTGTTTTATGTTTTGGTTTTTTGGCCACGAGGCATGTGGGATCTTAGCTCCCCAACCAGGGATCAAAGCCGCACCCCCTACATTAGAAGGTGAAGTCTTAACCACTGGACCACCAGGGAAGTCCCGTGATGTGTACTTTAATATAGCCTTAGTGCTCAGGTGATCTTAGGACTGTTTCAGGGCTATCTTTGCATCTGTTCCTTTCAGTTGCCTCTTGATTTTAGCTTAGTATCACCCTCTTTTTAATTATTACAGTTTTATGATATATAATACATATCAGGTATTACTAATCATCCTTCTTATGGTCATTCTTCATTTATAAAAATATAATAAATATAAGAATCCTATTCCCTATGGTTTATACCTCCATATGAATTTCAAAATCCTTCTTTTAGCTTTCCCCAAATCCTGTTTTTATTTAATAAAATAAGTAAAAGTTGTTAGCTTTTAGGAAAAACAATAAAAGCTTTTACAATAGTGTTCCATCTAAGTGTATAACATTTTAAATTTATTCAATGTTTAAAAATTTAGTTCAGTAAGATTCTTTTCTTCATATATATCCTTAACATTTCTTGTTAGAGTTATTGTAGGCATTTTATGCTCTTTTTCTTTTTGCTATTATGAACTGAATCATTTTCCCTCATTACAACTCAATGAGATAATCACTATCATATAGGGAGATTATTAATGTTTATGTCTTCATCTTGCATCCAACTTCTTAAACTTTCTCAGTAAATTTCTGAGAATATTTTAGTTGATCCTTTTAAGTTTATAGCAGTATTCTCTAATCTTAAGATACATATAATTTTTATCCTTATTTTCAGTATTAACTCCTATGCTTTGCATCCTCATCAGTACACAGCACTTCCAGGGCAATGTTAATACCAGAAGACAGTCACATTTTATCTTGCTCATGATCTTAATATGAATTTTTCTCAGTTTTCTATTAAGCATATTTGTAGGTTTATAAAGATAATCTTAAATGATGTTCTTTACCATAAGAAAATGAAAATTTCTACTTCTTGTTCTCTAAGATTTAAATAAATCAGGTTAAATTTTATTGAATGCTTGTTAAACAGCTCTTGAGATCACCTTTTGATTTTTCTTACTGCTCCTGACATTATGGTATATTTAATTAATAGATTTTTCAATATGAAGTCATCTTAACATACATGGGATAAACAATCCTCAGTAGCATCAGTACTTGATGATCTTTTGCTCTGGAAGATCCAGGGGAAAGATTCACTCCTTCCATGAAAATTAAAGGGTGCATTCAGGACCTAATATCTCTTTTGAGAATCATTCTTTGTAACGTTTTCCTGCTATTTGCCACCATTAAGATTTTTCATCTCTTCTTAGTTCTATTTTGGCAATTAATGTTTTCCTAGATAATCATCCTCCTTGCATAAGATTTTTTGACACTAACATAGCATACTGATAACTAAACATTGTTATCTCTTTTGATTCTTTTGTTGTGTATTTTGATTGGATTTGTCAGGGTTTTTGTTGTTACTGTTGTTACATTTTCCTGCAATGAATCAGCTCTTAGAACTATTTAATATACTTTAAGATATTGACTTTCTGTTCTATTTCCTTCCTCTTACTTTCCGTAGATTTTTTAAAAGTTATTTTCTGATTTTTTTTGTGTTGAATGTTTAATTCATGTATGCTCATTCTTACTCTAAAAATGAAAACAGTGTGCCTTTAAATCTGTCTCTTAACAGGATTTAAATCTGTATGCCTAAATTTGTAAATGCAATTTTCTCATTTTCTTTATTTTCTAAATACATTGTGATTGTGGTTTTCATTTCCTCTTTGACCTGCTAGTTATTTAGGAGCAGAATCTTCAATTTATAGGAATTTGGTTTGTCGTTGATATTACCTAAACTTCTATAAGTTCTATAACTTTTTTCTTTCTACTAAACAATGAGGTGGTCTTAATTAAATTCTTACCGATTGTATTATTCTTTTTTTATTGAAGTATAGTTGATTTACAATATTGTGTTAGTTTTGGGTGTACAGCAAAGTGCCAATCACATTATTCTAATTCTCTAAATTATTTTCCTTTTTGCCTATTCTATCAAAAATTGATCAAAGTGTGATGTATGTAATCATTCACAAGAATTATCTACCTGTTATTTATTTCTGTGTTTCTGTGTTTTGTTATGTTTCATTACCTAAGGGATATTCATTGACATATCTTCAATTTGAATTGTGCTTTTTACCAATATAAAAAGATCCTTGATGTCCCTTTGACATAGTTTTTCCTTTGAATTCAATTTTTCCTGAAATCAGTATTTTCTGCTATTTTATTTTCATCTTTGCCTTATGAGGCAAAGTTTCTCATTTTTATGAGTTTCTCATTTTTATTATTATTTTATGAGTTTCTCATTTTTATTATGAGTTTCTCATTATTATTATTATTTTAACCTTTGTCATTTTGTGTTGGGGTGTTTTGTAAGCAACAGTAATAATATATATTATCATCACATTTCCTCCTTCATATGGATTTTTTTTTTTTCTATTTACTTATCTTCAAGGTAGAGATCTACTGAGAGGCAGTATCTACTAACTGAGAATGTATACCGATTTCCTTACCTCTGGTCACATTCCATATTTTGCCAAAATATTCTGTTAAGGTGCCCCATTAAAACCCAAGTTACTGCAACAAGCAGACTGCTGAGATAAAGTGAGAACGTTATCTATAGCATTTTCTGGTTCTCCAACACTCTGATCAGACAGTGTGATTATAATTTGCAGTCTCAAGCATACTTGACTCTCGCTCACGTTCAACTGTAATGCTTTCCTTCTGAGAACTACAATGCTGTGCTCCCATTACTTCTTGTCTCAGGGTTAATGGAAGTTCCACTCCCCCATGTATCAATAGTTTAGCAGCAGAGGTACTTGGTGCTGGGTACTGGTTAGAGGGATGTAGGGGAGGACTTCTCCTCCCCAAAACGGTAACTATGCATTAGATCAACATCAAATACTATAATTCTGTCTAGAATTGACCTTGATTTCTGTGGTAGGGGCACTTCCTGATCACCTCCTATTCACCCCATTGGGGAGGGAAGAATCCTCCCCCTAAATAGCATAAGAAGGCTGAATACGTGGGCAGATGAGACTGACAGCAGTTTATTCATCACCTGTGCTCACAGCCCAGGGGACCAGAGCATGCCATGCCTGGCCCTGTGGGGTTGCATTGAGGAAGAGAGGGAACAAGCAGGGTCTGTAGCAACAAAGCAGTGAGGTGATCTACAGGAGGATGTGATTACTGGTCTGAATAATGTTGAAAGCTGGTAAGGAAGTGAAATCTGTTAGGCTGAGGACCGAGTGGAGTGCAGCTGGTCTGGCTAATAGGGAACTAGCCAGGAGGGGACGATATCCCCGTGTGGGGAACATATCTGACAAAGGAAGCAGGGAAATGTGTGGTCAGGTCCTTGGGGCCCTGTGACACTCAAGACGGGAAGGCAGCACACGAAATGTTAGGCCTTATAATCCAGGGCATAAGATGGGACAGGAATAAAGTATGTTCCTCTTTCACGTCAGCAGCTTTGCGCTGTTTATAGCCTCATAGCATGTGTGGGTCACCGTATGTATTTTTTCAATTCCGTTCCAAAAGCCTTAAATTTAGTGTAAATTACCGCAAGAGTCTCATGATAGGTTGAGTCTCACGATAGGTCAATCCCAGGATTTAGGTGGAAATGCCATCTTAGGTATTTTAAACGTTATTTGGGGTAAGCTATGTCAAAGACTGCTGTCCAGATGTTTTTAAACTGTTGAGATGCTAAGGAAAGTCATAAAATTAGTAGTTCTGTTAGCGCCAGTAGGGGGCTGTATTCATGCAGTGGTGAGGGTAAGAAGTGAGGGTTCTGCTGAGCCATGATTCCCTTTACCTCTCTGTGTCTTCACCCTTTAGTCAATAACATACAAGAACTAGCTTAGATAAGTCTATAGTCTGTTTATCTCTAAAATGACCATGATCATTTAAGATAAATAGAAACATTTTATTTAGTATCTATAAAGTCTAATGCTTGAGAGTAATTACAGACATACGTCGGAAACACTGCAGGTTCGTAAAACAAATAAAGCAATAACAAGTCATGTGAATTTTTTTGGTTTCGAGTGCATATAAAAGTTTTGTTTACACTGTACATTCCTTGTACTGTAGTCTATTAAGTGTGCAATAGCATTATGTATAAAAAACAATGTACATACGGTAATTAAAAAATAATTCCTTTGGGAAAATGGCACTGATAGACTTGCTTGACAAGAGTGGCCACAAACCTTCAGTTTGTAAAACATGAAGTATCTGTGAAGTGCAATAAAACGAGGTGTGCGTGTCTCCCTTACTAATCCATGAGCTCCCTTTCTTAAGCAACTTGGAATGCCCATTTCCTGGCACATAAAAATTTCTTAACAAATGATTTTCAAATGAACAAATAAACCTAGCTGAGCAAGAGATATTTGAGGAAACTGTGAGCAATGTCAAGTATTTTGTGAGTGCTCTATTACCTCAACAGCCTAACACTCATTACTAACTAGCTGGTTATACAATTAAAGTACGTAACTGGGGCCCACTGTCAGCATTAACAAATAGCACTTTGTCATTCCTTGGACTCTTTACGTGGCTATTTTCTTCTCATGTTGATAACCTGCCTGTCCACCCCAGCTAAGATCTAGAGAAGTCTAGTTAGTCCCATTCGAGACCTAAAGTCTTCACTTTGTCTCCTTTTGCAAGGATACTCCCGATTTCAACCAGGTACTAGAAATGTCAGATGAAAAATGGCACAAATGTGAATGATGACAATAAAAGTTTATAAGCTCCTAAAATAAAGTTATAGTACCTAAGAGCTGAGTCAACTGACAATGTTAAATGGAACATTTTACAACCAGTCCTGGGATAATGATAAAAAGAAAAAAAAAAAAAAAGGCACACAGAACGTGAAGAAGTATCTAACAGGAAATGGGCCCAAGATCAAGCTGAGGCTACGTGATTTCATATGAGCATCTCTCAAGAGGGGAGAGGTGATAGCCTAATTCTTATGGGTGCCTCCTCTGTGCCTAACCCTTGACTTCTATTATCTCTTTCACTTCTCATAACAGCTCAGTGAGAGAGGTACTGCTGTCATTTTAGAGAGGAGAAACCAAGGTTGAAGGGGTCCAGTTGAGCAAATGCCCAACAACAAAGCTATTAAATAACAGAGACTTCAAAAGTCTCTCTGATTCCAAAGCCCACGCTATTCCCATTGGGTATATCTTTTTATACCCAATGCTATCTCTTTACATAGACACAATCGCTCTATACATATAAAACAAATTTAAGCTTCATGAAGAATCTGTCTCTCCAACTTGATGCTAGTGTGTGTTCCATGTTATCAATTCTGGTGACGGTTCTCTTTACCACAAAGCTCACCATGTAAATTAGCTATACAGTCAATGTTAAATTATAGCTAAAGAAGGCCAAAATATGGCGCTGGAATGAGCTCACCATTGGGAAGAAAGCTGAACACGAAAATGGTATTTAAGAAAGAATACTAGGGCTTCCCTGGTGGCGGCGCAGTGGCTGAGAGTCCGCCTGCCGATGCAGGGGACACGGGTTCGTGCCCCAGTTCGGGAAGATCCCACGTGCCGCGCAGCGGCTGGGCCCGTGAGCCACGGCCGCTGAGCCTGCGCGTCCGGAGCCTGTGCTCCACAAACGGGAGAGGCCACAACAGTGAGAGGCTCACGTACCAAAAAAAAAAAAAAAAAAGAAAGAATATTACTCTATATAAAATAGATAACTAATAAGGATCTACTGTATAGCACAGGGAACTCTACTCGATACTCTGTAATGGCCTATATGGGAAAAGTATCTAAAAAAGAGTGGCTATAAGTATAACATTCACTTTGCTGTACATTTGAAACTAATGCAACATTGTAAATCAACTATACCCCAATAAAAATTTTTAAAAAGAAATAAAGAAACAATAGAGGAGTATTATCAGGAGTCTGAACAGGTGGTACGGCACTCTTTCGTTTTATTTTTAAAATAATTCCGCTCACAAAATATCCTGTTACTCGTAAATTTCCACTGCCTTTAACTTTCCTAGTACGACATCCTCCTGTCACCCCACATGCACATAATGCCAAGTCACAGTGCTTCTCATGCGTGCCCACCCCGGCATCCCCAGTGACAGAGACGCAAGCACACCGTCATGCCCGGGGGATCTAGCGCCATCTCCTGATAGGCTGGTATTCGCTGTAATTGCACAATTTATTGGAAATATTATGTATTACCTTTAAAGATCTTACAAAATTGATATTCTTCTCCCTCAGCTGACTTCGTTATAGAATAAAGATAGTCTTTCCAATTACTTGTTATGGATCAAAATGCATGCTCCGGGAAGAATTAATGCCATGTTAATTCTGAGGCTTTGCATACTCTGTGCAAACTCCTTTTACTCTAGCCAGAGAAACACGGTGATGAAATGGTATAATCGCATGACATGCAAAGTGCTTATGTGAAATGAAAAGGACAAAAATATGAGTGGGTATTAATTCAAGAGAAATAAGGAAACAGGACTGTTTGAATAGGCTTAGCAGGATGGCTTAGTTCTTCCTGAAAATAAGCGTGATGCTATCTCAGCGTACCTTGACCTCTCTACCCTGACTCCCCCATTCAAGTACAATCAACTGTTTAGTTTCTGTACACACACACACACACACACACACACACACACACACACACACACACACACATTAAGAGCGTTACACAATACCCGACAGACAGACATAGAGAGAAACATTCAGGGAAATTTCTCCTAAATATCAGATAAAGGCAGCATGTCAATATAGCAATAAAACCATACATTTCTATTGTAACGGAACACAAATTAATAAAATGGGGAAGTAGAACTTACACAATAGCTTTAAACTCAGTACCAGATTTCATTATAGGTCCTAGACTATAGTGGACACAAGCTAATTTTCATGGTTGTCCATAATAATAGTCATTGGGAAGTTAAATGACAGAAGAGAAGCAGCTTTAAATGGGAAATGGCACAATTATTCACAGCTGTCATGCTTATGCACTTCCTGACTATCAACCTTGAACAGAGCATTTAATTCAAACCCCATTTAAAAGTATACACTGTCAAGGGAGAGGCCAAGAACCATATTCTAGTTCAGGAAGCAACCCATAACCCATGTGCGAAAGATGACACTGAAGATCAAGTCTACTGGGACGTAGACAGATTGCTCACAACCCAATGTAGGAGCCGCTCCTGTAAAAAAGCAAGGAAATGCCAAGAACCTTGGCATCTGACTGTTCACAGATGATCCATTCCTGCTCTCATACTGCATAACATTTTGAGGGGAAATATTCTGCCCATTCAGAACAGCAATTGAATTTAAGTTCTCTCTCTGAAGATAGATTTCACCTTTTAATCAATCTTTTAAACTTCTGTAATGCTATATATGTGTGATATATTTGTTAATACTAAGATTCCATTGCTGTTTTTAAAGTATTGCATAAAAATAAGTGCTGCATGTATAATATATATGATATAATACATCATATTTCATATGATGTATTTGATAATATCTCAAAACCAACTGAAGAAAAATTGAATGTGTGTGTAAGACATAGAGATAATATGGATATAGATACGTAGGTGTAGATATGAAAAAAGAGTTCTAGCAAAGATCAAAGCAAAAGTCACAACTTAGGAGCAAAGTAAAAAAATTACCTGAATCCTAATTAGTTTCATATATACTCAGTTGGACATCAAAAGGAAGTGAGGGGGCTTCCCTGGTGGCGCAGTGGTTGGGAGTCCGCCTGCCGATGCGGGGGACGCGGGTTTGTTTCCCGGTCTGGGGGGGTCCCACGTGCCGCGGAGCGGCTGGGCCCGTGAGCCATGGCCGCTGGGCCGGCGCGTCTGGAGCCTGTGCTCCACAACGGGGGAGGCCGCGGCAGTGAGAGGCCCGCGTAACGCAAAAAAAAAAAACAAAAAACAAAAAAAGGAAGTGAGGATTCCTTACTTAGGGGTATTAAACTGAAGGAATCACTCATCAGGTTAAAAGAAAATCTTCACATCAACCAGAGACTGCAAGTATTTGACTGACAGGGTCTGTGATATTATAACAAGGTAACACCGGATTATCTTATCTAAGTTGTCAAAATAAAGTAATATCTGACATCTACATATATTATCTCACTAGCCTTACAATTAGCACATGCAACCAGCTATCTGGTGATGGTAAATATTTTTCATACATTCAATGTATATTTACCAAACAATCCCTATGGGGGTGCCAAGCACTGTTCTAGATATTAGACATATAAGGATGAAAAAGACAAATGTGGTTTCTGCAAATTAATAGCATAATCAGGGTTACCTGATTATAGCATAATCAGGGTTACCCAGTTACCCAGAAGAACCCAGCTCTTCTGACACCTATATTGTGTTATGCAAATCAAGTTTTTTTGACCTTCAAAACATTTGGCCTGCCTTGCTTATTATTTTACTGTTAATTACAGAATTAAATGAATTTTAACTCTGAGTTTCAGATGTGCTTTTTTGCTTTGTAGATATTATTCAAGCGAATAAAGCTCTATGAATTATGGCATGATAAAATATTCACAGAAACTTACAACTCCACAGTTGAATAACAATTACATTTGTTCCAAACAGGCAATTGGTTTCCAAACACATTAAACAAAGGCAATTTAGAAAGCTTCTTCTTCTTCTTGGCATCATTAACGTTGTTGAACGTCCTGGGATTCTGGAGTGTTTCACAAAGGTAAGTAAGTGTGTGGTAAGATGAACAATTTCTGAGTCCATGAAAGAGTGATCTGGGAGCCATCATTGAGCCAATGGGAATCCTGTATTCCATGACTGGACCAGTTAGCATATTAGAGAAATTTAACAGATATTCGGAGCAAGAAATTTCCATTTAGACTTCACTTTTTCTTTTCTCTTTTTTTTTTAACATCTTTATTGGAGTATAATTGCTTTACAATGTTTAGTTTCTGCTGTATAGCAAAGTGAATCAGCTATACGTATACATATATCCCCATATCTCCTCCTTCTTGCGTCTCCCTCCCACCTTCCCTATCCCACCCCTCTAGGTGGTCACAAAGCACTGAGCTGATCTCCCTGTGCTATGCAGCTGCTTCCCACTAGCTATTTTACATTCAGTGGTATATATATGTCCATGTCACTCTCTCACTTCGTCCCAGCTTACCCTTCCTCCTCCCCATGTCCTCAAGTCCATTCTCTACGTCTGCATCTTAATTCCTGTCCTGCCCCTAGGTTCTTCAGAACCTTTTTTTTTTTTTTTAGATTCCATACATATGTGTTAGCATACGGTATTTGTTTTTCTCTTTCTGACTTACTTCACTCTGTATGACAGACTCTAGGTCCATCCACCTCACTACAAATAACTCAATTTCGTTTCTTTTTATGGCTGAGTAATATTCCATTGTATATATGTGCCACATCTTCTTTATCCATTCATCTGTCGATGGACACTTAGGTTGCTTCCATGACCTGGCTATGGTAAATAGAGCTGCAATGAACATTGTGGTACATGACTCTTTTTGAATTATGGTTTTCTCAGGGTATATGCCCAGTAGTGGGATTGCTGGGTTGTATGGTAGTTCTTTTTTAGTTTTTTAAGGAACCTCCATACTGTTCTCCACAGTGGCTGTATCAATTTACATTCCCACCAACAGAGCAAGAGGGTTCCCTTTTCTCCACACCCTCTCCAGCATTTATTGTTTGTAGATTTTTTGATGATGGACATTCTGACAGGTGTGAGGTGATAACTCATTGTGGTTTTGATTTGCATTTCTCTAATGATTAGTGATGTTGAGCATCCTTTCACGTGTTTGTTGGCAATCTGTATGTCTTCTTCAGAGAAATGTCTGTTTAGGTCTTCTGCCCATTTTTGGATTGGGTTGTTCATTTTTTTGATATTGAGCTGCATGAGCTGCTTGTAAATTTTGGAGATTAATCCTTTGTCAGTTGCTTCATTTGCAAATATTTTCTCCCATTCTGAGGGTTGTCTTTTTGTCTTGCTTATGTTTTCCTTTGCTGTGCAAAAGCTGTTAAGTTTCATTAGGTCCCATTTGTTTATTTTTGTTTTTATTTCCATTTCTCTAGGAGGTGGGTCAAAAAGGATCTTGCTGTGATTTATGTCATAGAGTGTTCTGCCTATGTTTTCCTCTAAGAGCTTTATAGTGTCTGGCCTTACACTTAGGTCTCTAATCCACTTTGAGTTTATTTTTGTATATGGTGTTAGGGAGTGTTCTAATTTCATTCTTTTACATGTAGCTGTCCAGTTTTCCCAGCACCACTTATTGAAGAGGCTGTCTTTTCTCCACTGTATAGTCTTGCCTCCTTTATCAAAAATAAGGTGACCATCTGTTTGTGGGCTTATCTCTGGGTTTCTATCCTGTTCCATTGATCTATATTTCTGTTTTTGTGCTAGTATAGACTTCACTTTTTCCATTGGTCCTTATAATAAAAACAGTTCTTTGCTCAATTCTAAAACAAGATTTTTTTCTCCACCATATAGTACCATTTTAGAGTTAGAAATAACCATATCAATAATAAGAATGAATGAGTCATTATCATTAAAAGCAAATATCATTAAACAAATAGCTAGAAATCTAATGATGCTTAAGATTTGGATTCCATTCAGGCCTTTAAATCAGCAGTGACCATTTCAAGGTCAATAACAAACTGTGCAAAATCATTTAGCCAGTCAGTCACCTGAGACCATTCAGTGGCTTAATATGTATTATCTACCATCCATCCATTGCCAGCCTGTCTCCCTCTCACTGACGTATTCTTGGATGGCTGTGTTCTTTTGAGCAAATTCTCTAACCTCTCTGAGTCTCTGTTGATAAAGGACCAAGTGTGATGTCTGCCACATAGCAGGAACTAAACAGATTTTTATTTTCCTCACTTCTTTTCATTCATTCATCTATTTAGTATCTCATCTATTGGCACTTATTCCCTGCTTGAATTATTCTTTTGTTCATCTAATAAATCTCTTTTGGAACATCAGTCATGTGATAGGCACTGTAAGAAATTAGAAGGACATAAAGTCAGTATCAGTATATGTTTAGTGTCACCTATGTCCCTGCTCTCATGGAGCTTACGGTCCAGTATAAGAGAGGCACTTAAACCTCATGCAAGACAGAATTAATGACAAAATCAAAAGTTTTAATGGCTCCCTGAATTTTAAAATTTCTTACCTTCCAAAGTGTATATTATCGAAGTGACCCTCCAGGATGCATAATTTCCCTAAAATGCCTGTCTCATTCTTAGATTGAAAACCAAATTAGAAAGTCAGATTCTTGCAGAAGGATTCAACAGAAATGTCCCCAGCTTTGCAGCAAAATGTGTTGGCATCAAAAACTGAAATTGAAGGCAAGACCTTTCTCCCCTCTGTCCATCACCTCCAAACACGAGTGGTGCCCATCCACTAATTCTCACAAACCTGTGTTTTTTCTCAATTTCAGTTACTCTCCCACTGTAAGAGTTGACCCTGTCTTTCATGAAGTAGTTTAAAAGGCAGTCTCTAGAGGCAGCCCAGTTGAATCCAGTCCCACAACTTAGCTGCACAAACTTTAAGCTGTTTAACCCTGCTAAGCCTCAATTTCTACTTTGTAAAAAGGAAATAATAAGAATGGTAACTGTGTCAGAAGGTTGCTGTGAGGATGAGTAAATTGCCAAAGTGTTAGCAGTAATAATAATGGCTTCATATGTTGCCTTATGCTCCCTTCTTTTTATTCTTTACCTAGACTCATGCTGAGATATGGTTAAGATGACCATGATTGTGGGCTGAATTCAGGTAGAGCTAGTGCTGGAACCAAAAACCTACTAGCTCAGGGACTGACTCATTTATTCATTTATCCATTCATTTAACCAACATGTTAAGCATTGTTCCAAGCACTAGAAAAATAAAACCAAAGAAAACAAAGTACTGGTCTACAAGGAGTTGGCATCTAGTACTCAAAACATTTAAGTATGATTCTTCTGTGACTGTCGAGCAAGTGAGTTACTGTAAAGTGAGAGATGGTAGAGTTGGGGTTCAGAGAAGGAGGCGAGAATAAAAAATACAAAGAACCAGAGATTGGAGGAACCAAAGATGAAAGGAATTAAGGGATAATGTAGGGCTTATTCAGAAAGAAATTGGAGTCTTACCAAATCTTCTCCATCTCCTGTATACTTTCTTTTCTCCTGCATACTTTTTGAGGGAAGGTAAAAAAGAGAGGGTGAAACAAAGCAGGAAGGAAAGAAATTAATTTTCCATGTGTTGAGCATTTCCGTCTTAAGCAGCAGGTTTGTCCCCCTCCCTGTTATGGAGATCATACCATTCCACTTAATAAGTAAGAAAACTAAAGTGAAAATTGAACCAAGTAAATTGACTAAGTTCACACAAGTAGGATGCAAACCCTACTTTGTCTCCAAAGCCCATACACTTTCTCCTAGACTCTGCTGCCTCTAAGTGCCATAGAGGAGCCCTTTTCCTGCTCCCTGACGGCCCCTTAACTCTCGTGCGGGAGGAAACCAGTCCCTTCAGTTCAACTAACTATACCCACCACCACCTGTTGATCAGCCGCCACAAGAAGAGAATGCGTGTCATGTTTCACAAGAAAGGAGAATCTGAAAAATTTGCCTGCAGAGATTAAGTAGCTAGAACCAACTACATTAGTTCAAAGGCACACATTGCCTTGGGTATCTATTTCCCACTGGGATCCAAGGGGCCAAATCAAAAGAGTGAACCAAAAAACTACCTGGAATCCAAGACATCGGATCACTGTCTGCAGTAAGAAGTGCATGATTCCAGCTTATTTCTATACTGATTGTTTCTGTCAAACCCTAACGAACAATAAGGATGCAAAGAAACGGGAAAACACAGACGTCCCAGGGACAGCATTATTGAAACATATTATTTATAAGTCAGATGGTGTTTGATCTTAATATACTTCCAATCACAATCCAATTTTTACCAAACCCAAAGGTGTATTTGTTCAGAGCCAGATACTGGTGACGAATCTATCAAGAATAGGACAGTCCCAAGTTATTCTTGTCCCCAAGATCTTGAGAGCAGTGGATTAATGATGAAACAGCAGCCTCGCTAATATACAGGTGGAATTAGGTTTGTGTTAGCACCTGAGGGCACCCTACCATCAAGTTTATATTAGTGTGCAACAATCCTGGTGTAAGTCCTAGAACCAAACTAATCTTGTAGGGGTCAGTAGGAGATCACTTAACTGAGTATAATTAGGACTATTGCATGAATGTCAGTCCAGATGTACCTTCCATTACAAACAATCCCCTTCCTCTGCCTCTGTCTGTATTAGAGTCCCCCTCAATCAAATCTGAAATAGGGCAGTGGTGACATGACACACCTGAGGCTCTCCAGGCTGGGGGTGGAGGAAGTAGGTGGATGAAATGTCTTTCCTTGCTGAAAAGTATCATACAAACACCTCTACAGTCCTTACTATAACTATGTATCCTACATCAAATGCTAAAATAAAGGGTATTTACAGATGTTTATGGGGGGAGAGAGCAGAAGCGTATTTGTTATTACAACTTGACACCACCGTCCCTCCAATGTTGTAAAACACATCTTACGAAGTTGATATCATTGTGCTTATTTTGTTAATGATACCAGTAATCTTTTGTGCATAACCTGCAATGATTATTGAAAGAGACATAAATCAGAGAAAAATGACCGGTCATTCAAGCATATCCTTTTCTTACAGTTATCGCTAGCAATATATTAAGAAGGAAAAGAAGGTAAAACTCTCTAGCATTGGAAACTTTCACAAATCAAAAAAAGAAGAAATGTCTGACCTCAAAGACTTAGGTGCATTTGATAAAATTGAACGTATGGCCCTTGACCATTTGTTCATTCAACCAATATTTATTGTACATCTGCTATGTACCAGGCACTGATCAAGGTACTAGGAATACAGCAGTGACTAAAGCAGTCTGAAATTCCTCTCCCCCTGGAACTTCTTCAAAATGTTTAAGAAGTAAGTTGCCTTTAGAGGCAGCGTGCCATAGAGGGAAAAGGCCAGGACTCTGAATAAGAGACTTCTGGTTTCAAACCCAGGCTCTGCCAACTATTACTCATACAAACCCTAAGCAACTTATTTAACCTCCTAGAAGTTCAGTATTTCTGTCTGTGAAATGGGGATGGTTCCACCCTTCCAGGGTTAGAGTGAGAATTCGGTACGTTAGGGTGAGCACTGGACCCTAGCACGTTGCCTGGCACTTAGAAGATTTTTCTTGAGTCAAGGATAGAGGGCACACATTTTAGAAGTATGTTCATGGATTTTTTTCTTTGACAGTGGTGTTTTCCACACAGTCTCAGCACCGAATTTACAAACCCTCAGTGCATCTGATAAATCTTTCGACTCCTGCCACCACGAAATCTACAAGGTTGATAATTCCAGACTTTCCAGTTCTCTCACTGTCAGACTCACTGCAGGTTGTAAAAGAGCGCCATCTAAAGGTCCTCGTGAGGCACCTTAATATGTCCTAAAACTCCTTTTGTCATTTTATAAAGACTGTTCTGGTGAGCGGTGCTCTTAAATAATCATCACTGTTATGCCAGTATCTATGGGCCTATAATAAAAGTAAGACAAGCACAGGAGGAAGGCAAATGATTTATCAGGTCCTCTACATCTGGTCCTAAAAAAAGCTTGCTTTCTTTCTTTTTTAGATATTGTAATCTAAATCATTTTAATGCCCAGAACATCAGCAGAAGTAATCTTGAAGAAACACTTCCCCTCCATGAAAAGTCTCTGAAATTTTATGGCAGTACACAGGAATTTTCTTCGAGTATTGATCTTTGGGAAACAGCCCTGTGAAACTCTGTTTGACTCAACCTGTCTTATGAGCAGAGTATTCACTGTTTTCTTCGGCTAGACACTATGCGTTTTCGTTTTAGGGCTAATATGTGTGAGGTGGCCTTATGAATATTATCCGTGTACTTTACAAAGACTAATTATGACTCCTCTAGTCATAATTATGACTATTACGCTTTTGCATTACCATGTTATGCCTTTGAATTAATGAAGTAATTTCAAAGTCTAAGTAATTACTCTATGACAACAAAAAGTTAATATTTCCTATGCATCACAATATTTTAAAACTTTTTACAATGGTTTGGCCATTATAAGCAACCTATATGACATTTTTTAGTTTTCATGTGTCCTTAGAATCAAAATAACAGTATGTTAACATTCTTTCTTTCAATGCATTTATTGAGTACTTACTGCATGTCAGGCATAGTGATCATATACTGTCTATGTCAGAGTAAATAATAAACCTATACACAATTTCACTATACTTCATCTTGCTATTACACTATCAAGTTATGAATTAAGGAAATATTCTCTGAATCAAAGAGCAACACTACTAAAATAGAGGTCCTTAACAAAAAGAGAATGTTCGCATACCGAAGAAACTGTAAAATAAATGGAAATGATGGAATTATTGCGATTGAAGGAAAGAAGAAAATTAAGGAAGGTTAAATGAGTGTTGGGGGAAGGGCAAGTGATCAAATCAATCAGGGATGCTTAAAGAGATTCCCTAGTCCAAAGGATGTCTTTTAGTCTCCACTGCTACCAGTTCAGACGCACTCAGAAAATTATCTTCTAAAAGAGATTTTTCCCGTATAAGCAAAGAAATGTGAAAAAAACTCATTTAAACCAAAAAAAAAAAAAAAAGAAAAAAAAGGCAAATACAACTAGTGTCCCAAATCTTTGTAGCAGTGCTTGTCAAAGTTTTGTTAAGGACCCCCTGCTTCAGGCACCTCTTTCTGGCCCCTACCATAGACTGCTTTAACCCAAACCTTTTTCCAGGAATCGGCAGTTCTAACAAACCTTCCCAAGTCTTCTTACGCTCCCTGAAATCTGAGCACCACTGCTTTAAGGGACAGTTCAAGCTGGATAGGAGAGGGGTGTTTATCAGCTGATTGCAAATGATTCTGCAGTTAAGCACCTCCCTTGTGACCTAAAATATTTTAGATCTGTAGAATAAAAGATTTACACATCTTGATTAGGTGCGATATGCATTTTTAATTGCAAAAGAACAGCTGTAAAGCACCAGGTGTTTCTCTTACTCAAACTATTTTTTGTTTGTTCTGAGGACAAATGAAAAGACAAACTCTTACAGACAAAAATTCTTGCCCTGTAACTTTTTTAAATCCTTCTTTTTTCAGCATTTGTTCTCTGACGAAACACTGAGGCCGGTCCTTGATCTTCCTTAGAATCTTTCTTTGCTGCAAAACGTTAAATGCCAAGTGTGCGATTTGGGTTTAATGAACACCCCAAAGATCAAGAAACCTTTAAACATCTCGTCTCAGGACAAGTCAGAAGCTCTAACGGTCCCTCTCACCATTAGAAAAAGGGTTTGCCTTATTTTGTTGTTCCCCCTCCCCACCGCCCCAAATTTGCCTTCCTCTCCTTAATTTCTACATCATAATAGAAAAAGGTGCTCATTATGCTTTCACTCATCCTTAGAGATGAAAAGAGAGCTACAGGATTATAAAGATGACCCTAAGCGAACACCAAAAGAGCTTAGAATTCTCACATCGGGGCTGACACTCATGATTAGCTAAACTGCGGGAACTACACACGATTCCATTGGAAACAGGATGCATTCATGCACTAGTTTCTTGTCTAGTGCTTAGCAACATTATCACTGAGCACCTGGAATAGTTTAGGCATTAAGTGTAATTGGTTTTGCTTTACATAAATCTGTAGCTTTGTAAATAAGCGGAGCATTTACAGAGAAGCGTTGCTTCTCTGTAACACCAATTAACTTAAAGGGATGCGTTGTCTGTAGGAGACTGCTGGGTTCTGTACTGTATTTCTCCCGTAATGTGCTCATTGGCTGGCAAAGTTCTGTGTCCCTGCAGTGTTGCATTGACTCCCAGTCACTTGGTGTCAAGGATCTGTACCCAGCCACTCATTTGCTCCATGTTTCAGTTGTAAAAGATTGGGAAAATGGAGTCTTCCCTAAGAAGCATCTTCGGTGCTCTATTTCTGTCCACGAGGGAGACCTGAAAGGCAAGGTACTTGAAAATGTTTTCTGTGACCTGCAGAGCACAGATCTGACCCCAGCTGAGTCTATCCATAACTGACGTCCACATGTCTTTCCTCTTTCTTTTTTTCTTGTAACGCTTCAATCCAATGCAGCCAAAAGTCACTGCATTGAGCCTGTATACAAAATTAAGAAAACCATATTCTTATTATGTAAATTTGCTAGTGAAAATGTTTCCATCAGTGGGACTTTTTTTAATAACACTCAGAAATCTGCTCCTGGGTGTTGGTAAATTTTTTCAAGCTTCTGGGATATTTCCCCTCATCTCTTTACTCGGTTTAATCCCTTCTCTCTCATATCCCCTTCAGGTAATCTTGATATATAGCATTCATTCCATAGCATTCATTCCACTCTGGCCAACCTCTAATTCTCTTGGTTTCTGAAAGTGTTTCGTCGACTATCAGAGTAACAGTATCACCAAAATACAGCTCATGATTCCAAAAAGTTTCCTACTAATATTATGTGATTTACAAATTGAAGGAGGGAGAATCACCCCTTCTGAAAACTGTCAGGATCCCTTGTTGGATGAGAAAAGAGCTTCAGCATTAGGACCGTGAACCAGTCGGCGGTGGGCATAGCCCATTGCCACTGCTAGAGAAGCTGACATACAATTACCGGTCACAGGCTTATGGGTAAGGTTCTTAAATGAATTCAACAGCCAAGTGATGACAGCACACAGGTGCTGCTAACATTCAGGTCTGCTTGTAGAGAACAGGGAAGTGAAAGGACCCACTCATAATAACAACCCTATACAGTTCACAAGTTGCTGTCACATGTATCGTCACATTTGGTTGGCACCAATCCTGGGAAGTAGGCACATTTTGGCACGCCCATTTTGTACATGAGACATTGCAGCTCTGAGACATTATCAAGAGTCACAGAGATACGGGATGTCACAGACTAGAACCTCGGTCCCTCTGTCTCTGAAGAGCCAGTCCCTTCTACAAATGACACTCATAATGTCACCAACACTGGATCATCCCCAGCCACTCAGGTGAAACACTCTCTAAATAATCCAAAAGGGAACAAGAATGAAAAGAAAGACCACATTGGGGTCAGAGACCCTGACAAAATGGTTACCCAAAACAGCATGTTTCTAATGGTTACCCAAAACAGCATGTTTCTAACATCTCTTTCCCTGCCCTCAGCTTCCTCTGTGGAGCCAGGCACTACCCTCATGTGGACTTCAGGCTGCCAGAAGCACCGCACTGAAAAGACCTGCCCAGACTGACCACACTGGGGTCGGGAAAGAGGGTCTTGGGCTCAAAAGCATCCTTTCCTTCCCCTTTCAACAAAATGCCCTCAGATGTGCTATAGTCAATTCCAAACTGCTTAGGAAAGAACGGGTTAAGAAAAACAAATTCACCCCCCAAAATGTGATTAAGATTTGTGAAGACTCCTGTAGTACTTGCTGAGTACAAGACACTGTTCTAAGTGTTTTTATTTAATATTAACTCATTAATCATCACAGTAACTCTATAAGTACAATTGTAGACCCCATTTTACAGATACGAAACATGAAGCACAAAGGAGTTAATAACTTTCCAGGGACTTCCCTGGTGGTCCAGTGGTTGAGACTCTGTGCTTCCAGTGCCGGGGGGCACGGGTTCGATCCCTGGTCGGGGAACTAAGATCCCACATGCCATGCGGTGTGGCCAAAAAATAAAAATAAATAATTTTCCAAAGGTTATACATGCAGCATGGACAGAGTAAAAATTTGGACCTAGGGATCCTGACTACAGATCCCAGGGGCTAGCCCTCTCTATATCGCTGCCTCTCAGTAAAGCTGTTGTCTACAATAGATCTTTATGTATTCTCAGGGCAATTCCATGGAAGACAATGCCTTAGCCCAAGGGATTTCAGTCTCAAAAGAACGTGACTTCTTCCATCAGTCGTTGCTGGATGGAAACAACAGGTACTTTAACACCCCTAGGTAGTGCCCCCTCCCTCCCGTTTTGTGAATAATTACTGTTCTCCTGCTTACACCCAAAGGCATGACTCTAAGGGCAGAAGTTCAGACTCTATGGTAGTGAGTGGGTACTTCTATCTCAAAACTGTTGTAGGAGGGCTTCCCTGGTGGCGCGGTGGTTGAGAGTCCGCCTGCCGATGCAGGGGACACGGGTTCGTGCCCCGGTCCGGGAAGATCCCACATGCCGCGGAGCGGCTGGGCCCGTGAGCCATGGCCGCTGAGCCTGCGCGTCCGGAGCCTGTGCTCCACAACGGGAGACGCCACAACAATGAGAGGCCCGCGTACCGCAAAAAAAAAAACAACAAGAAAAACTGTTGTAGGGATCCTTGTACGGTGTTCCTTAAATCACAAGGTAAGCTGTCTGTTCCTCAAATGACAGTCATCATTAGATCAAGATGGAGCCTTAGGTCAACTAGTCTCTCCACTTCCTTAGCCTCTCCACAGACATTCCTGGGATGCCTCCAGCCCTGCTCTCCAGTAAGCTTAGTGGAGGTGTCAAAGATAATCAGGGATCGTGATGTCAAGACCCAGCCTCTCCGTCTCTCTCTGCCTATCTCCGTCTCTCTGTCTCATTCTCTCTGTCTCTCAGCGCTCTCTCTCTCTCTGGCTCTGTGTCCCACTGAGGTTGTCTACAGTAGAATGGATGCTATTTGACAGCCAAGATCTTTTCCCCAAGTGATACACTGTCACTAGTCTACTCAGAGACTTTCCTAATTACTAAATAATAATAGCACCCAAACCTTAATCTATCACCCATCTTAGACAGGTTTGAATCCATTTACTGGCTGGGAATCAGGTTGTTGCTTCAGTTTGCTAAACCACAAGTGACCAAGTCTCATATAAATACAGTAATGAGTCAAGAGCCTATGACAAGTGTCTATTACCATGGTAGCAGCAAGTCAGGAGCACATTTAATGACATTTACGCAAAAAGCAAGGTAACACTGCTACCAGGGATATAAGAAGGAGAAAAATGGAATCAACGGGCGGCGGAAATTTGGCAAAAATCAGGGGGAAGTCACCATAACATTGAAGAAACTACCAAGAAAGCACACATGTCGTCATCATGTCAGTTTTCATTTTCCCAAAGCAATCTCTGGAAGCAAAACGAGAAGGCAAGTCGAGAGAATATGCTAAATTTTAAAATAAGAGAAAGAGCTCTCTGTCAGAAATGCCAGAGAGGAAGTGCGAGCTTCAGAAGCCAGAGCAGTGAGAGGCCATCTGGAGACACTGATTTCCCATTTTCGTGTGATACACTGCACAGCATAGGTGCCTGGATTCCCGTGAATTCATTAGGACCCCCTAGAGCAGACCCCATGCTTCTTACCACATTCCCACGCCTCTCTTACATGAGTGAAACCTTCCTGACCAGCTTCTACGGTATCTCCGTAAGTGCAGACTTCTGTCTTCATGAAGCTTGTACAGTTCTGCCTTACTTCTTTGCAGCCAACCACGCCTGAAAGACAGGAACAAACAAGATGGACAAGTGTGGCAGTGAATGAACCGTTTTACTGCAATTGGAAGTTCACGGAGAATAAATTATCCTCTAGTTCAAGCTGTCCAGTAGTAATTCTCATTAATAATAACACTTCGACAACAGTCTGCCTCTCACAATGACAGTGAGTGCTGGAAACTTTATCGTTACTCTCGAAGCAGGAGTCACGTCCCAGACGGCCGGCCCAGATCACCATATGCAGCTCACAAGAGAAGGCTTAAATTACCAGAAAGCTTGACTGCATAACTGTCCATGAAGTTCACTGGCTAGATGAGCAGGTGGAAAAAATCCAAGGGCTTCTCTCCTTCCAGCTTTCTCTGCTAATCCATGCTACATCGTAAATGATTTTTCACATTAATGAGTTCGTCTAGCTAAAAGGATACCTTCCTCTCTTCTTGCTTCATCGACGATATCTCTTTTACTACAGGATCTTTATTTCCTACATGTGGCCACAAGATAATAGAGAATATGTGGTCCATGAAGACAGAGATTTTTGTGGAGATCTACATCTCCACATATGTACTTACATATACATATACCTACATGTACAGAAGGAGGGTTCCAGTCAGTAGCTGACGCTACTGTGCTTCTCCATGTGGGCTTTATGTTGTCTCTCTATATGGGCTACTCTGGGCTTCTTTGAAGCTTGATGGCTGGTACCCCAGGGCAAGTATCCCCGCAAAGATATAAAGCCAGGCAGAAACAATATTGTCTTTTGTGACCTAGCCAGGGGCTATGCAGCATCACTTCTACTGCATTCTATTTGTTGAGGCAGTCAGAGAGTCCTGTTTAGATTTAAAGAAGGGAAAACAGCTCCATCTCTTTGTGAGAAATAGCAAAATTCCAGAAATTTACTTGGGACCCCAAATGTTGCTGTGGACATTTTTAGTCTAAGGAGGCACAGATATCTGTTAGACAAACAAAGGGCAGAGGCGGAAGCATTTCAGGTAACGTTAGGACGACGCATAAGCACCGTGGCAAAGTGTGAAACAGAACAGCTTATTCTGCAAACTGCAAGTTGTTTGGACTTTTTTTTTTTTTTTTTTTTTTTTTTTGCGGTACGCGGGCTTCTCACTGCTGTGGCCTCTCCCGTTGTGGAGCACAGGCTCCGGATGCACAGGCTCAGCGGCCATGGCTCACGGGCCTAGCTGCTCCACGGCATGTGGGATCTTCCCGGACCGTGTCCCCTGCATCGGCAGGCGGACTCTCAACCACTGCGTCACCAGGGAAGCCCTGTTTGGACTTTTGACAGGAGCAGTTGTTTGACTGGAGCACAAGATTCAAGGGCAGAATAATACGACAGATTGGTGTTTCAAAAAGAACACTCAGTCAAAAAATGTAGAGGATACATCGGTAGGGGCTAGAAAGAAGTTAGCTCAGGATGGTGACTGTGTGTAAGTGAAGAGATAATGAGGTAAGAGATAATGAGGTAAGAGATAATGAGGTAAGAGATAATGAGGTCTGAGGTTAGGATAGCAGGATGGGGATGGGAAGGGGAAGAACATAGGACATTCAAAGGCATAATGATAGGAAGAAACCATTTATTGGATTTCCACTGGGCATTTAATTATCTCAGGTAGCTCTCACAGTAACTCTATGATCTGGGAATTATTACTGTCTTTATTTTGTACGTTAGGAAACTGAAACAGAGAGAAGCCAAGGTACTTACCCATTTTCCCCACAATTAGAACTAGGATTCATAGAGTCCAACACGGAAGCCCACACATTTAAGCTGTACTGATTGGATGTGGTGGTGACAAAGGAAAACGTGTCCAAGATCATTACCAGGTTTCTGATTCAAGCAGCAAAGTGACTGTTAATGCCACTTGACTAACGAAAGAAATACAGGAGGATGGGGGACTGGGATGGTGGAAAGGATGTAAACATGTTTGTACATAATGAATTTGACGTGTCTGTAGGGAGTTGAGTGGAGATTTCTAAAACCCTGTTGGTGATCTACACAAGGCATGATGGCTTTTGTTCATACAGAAATGAACCTGATGTTTAAGAATCTAGTTGGAGACATTAGATGTGAACAAGTAAAATTAAACAAATATTTTAATAGCAACTTGAGACAATACTATGAAAGATGTCATAGGTCAGCACACAATTAGTTTCTATCTTAATTGAAAGTAAAATAAAGATCCAGAAAAGGAAGAAATCTTGATAGGTTGGGGTGATAGGACCATGTTTTACTGAGGAGGTATATAACCTGGATCTTCAAAAATGGATAAGGATTTGGATAAAGAAAAGAGAAAATGGAATAATACAAAGGTTTTGGATGAAGCCAGAGAAAAACTCATAGCCCACAGTGCAAGTGTTTTAAAAGGGAAAGCTTTGAAGGCAATATAGGAAATCAACACCAGAATGCCAGAGTTCTAACCTGTGGGGCAAGATACGCTGCCTCACTGAGTCTCAGTTACCCCAACTGTAAAATGGGTATTTCAGTTACGACCTCAAGGTTTTTATGAGGATTAAGTAAGATAATATTTGTAAAGCAACAAGTAAATGTTTATTACTATTTTATTTTTTTAAAAAAGAAATGAATCTAAGTCATCAAACGTTTATACTTAAAAGGACATTAAGGAACATCTAACCAAATTTTTATTTTATAAATGAGGAAATCTAGGCCCAGAGAGGTGATGCAATTTTCAAACAGAGAAACACCTATTTAGCTGGTAAAGCTTCCAGGAGTTCTGACACTCAGTCTGGCTCCCTGGAGTATGGATTCGCCAAAGAATTATTAGGGAAGAAGCCTCCGTATTCAAATGCTGGATTTAACAAACAATTTAGTTCAATGTCTTCAGGACTTCTCAGAAGCTTTATTATATATATTGGGAATTGCTAAGAAATGGATTTGCTATTCAGTGTTTTCTAAATTCATGTGGTCACTCAGTCCTTTGCTCAGAGAATACTTCTCAGCACTGGTATTCTTTGCTATACATTGGAGATGCTGGTAGGGTAGAAAATACATAGGCTTTGTGATCAAACAAAATTGGATTTGAGGGCTTCCCTGGTGGCTCAATGGTTGAGAATCCGCCTGCTGATTCAGGGGACACGGGTTTGTGCCCTGGTCCGGGAAGATCCCACATACCACAGAGCCACTGAGCCTGCGCGTCCAGAGCCTGTGCTCCGCAACGGGAGAGGCCACAACAGTGAGAGGCCCGCGTACGGCAAAAAAAAAAAAAAAAAAAAATTGGATTTGAACTAAGTATCCATCAGGCAGTAGCTGGGCAGCCTTTGACATACTATTTAATCTCCTTGAGGCTTAGTTTCTACATCTGCAAAATAGAGTAAGAACATATACTTCACAGGACTTTGCACATCAACATATATAATGAATGTGGCAAAAACCCTGAGACATGATGATAGTCAATATAAATCAGTCACCTGCTATTTTTTCCTCCTCTTCAATCAGCAAATACTCATTGGATATCTTCTATATTCCCCAAACTACTCTCAAGTATATATTATTTAATATTCTATTTCTCACTCTTAGAAAAATAAAAAGCATTTAGTCTTTCCTATTTGTTTTACTCTAAATAAAATGTTTATGCATTAATACCAATCACCTTGACGCCAGACCTTAAATTCTTCCAATTTGGGGACTAGAAGAGATGGAGAAGTAGAAATCTCATTTATGAGAACAAAAAGTCCCTTGATTCATTGTAACAAGTCTTCATGGAATTTGGAATTTCTCCAGATACACGGTTAACAAGTTTTCTCTTGCTTGGTACTCATAATTGAATTATAAATGAGTTAGAGCTTCATACAGATAAACACTATATAAGATGGAAAGAAACTGTGATGGTTAATTTTATATGTCAACTTGACTGGGCCATGGGGTGCCCAGATTAAACATTATTCTATGGATGTCGATGAGGATGTTTCCAGATGAGATTAGTATTTGAATCAGTAGACTCAGTAGATTGTCCCCCCACGATGGGGGTGGACATCATTCAATCTACTGAGGGCCTGAATAGAACAAAAAGTAGAAGAAGGGATGATTCACTCCCTCCCTACCTGCCTGCTGATCTGGGACATTGCTCTCCTGCCCTTGGACTGAGACTTACATCATTGCTCCCCTGGTTATCCGGCCTTCAGACTTGGACTGGAATTATACCACTGGTCCTGGGTCTCCAACTTGCAAACAGTAGGTCATGGGACTTCTCAGGCTTCATACTTGTGTGAGCCAATTCTTCATAATAAATCTTCACATGTATATCTTAATGGTTCTTTTTCTCTGGAGAACCCTGACTAATACAGGTTTTGGTACTGAGTGTGGTTCTAGAAGAACAGAATACTAAGAATGAGTTTTCTGAATTGGTTCCAGAGTTTATGGAATTGGCTCTCTAACGTGATTAGATTTAAAGTTGCTAATGAGTCTTTCTGGTAGTAAAGAGAGGGCTGAAAGTCCACGGCATGATCTGGCAATAGACATATACAAAGCATCTTCACTGGGCACTCACTTATAAGAATCAAGGAGCTAGGTAACTCTGTGCACTACATAGGATACTTTCTTTTTTTAAAAACGAATGAATACAATGACATTGGTTGCTTCTAATGTTGCTGGACAAAGTAGTGTAAGAAAAGGATGAACTCAGGGGTCTGAATTCCCAGTTCAGGCACCACATAAACAACCTAAGAGTTTCTTTGTGTGTCCTGAGGGAGATTCTTGTTTCCTGGAGCTGCAGGGCTGAAGATTTGAAAATCAATGCAGAATCATCCTGGGAATGAATTACAAGGCAATTTGTTAACGTCTGGGCATTGATCCTGGAAGCTGGGATGGGGTCATCTGGGAAGACCCTGAGGGAGCTGGAGACATGGAGCCTCTAAATTCTGATGAATCTTTGTCAGTGGAAGAGGTCTCCCCACCCCCCAGTGGAACTAGCCTCTCCAGACCTTTCCATCTCAGTCTGAGGGGATTCACCCTGCATTGCCTGAGGAAACTGTTAAGGCCTTTCCCTGAGGCAGCAAGACAATGCTGAGTATCCTCAGGACCCACCCCTACACCCCTCTTCGCCTCTAGACCTGTAACTGGACTCAAGTCCTAGTAGACTCCTAAAGGGGAGGTAATGGACTACACTCTAGAAGAACTACATGAGTTTTCTAATTTATAGTCAGGAAAACAGGGAACATGTATGGGTATGAATATTAGGAATATGAGATAAAGGTAGAAGAAATACAAAGTTGGATCAGGCAGAATTTATTAATATGGTTTCACTAAATCAAGATTATACATTAAATATTACAGCTCAGGGAGTTAGAAAGGGTTCTAACAGTTTGTTCAGTTGGTTGGCTGAAACATGGACCAAAGAGTGGCCCACAGTGAGCAAACTGGAAAATCCCAACCTGCCTTGGTTTAAAGTATAGGAAGGGATTCAAAGGCTTAGAGGGAGAGGTTGGAATGTTAGTGTGGATTTGTCATTTAAGACCTACTCACCCACACTAGAAGGGCCTGGAAGACATACCTTTCACCAATACTATGAGAAATAAGGTAGTGATGGAGCCCCAGCGTCCCTGAAGAACTCTGTGATCACTCTTCTGTGTAGGCCAGACCTTACACTGGGAACTGCAGTCACTGAATTGGGAAACTTAAATGCAATGGGAGTGATTGGATCCCAGGGTGACAGAGGCCAAGCGACAGCACTCAACCACCAAAGGCAGGGGGAGCCTTCTTACCACGATGGACAGCAGAGTCAAAGTAGCAATCAGGATAGCCTGACTCATGCAGACCTATGGCACTGGCTAGTTGATCATGGTGTTCCCAGATGTAAGATGCTAAATTCTTACTTAATGTGTATCGGCAGAAAAGTTCTAGGTCAAGTGGACACAAGTTTAATCTGAATCGTAAAAACAGAGAGTCACAGCCATCTGAACCATTTCCAGGCTTGAGCCATCTTACAGACCCAGAACCACTTGGATGAAGTTGGTGCGGGGCAGGTCCCCTTGAGAAAGGACCCCAGTACACTACAGAAATATACTGTTAATTTTCCTCCTAGGCCCCCCCAAAAGGTACCTACTGCCTTTTACCAGAGTACTTGTACACTGGGGATAAGGAAATGATCAAACTTCGGGGGAACTACTGGATACTGGCTCTGAGCTGACACTGATTCCAGGAGACCCAAAACATCACTATGGCCCACAAGTCAGAGTAGGGACTTATGAAGACCGGGTGATCGATGGAGTTTTAGCTCAAGTCTAATTCACAGTGGGTCCAGTGTATTCCCAAACCCACCCTGTGGTTATTGACCCAGTTCCAGAATGCATAATTGGAATAGACATACTTAGCAGCTGGCAAAATTTCCACATTGGCTCGCTCTCCTATAGATTGAGGATTATTATGGTTGGAAAGGCCAGTGGAACACATTAGAACTGCCTCCACATAGGAAAACAGTAAACCAAAAGAAATACTACATTTCTGGAGAGATTGCAGAAGTTAGTCCCACCATCAAGGGCTTAAAAAATGCAGATATGATGATTCTCACCAAACCCCATTTAACTCTCCTATCTGAACTGTGCAAAAGACAGATATCAACACACATACACACAAAAATCAGTAAAACACGAAGGAAGATGCCAAGGAAAGAAATGCAGGACAAAAGACCTATAAGACTAACAGGAAACAGATAAAATGGCATTAATAAATCCCTCCCAATCAGTAATTACTTTAAGTGTAAATGGCTTAAATTCCCCAATCAAAAGACGTACAGTGGCTGAATGTATAAAAAAAAAAAGCAACTATATGCTATTTGTAAGAAACTCACTTTAGGTTTGATACACATACGCTGAAAGTGAGGGGATGAAAGAAGATATTCCATGCAAATTATAACCAAAACAGAGCAAATGTGGCTATACTTATATTAGACAAAATAGACTTTAAGTCCAAAACTGTCACAAAAGGCAAAGAAGGACATTACATAATGATAAATGGCCAATTCAACAGGAAGGCATAACAATTACATATATATATGTATACACAACACACACACACACACACACACACACACACACACACACCCAACGTCAGAACACCTAAATATATGAAGCAAATATTGACAGAACTGAGGGAGAAATAGACAAGAATACAATAAAAGTAGAATACTTCAAAAATCTACTTCCAGTAATGGATAGAACATCCCAGTCAGAACATCAATGAGGAAACAAAGGATTTGAATAACGCTATAGACCAAATGGACCTATACCAAACATTGCACCCAACAGTAAAAAAATACACATTTTTCTCAAGCACACATCGTTTTTCCCAAGATAGATCTTTTTCCATGTTAGGTCACAAAACAAGTCTTAACAAATTTAAGAAGATTGAAATTATGCCATATATCTTTTCTGATCACAGTGGAATTAAACTAGATACCAAAGGCTGAAGGAAAAGTGGAAAATTCACAAATGTGTAAAAATTAAACAACACAGTCTTGAACAACTATTGTATCAAAGAAAAATTAAAAAATAAAATTAGAAAATACCTCAAGACAAATAAAAATGAAAACACAACATACCAAAACTTACGGGATGCAGCAAAAGCAGTACTTACAGGGAATTCATAGCCATAAATGCCTACATAAGAAAAGAAGAAAAATCTCAAATAACTGATCTAACTTTACATCTCAGGGAATTAGAAAAATAAGAAAAAACTAAGCTTAAAATTAGCAGAAGGAAGGAAATAACAAAGATGAAAGCAGAAGCAAATGAAATAGAAAATAGAAAACAATAGGAAAAAATCAATGAAAGTAAGAGTTCATTTCTTGAAAAGGTAAAAGAAAAAATTGACAAAACCTTAGTTAGACTAACTAAGAAAAAAAAGAGAAGACTCAAACAGAATCAGAAATGAAGAGACAATACAAGTGATGCCACAAAAATAAAGAGGACCATAAAAGACAACTATGTACAATTACACACCGGCAAACTGGATAACCTAGAGGAAATGGATAAATTTCTAGAAACATACAACCTACTAAGACTAATTCATGCAGAAGTAGAAAGTCTGAAGAGAGCTATAACTAGTAAGGAGGTTGAATTAGTAATTTAAAATTTTTAAAAAAATAAATCAATAAATAAAATGTAAAAAAATAATAAAAATTAAAAAAAAAACTCCTAACAAAGAAAAGCTTAGGACCAGATAGCTTCACTAGTGAATTCCACCAAAAATTCAAAGAACAATTAACACCAATGCTCCTCAAACTCTTCCAAATACATGAAGAGGAGAGAACACTTAAACTCATTTCAGGAGGCTGAAATTAGTTTGCTAGCAAAGCTAGTCAAAGACACAACAAGAAAAGAAAATTATAGGCCAATATTCTTGATAAAAATAGATGCAAAATCCTCAACAAAATACTAGCAAAACAAATCCAACAGCACATTAAAAGGATTACCATAACCAAATGGGATTTATCCCTGGGATGCAAGGATCGTTCAACATATGAAAATGAATTAATTTGATACAACACATCAACAAAATAAATGATAAAATCACACGATTATCTCAATAGATGCAGAAAAAGTATTTGACAAAATTCAACACCACTTCATGATAAAAATTCTCAACAAACTAGGAATAGAAAGAAACTACCTCATCACAAATAAGATCATATATGAAAAGCTCACAGCTAACATCAACTCAGTGGTGAAGAACTGAAAGCTTTTCCTCTATGATCAGGAACAAAGCAAGGATGCCCAGTCTCACCACTGCTATTCAACATAGTATTGGATGTCCCAGCCAGAACAAATAGGTAAGAAAAAAAATAAGTGGATGTCCTAGCCAGAACAAATAGGTTAAAGAGAGAAATAAAAGTCATCCCAATCAGAAAGAAGTAAAATTGTCCTTCTTTGCAGACGGCATGATCTTATATATGGAAAACCCCAAAGACTCCATAAAAAAACAAAACAAAACAACAACAACAATAAACTGTTAGAACTAATAAACGAGTTCATTAAATTTTCAGGATATACCATCAACATATAAAAATCAGCTGCATTTCTATACACTAAGAATGAACTATCCAAAATTAAGAAAACCAATTTACTATAGCATAGAAAAGAATAAAACACTTAGGAATAAACTTAACCAAAGAGGTGAAAAAGTTGTACACTTAAAAATACAAATCATTGATGAAAGAAATTTTTTAAAAGACACAAATACATTTATTTGTAAAAAACAAATAAAAGACATCCCATGTTCATAGATGGGGGAACTTAATATTTTTTAAAATGTCCATACTTCCTAAAGTGATGTGCAGATTCAATGTAATCCATATCAAAATCCCAATGGCAATTTTTACAGAAATTTTTAAAAATCTAAAATTCATTGGAACCATAAAAGACCATGAATACCCAATCAATCTTGAGAAAGAACAAAGCTGGGGGAATCACACTTCCTGATTTCAAAATATATTACAAAGATACAGTAACCAAAACAGTATGGTTTTGACATAAAGACAGACACATAGACCAATGAAATGAAATAGAGAACCCAGAAATAAATCCACACATATTGGGTTAGCTGATCCTCAACAAAGGTGCCAAGAACACACAATGGATAAAAGATAGTCTCTTCAACAAATGGTGTCGGAAAAACTGGATATCCACATAGAAAGGAATGAAGCTGGATGCTTATCTTACCCCATATGCAAAAATCAACTCAAAATGGATTAAACACTTAAACATAAGGCCTGAATCTGTAAAATTCCTAGGATAAAACATAGGGAAAATGCTTCATGACATTGGTCTTGGAAATAATTTCATGGATATGATATCAAAAACACAAGCAACAAAAACAAAAATAAAGTAAGACTACATAAAACTAAAAAGCAACAAAATGAAAAGGCAACCTATCTGAAATTTCAGATTTCAAAACTATAGTTAAATAATCTGCTCCAAATCTAAGATAAAGAACTAACATCTTCTAATTCCCACCTTCTTATTGGTTGTGCTGCCTCCTTGTGATGAACCCAAGTTAATAAAGATCAAATATCACACATATATGCTAAATTTTTGTCTTGACTTTGAGGATATATAATATCTCTCTGTCTTTGGTATCTGATACAAGGAAGGCATACGTCCAGAGAAAATCCCAGACAACTAGTATCTTTCCTGGACTTTATTCTTCATCCCTAAAAAAATTTAGCTCCTAGGTACAGCTGAATTGGATATGGATGAGGTTTAAACAAGTGGAAATAAGCACTCTTCTCACCCTCACATGTGCCGATCATAGGTGGAATTACTTCTATGCAAAACTAGTTTACTAAAGACATGGTAGCTAGAAATGTAATAAGAAAAATTAAAAGAAGTGAAGAAGGAAGGAGGGAAGGAAGGAAGGAAGGAAGGAAGGAAGGAAGGAAGGAAGGAAGGAAGGGAGGAAGGAAGGAGGGAGGAGGGAAGGAAGGAAGAAATGAAAGAAGGAGAAAAGGGAGGAGGAGGGAGAGGGAGGAATAAAGGAAGAGAAAAGTTGACCCTTCTCAGCAGAATACAGAACATTTCAATTTAGTTAGTTTGGTGTTCTCATAAACCCATGAAGAATGGAGCCAATTGTCCATTAAAGATTTACCAGCCATTCCTAATCTTCAATGTGCAAAGTGTCCTTTGGAGATTTCCCTGTACTAGTTGATGAGGATTACTCTTCCTTTCAAAGTGATTTATGGTCACTGAAGAATCTGAACAGTAAGAAATGCACTGTTGGTCATATAACCAAAATTTTACATGTGATTACTGACTTTGTCAGATCTCAAGTTGTCCCAGAGCACTCTAATAGGACCTTAAATGTCTGCAGAAAAATTTTTTTAACCATCTAACTGAAAAGTTAGATAAATGGCATCTTAAAACCCAATTATCTCCTTAAATTGGGGGCTGTATGAGGGATGTTTACTTAGGAATAGTAACCTTTCCCTCTTAACCCACTATCTCAAGATTTGCAAAGATGCAGCCAGAGCTAAGACAATACTTCTATTCTTCTGAGATAACTGAACTAGCAAAATCTAGAAAACACCAGGAACCCTCTGAAATGTCAAAATAGCCTGGTTCAAATAGTTCAACTATTCATGTTCACATTATTTCAAAGATATGTATTGACTGCTGATATGCCCAGGATAGTACCTAATAATGCAAAGGTGAGGAAGACACCCTCATGGAGCATACAGTCTAGGGAAGAATCAAGGGGTAGGCATCATCTAAACCCTGAAAGATGAGGATAATATAACCAAACAATGGGGGACACTTGGCAGCCTCCTCAAGTGATTGTGTAGATACAGGAAGTCCTTGGAGATCTAGAATTATTTTTAAGAGGTCTCATAGAAGGGGCCTCACACTCTTCTCTCCACTCTCATCCCATGATTAGTTTCAAAGAGATGGAGAACAGAATAGAATTCTGGGATGATTTGGGGAATCCAAAAGAACTCAGTTCTTCTGGAAGTCTGGGAGACAGCATCTGCATACATTCAGTCAGCCAATCAACAAACATTCAGAGTGATCCTTGTTGTGTGCCAGGTGTATCTGTACAGGGCTTTTTGTTATTGTTTATAGCACTAAAGCAAGGCAGCAGCAGAGATGAATGGCTTCATGGGATGTCTGGGGCAGAGGGCCCAAGGTATCTGCAAGTCTCCAGCACCCCCTCTTCCCCAACTTTCAGGATGCAGAAGTTATAGCTCTGAAAGAAAGGAGAGAGAGAGAGAGCAAACAAGTGTCCCCAAATGCGCTTTGCGGTCATGATGAGGGGTCACATAAGCACAAAGCAGCGTGGAGGACCAAATGGGAGAATTGTCTATCTCAGGAGAGACAAGTGCAGGACAGGTGAAGACCAAGGAGTAGGTACTGCCTCGCCACTATTGCTATGAGACTGTGCTATGAGCTTAGATTAGTCCCAAGAAAAAGGAGAAACTATGACTTAATGGAGTTTAAACCAGAAATAGGGAAAACTCAGAACTGACTTAGATTGTGTTGTTTATAACCAGAGAGTAATAGTGTCTTTGAATGCATATTTAGTTGAAGTATATAAAATAAAGCTTTATTTTCTACACAACCAAGACACTTGAAAACACTGCCACCTGTACACAAGCTCTGTGTGTGAGTGTGTGTTTACAAACATAGCCAAATGTACTTGAACGTTGGACCCTTCAGAATAGCCACCTTGGAAGGTTCTGTTTATGGTGTTGTCATTGTCCAACTCTTTCTTAAGCCTTCAGCATCATTTTATAAACTATACAAGAAAATCAATTCCATTAGTTTATATTTACTCTCCATGTTTGATTATCAATTGTAAAAGAAAGAAAGAGAAAAAAATGATCCACTTAAATCAAGGTTTTATTTACCAAACATGGTACTTGCAGGCTTCTGGCAGCTTCCAAAATTCCACAGACATATGTTTATTAGCTCTCAATATACTCAAAAATAAGTAATGGCAAAGATGCTTTGAGCAATGGCTATTGTATTGTAATACATGTACTATCAGGTGACTATTTCAAATGAAAACATTCATTTGAATGTATTAGTATATTTGTGGAAAACAAGAACCAACCCAAAAATGCAGCCACGTTATTTTATTATTACTATTATTTGAAGTCTTCATTGAATTTGTTACAATTTTGCTTCTGTTTTATGTTTTGGTTTTTTGGCCGCAAGGCATGTGGGATCTTAGCTGCCCGACCGGGGATACAACCTGCACCCCCTGCATTGGAAGGCGAAATCTTAACCACTGGACCTCCAGGGAAGTCCCACAGCCACATTATTTTAAAGTCCTAGGTATTTAGGGCAGTGACGAAAATCTCAACTTTGACTGAACGGTCATTTCTCCTAAAATTGCATGTTCTCTGTCACTGTCTCAAGCTCCACATGCCATATACTTTAGAAAGGGCTTTCTCAAGAGGGCCATGGCATCAGTGCTGTCACACAAGAACAGAGGGGAGCTTGAGAGAGTCTGGGTCACACTTCCTCCACTGCCTCTCACACAGATATCTTTGCATTTTTACAAGCATTACTCGTAATCTCATTTTTCATTCCCATCTTGCAACTTTATGCCTTTCTTTTTTCTTATTTTAATTTTTGTAAATTTTTAATTTTATTTTTTTATGCAGCAGGTTCTTATTAGTCATGCATTTTATACACATCAGTATATACATGTCAATCCCAATCTCCCAATTAATCACACCACCACCACACACACCCCACCGCTTTCCCCCCTTGGTGTCCATAAGTTTGTTCTCTACATCTCTGTCTCTATTTCTGCCCTGCAAACGGGTTCATCTGTACCACTTTTCTAGGTTCCACATATATGTGTTAATATATGATATTTGTTTTTCCCTTTCTGACTTACTTCACTCTGCATGACAGTCTCTAGATCCATCCACATCTCAACAAATGACCCAATTTCGTTCCTTTTCATGGCTGAATAATATTCCATTGTATATATGTACCACTTCTTCTTTATCCATTCGTCTGTCAAAGGGCATTTAGGTTGCTTCCATGACCATGCTATCGTAAATAGTCCTGCAATGAACATTGGGGTGCATGTGTCTTTTTGAATTATGGTTTTCTCTGGGTATACGCCCAGTAGTGGGATTTTTGGATCATATGGTAATTCTATTTTTAGTTTTTTAAGGAACCTCCATACTGTTCTCCATAGTGGCTGTATCAATTTACATTCCCACCAACAGTGTAAGAGGGTTCCCTTTTCTCCACACCCTCTCCAGCACTTTTTGTTTGTAGATTTTCTGATGATGCCCACTCTAACTGGTATGAGGTGGTACCTCATTGTACTTTTGAGTTGCATTTCTCTAATAATTAGTGATGTTGAGCAGCTTTCCATGTGCTTCTTGGACATCTGTATGTCTTCTTTGGAGAAATGTCTATTTAGGTCTTCTGCCCATTTTTGGATTGGATTGTTTGTTTTTTTAATATTGAGCTGCATGAGCAGTATATATATTTTGGAGATTAATCCTTTGTCCGTTGATTCATCTGCAAATATTTTCTCACACTCTGAGGGTTGTCTTTTCGACTTGTTTATGGTTTCCTTTGCTGTGCAAAAGCTTTGAAGTTTCATTAGGTCCCATTTGTTTATTTTTGTTTTTATTTCCATTATTCTAGGAGGTGGATCAAAATAGATCTTGCTGTGGTCATAGAATGTTCTGCCTATGTTTTCCTCTAACAGTTTTATAGTGTCCGGTCTTACATTTAAGTCTCTAATCCATTTTGAGTTTATTTTTGTGTATGGTGTCAGGGAGTGTTCTAATTTCATTCTTTTACATGTAGTTGTCCAGTTTTCCCAGCACCACTTATTGAAGAGACTGTCTTTTCTCCATTGTATATCCTTGCCTCATTTGTCATAGGTTAGTTGACCATAGGTACGTGGGTTTATCCCTGGGCTTTCTATCTTGTTCCATTGATCTATGTTTCTGTTTTTGTGCCAACACAATATTGTCTTGATTACTGTAGCTTTGTAGTATAGTCTGAAGTCAGGGAGTCTGATTCCTCCAGCTCCATTTTTTTCCCTCCAGATTGCTTTGGTTATTCGGGGTCTTCTGTGTCTCCATACAAATTTTAAGATTTTTTGTTCCAGTTCCGTAAAAAATGCCATTGGTAATTTGATAGGGATTGCATTGAATCTGTAGATTGCTTTGGGTAGTATAGTCATTTTCACAATATTGATTCTTCCAATCCAAGAACATGGTATATCTCTCCATCTGTTGGTATCATCTTTAATTTCTTTCATCAGTGTCTTATAGATTTCTGTATACAGGTCTTTTGTCTCCCTAAGTAGGTTTATTCCTAGGTATTTTATTCTTTTTGTTGCAATGGTAAATGGGAGAGTTTCCTTAATTTCTCGTTCAGATTTTTCATCATTAGTGTATAGGAATGCAAGAGATTTCTGTGCATTAATTTTGTATCCTGCAACTTTACCAAATTCATTGATGAGCTCTAGTAGTTTTCTGGTGGCATCTTTAGGATTCTCTACGTATAGTATCATGTCACCTGCAAACAGTTTTACTTCTTCATTTCCAATTTGTATTCCTTTTATTTCTTTTTCTTCTCTGATTGCCATGGCTAGGACTTCCAAAACTATGTTGAATAATAGTGGTGAGAGTGGACATCCTTGTCTTGTTCCTGATCTTAGAGAAAATGCTTTCAGTTTTTCCCCATTGAGAATGATGTTTGCTGTGGGTTTGTCGTATATAGCCTTTATTATGTTGAGGTAGGTTCCCTTTATGCCCACTTTCTGGAGAGTTTTTATCATAAATGGGTGTTGAATTTTGTCAAAAGCTTTTTCTGCATCTATTGAGGTGATCATATGGTTTTTATTCTTCAGTTTGTTAATATGGTGTATCACATTGATTGATTTGCGTATATTGAAGAATCCTTGCATCCCTGGGATAAATCCCATTTGATCATGATGTACGATCCTTTTAATGTGTTGTTAAATTTTGTTTGCTAGCATTTTGTTGAGGATTTTTACATCTATATTCATCCGTGTTATTGGTTTGTAATTTTCTTTTTTTGTAGTATCTTTGTCTGGTTTTGGTATCAGGGTGATGGTGGCCCTGTAGAATGAGTTTGGGAGTGTTCCTTCTTCTGCAGTTTTTTGGAAGAGTTTGAGAAGGATGCGTGTTAGCTCTTCTCTAAATGTTTGATAGAATTCACCTGTGAAGCCATCTGGTCCTGGACTTTTGTTTCTTGGAAGATTTTTCATCAGAGTTTCAACTTCATTATTTGTGATTGGTCTGTTCATATTTTCTATTTCTTCCTGGTTCAGTCGTGGAAGGTTACACCTAAGAATTTTCCATTTCTTCCAGGTTGTCCATTTTATTGGCATAGATTTGCCTGTAGTAGTCTCTTAGGATGCTTTGTATTTCTGCGGTGTCTGTTGTAACTTCACCTTTTTCATTTCTAATTTTATTGATTTGAGTCCTCCCCCTTTTTTTCTTGATGAGTCTGGCTAATGGTTTATCAATTTTGCTTATCTTCTCAAAGAACCAGCTTCCAGTTTTATTGATCTTTGCTATTGCTTTCTTTGTTTCTATTTCATTTATTTCTGCTCTGATCTTTATGATTTCTTTCCTTCTGCTAACTTTGGGTTTTGTTTGTTCTCCTTTCTCTAGTTACTTTAGGTGTAAGGTTAGATTGTTTATTTGAGATTTTTCTTGTTTCTTGAGGTAGGCTTGTATAGCTATAAACTTCCCTCTTAGAACTGCTTTTGCTGCATCCCATAGGTTTTGGATCATCATATTTCCATTGTCATTTGTTTCTAGGTATTTTTTGATTTCCTCTTTGATTTCTTCAGTGATCTCTTGGTTATTTAGTAACATATGGTTTAGCCTCCATGTGTTTGTGATTTTTACATTTTTTTCCCTGTAATTCATTTCTAATCTCATAGCATTGTGGTCAGAAAAGATGCTTGATTTCATTTCAATTTTCTTAAATTTACTGAGGCCTGATTTGTGACCCAAGATGTGATCTATCCTGAAGGATGTTCTGTGTGCACTTGATAAGAAAGTGTAATCTGCTGGTTTTGGATGGATTGTCCTATAAATATCAATTAAATCTATCTGGTCTGTTGTGTCATTTAAAGCTTCTGTTTCCTTATTAATTTTCATTATGGATCATCTGTCCATTGGTGTAAGTGAGGTGTTACAGTCCCCCACTATTATTGTGTTACTGTCGATTTCCTCTTTCATAGCTGTTAGCAGTTGCCTTATGTATTGAGGTGCTCCTATGTTGGGTGCATATATATTTATAATTGTTATATCTTCTTCTTGGATTGATCCCTTGATCATTATGTAGTGTCCTTCCTTGTCTCTTGTAATGTTCTTTATTTTAAAGTCTATTTTATCTGATATGAGTATTGCTTCTCCAGCTTTCTTTTGATTTACATTTGCATGGAATATCTTTTTTCATCCCCTCACTTTCAGTCTGTATGTGTCCCTAAGTCTGAAGTGGGTCTCTCGTAGACAGCCTATATATGCGTCTTGCTTTTGTATCCATTTAGCAAGCCTGTGTCTTTTGGTTGGAGCATTTAATCCATTCATGTTTAAGGTAATTATTGATATGTATGTTCCTATGACCATTTTCTTAATTGTTTTGTGTTTGTTTTTGTAGGTCCTCTTCTCCTCTGGTGTTTCCCACTTAGACAAGTTCCTTTAGCATTTGTTGTAGAGCTGGTTTGGTGGTGCTGAACTCTCTTAGCTTTTGCTTGTCTGTAAAGCTTTTGATTTCTCCGTCGAATCTGAATGAGATCCTTGCGGGGTAGAGTAATCTTGGTTGTACGTTCTTCCTTTTCATCACTTTAAGTATATCATGCCACTCCCTTCTGGCTTGTAGAGTTTCTGCTGAGAAATCAGCTGTTAACCTTATGGGATTTCCCTTGTATGTTATTTGTCGTTTTTCCCTTGCTGCTTTCAATAATTTTTCTTTGTCTTTAATTTTTGCCAATTTGATTACTATGTGTCTCAGCGTGTTTCTCCTTGGTTTTATCCTGTATGGGACTCTCTGCACTTCCTGGACTTCGGTGGCTATTTCCTTTCCCATGTTAGGGAAGTGTTCAACTATAATCTCCTCAAATATTTTCTCTGGTCCTTTCTCTCTCTCTTCTCCTTCTGGGACCCCTATAATGCAAATGTTGTTGCATTTAATGTTGTCCCAGAGGTCTCTTAGGCAGTCTTCATTTCTTTTCATTCTTTTTTCTTTATTCTGTTCCATAGCAGTGAATTCCACCATTCTGTCTTCCAGGTCACTTATCCATTCTTCTGCCTCAGTATTCTGCTATTGATTCCTTCTAGTGTAGTTTTCATATCAGTTATTGTATTGTTAATCTGTGTTTATTTGTTCTTTAATTCTTCTATGTCTTTGTTAAACATTTCTTGCATATTCTCGATCTTTGCCTCCTTTCTTTTTCCAAGGTCCTGGATCATCTTCACTACCATTATTCTGAATTCTTTTTCTGGAAGGTTGCCTATCTCCACTTCATTTAGTTGTTTTCCTGGGTTTTATCTTCATCTGGTACATTGCCCTCTGCCTTTCCATCTTGTCTATCTTTCTGTGAATGTGGTTTTTGTTCCACAGGAACAGGACTGTAGTTCTTGCTTCTGCTGTCTGCCCTCTGGTGGATGAGGCTACCTCTTTATGCCTTTCTATTGATTTTAATTCTGCCACTCAGAGACACCAATGAGAAATGCTGAGTACATTCAATAAATAAAAATTATCCATCCACCCTGTATGTGATTCCTCTTTAGAAAATTGTGCAAATAAAATAGTGTTTTTCTGCTCCCTGTTCATTCTTGAGACCAGAGACTATTCCCTGAATTTGTAACGGCCTCCAGGGATAGGTAGAGGGTGTTCTAAATTTCAAAACTCAGTCCTGGTTCTGAAGCCCAATATTGCCTTAGAGAAGTTTCCTTCTATAATTATTGATTACCTCTCACACACTGGAAATGAAGTCACATCTACAAAGATCCCAGTTTAGACTGTAGCATTTGTGAATTTTTCCTGAATGAAAAGTGCATTTATTTGCATTATTTCTATCAAAGAATTTGTTTACAAATGAGAAAACAGTTTTTTATCACATGTATTTTGCCAGTTTGAATTTAGTCAGGGGTCTTGATATATTGATGCATATTTCATTCAAACAATACTTTGCTTTAAAAAATTTGCAGCTGGGGCTTCCCTGGTGGCGCAGTGGTTAAGCATCCACCTGCCAGTGCAGGAGACACAGGTTCAATCCCTGGTCTGGGAAGATCCGACATGCTGCAGAGGAACTAATCCCATGAGCCACAACTACTGAGCCCATGTGCCACAACTACGGAAGCCTGTGCACCTAGAGCTCGTGCTCCGCAACAAGAGAAGCCACCACAAAGAGAAGCCTGCGCACCACAACGAAGAGTAGCCCCCACTCGCCTCAACTAGAGAAAGCCTATGCACAGCAACAAAGACCCAACACAGCCAAAAAAAAAATTTGTAATCAAAGATCACCTAGGAGGTGAATTTTTTATCACACAGGTGAGTCAATTCAGGGATCAAAATTATGCCCTTTATCTCTGTACTATGGATAATTGAAGTAAATACCATGGAGAAGGATGGAAAGAATTCTGATCTAGGCATAGGAGATGTGGGTCCTAGTATTTGCTCCCAAGCTCTGTGGATTTAATTGGACTTCCTCAAGCTCCCTTTCTATTTTCTGTGAAAATGAAAGGGCTGATACCTTATCTCCACTGCCACTAATATTTTCAGGCTTCATGGACATAGTGTGAAGGTATATTTTCATAAGCATCTAGTTGTACTTCGTGACAACTTTATCTGTCTCTCTTCCCTCATTTCCAAGTTTCTTAAGAGCATTAAAATTATTTTGTCAGGGCTTCCCTGGTGGCGCAATGGTTGAGAGTCTGCCTGCCGATGCAGGGCACGTGGGTTCGTGCCCCGGTCCAGGAGGATCCCACATGCCGCGGAGGGGCTGGGCCCGTGAGCCATGGCCACTGGGCCTGCGCGTCCGGAGCCTGTGCTCCGCAACGGGAGAGGCCGCAACAGTGAGAGGCCCATGTACCACAAAAAAAAAATAATAATAATTTTGTCCATGGAGAGCAGAATACTGAGGAGCAGGACCTGAAAGGTTGCATTGGGAAGCCGTCTCAGACTCAAATCCTAAGTGACAAAAATAAAGCCAACCTAAATTACATAAAGAAACCAGAAGTTATGGGCTTATGCCATTGAAAAGTCTAGTTACGGACTGAATTGTGTTAGGTCAAAATTCATAGGTTGAATCCATAACTGCCAGTATCTCAGAATGTGACTGTTTGGGAAATTGGGTCTTTAAAGAGGTAAGTAAGGTTAAATTAGGTCACGTGGGTGGGTCCTAATCCAATCTGACTGGTCTCATAAGAAGAGGAAATTTGGACACAAAAGAAAACACCCAGGGTACACATGCAAGGGGGGAGGACCGAATGAAGAGGCAGCAAGAGGGGTGGCTGTCTGCAAGCCAGGGAGAGAGGCCTCAGAGGAAACCGACCTTGACAGCACCTTCATCTTGGATCTGTAGCCTCCAGAACTATGAGAAATTACATTTCTATAGTTTGAGCCCCCCAGTCTGGTGTTTTAATATAGTAGCCCTTGCAGGGGCCTGGTGAAAAATGAAAATGTGGTACCCTGGTTTAAAAAGCAGGAAAAAAGTGCCACTAAAGATACTAAAACATTAGGCTTTTTCCCCTTCTTCTTTCTTTGACTTCTGATGATTTGTTTTTGGGGGTTTTGGGTTTTGATTGTTTTTGCTATTTTAGGTGATTCCGAGCAAAGAAAAATTAAAATGTTAAATTATTAGCATGAATTTTACCATTTATCTATTGTACAATGGCAGTTTCAAACGCAAATATAAGAACACTTAATTCACGTGCAGAATCACCCAAATTGCACAGTTCATCTTTCATGCCCTTTAGATGCATATGTAGACTATTGTTATCAGAAGAGTAGAAATGCTGCAGAAACTAACTCAACTGTTTTTACTTTACTTCTTGATACACACACATTCTACGACACTCTCTTTCCTCTATGTATTTATTGATGAGTGTGGAAGGACAGAAAGGAAAAGGAACTGAAGGTTGTCCTTTCTTTCCTTTTCCTTCTATGTCATCATTTTCAGCATAAATGGTTGACTCATACAGGGAAGTAGCACTCAAAAAAGAGAGGATCTGCCAGGGTTCTTTGTTCGTTTGTGTTTCTTGCAATGCAGTTGCCTTCTTTCTGCATTTGAGCAAGTTCTGATTCAAAGGGAAAGCATGGCTTCTCAGGAGTGTCAGCATCCCGCTTACCCTGCCAGAGACCTGACAGGCTCACCTTGTCCTCACTTGGAGTCTCAATGAACGTCCACACATGGTGGGGTTCACTGGAATTCTGTGTTTCTGGGTCATCGTGAATGCTCTGTGCAAACGGGGTAGCAGGGAGTGGCAGACGCACGTTACCTGTACTACTCTGCTCACCTGCATGACCCATTGCCCCATTAGACTTCCTTTACAAAATGCAAGTTCAATAATAAAATGTTAAGATGTTTGAGAACAGCAACAGCTGAGCATTAATCGCAGCACAGGGCCCTTCTGAACACGAGACCCTGTGCAACCACATAGGACATACACCCATGAAACCAGTCCTGGTCCCTGGATATGACGTTATGGAAAGCTCATGATAGCATCCGAACTCAGTGTCTCTTTTTCTGTTATCTGTCTCTACTCGCCTCCATGTCAGCTTTATTCTCAGCCAGGGTCTTAGTTCATGGTTATCTGATGGCTGCAGAAAACAAGCTAGATAGAGTTCTTTCTCAAAAGTCCTAGCTATTGTCTCAGTACATCTCACAGATTCCAAAGGAGCAGGTGCCCATTTTTGAACCAAGCACTGTGACCACAGCAATATCCTTCTCCAGCTACCCAGGGCTCTATCTCATTGCCCATCTCTGAAGCTGGAGATGGAGATGACTTTCTAGGGATGAAGCACATGGATAGAACATCAGGAATAGAGTAGTCCTCAGAGGAAAACTGGGGTACAGTCTCCAAAAGTAGGGTAAATGGATTCCAGGAAGCAAAACTAAAATAAAAGTCAGAGACCACTTCCACGATCTAGGATGTCAGAGTAGGAAGCTTAGTGCAATTAAGCAATGATTTTGGAGCTGGAAAGGTCACAGCACCTAGGTTGCTTACTTTTCTATTCCAAGCTAGGACCAGCAGGTAAGGTTGTACAGCACACCTTATGCTGTAGCTGTTTTCCAAGGAAGGAGTTATGGTACGTGTACAAGTTCTGTTCCAGGAGAGTCTATTTGGATAATTCTTTTAGCATTTTCCCATTATCATCCCAAATTTACCATCAAGGTATCCTGGACCTCCCAAAATCATTTGTATTCCTAACTTTTATATAAGAACTGCTTCCAAACACTGCAGCAGTACCCAGCACTGCAGCTATTTTAGTAGCTCTGTTCTGTTCAGACCTTCTCATGATATTTCACTTCCAACTGAGTGGGTTTTAAGACACCAGTTGTGGGGAGGGCGTGGTCAGAGGGAGGAGATTGGGGGCTGAGGGTGCTGTTAGAGGTAGCGGATGAAGAGTGAAAACAGGGTCACGCTTATACACAGTTGTATAATTACAGACTATGTCTGTGTGATTCCCCCTTGGACCTGTGATTGTTGGAGCTTCTGCCCTACTCAAAATCTCGCCCCGGGGGGCCTCACAAGTTCTCATGGAAGAGCCTTCTCCACCCCCTATGGAGTAAGTACCCACTGCTGTGTCACACCTCTCCCCACACACATACTCCCTAAAGAGTCACTCAGGAGGATCTCACTGGCACAGCTGCAGCGTGTCCTCACAGTGACGCCACCAACCATCAGCGTTCTGATGCCCAGTACTTCCAAGACCCCCAGGTGCCAACACTGCCAGATACCCTTGTCAGAGCCCCTAGGTATCTTGACAGCTCCTGACATTGTAACTCTGATAGAGGCTTTGGGATTCTACATGCTGAAGCCCTCAGTTTGCTGAAGCCACATTTTTTCCCCTGCCACAGGGTTTGCCCATTTTGTGCTCCCCTCTGTCACACAAATACCAAAGCAGTGTAGCCAGGCACTTTTAGGTCTTGTGGAGGTATTAGTGGAAACATCCAAACAGAAATAATGGACACCATTGTGTATTCAAATTCAAAACCTTTCAAGGGTTTTGTTTCAGCAAGCTTGGGTACCTGGAACTCTCTTCTCCAAGAATTTCTTTCCTGGACAGAGAATACATAATGCTGACAGCTCCCTTGTGCAAATAGGCTCCTGGCGGGTGACCTCACTGTTTTGGTTTTGTCAAAAGCAGTGAATGTGTCCAGCTGTCTGGGGTGACAGCAGCTTAAACTCAAGCTTGGAACTCACTAGCAGTGAATTAATTCTGATGATGAATTTGGTCAGGATAAGGTCCAAGCTTGAGATCTTGTCCAGAATCGGGGAGTTTTGGAGGTAAAGCTTACAGAAATATTACTGTTTCTCATAGAAACTTCTGTGATAGAGAGTTGTTTGAAATTGAAGGCAGTGTTCTTGACACATCACAGAGACAGGTTTTATAGGAACTTAGCTCTGAATGGGAATTTTGATGTCATCTAGTACAGTTCCTTCTTTTTGGCATTTGAGGAAACTTTTTTTTTCAGCTAGTGAGTGACAAAGCTGGAACTCGAATCCAGATAATTCTTTGTTTTATTTCCTCGTGGAAAAAATCACAAGAACAACAGGGAAAAGATTACTGACACTTTTAAAGCTTTGGCGTCTGCCACACTTGTCCTGGATTATGGAAAATTGGCCCTCATATAATCCAGACCACTTCTTATTCTGTACTCTCATGAGAAAGATTAGACAGAAACTGTCAAAGTCCTGTGAACTTTGATTGGCATCTATTCCTGAGGTCTATATGACAAAGCCAAAGTCTTACCTCTTATTTTCCATCTTATTTTCCATAGCAGGTATGCTGGCTCTTCCAGTTTTACAATGATTTTTTTTCTCATCTGTGACTCACTTAAAGGAATGTTCTTGTCTAAATGATCTTCTCTCTCACACACCCACTCTATTTCCCCAGAAATTTAGGACATAACTCTAGAAAGCTAATGAACTCACATCTCTTTAAATTTCACAGCTCTGATGTTGGCCTCACCTCCAAATGTGGTTCTCCAAAGGTACAGAAGAGTTTTCACAGAACAGAAAACAATAAAGGTTTAGGTAATTTTAATGATGGAGAAACTGAAGAAAAGTTAAGAGTCACACAAAGACACTCTAGGAACACAACTGGGACACAGGTGATCTTGTCCCCAGGCCACTAGACAGAACCTATATATTATTCAAAGAATAGGGCTTCCCTGGTGGCGCAGTGGTTGAGAGTCCACCTGCCGATGCAGGGGATGCGGGTTCGTGCCCCGGTCCGGGAAGATCCCACATGCCGCGGAGAGGCTGGGCCCGTGAGCCATGGCCGCTGAGCCTGCGCATCCGGAGCCTGTGCTCCGCAACGGGAGAGGCCACAGCAGTGAGAGGCCCGCGTACCGCAAAAAAAAAAAAAAAAAAAGCACTGTAGGGTATTTTGCAGCATCCCTGGCCTCTGCCCACTGGATGCCAGTATAACCCACTAGTTGTGACAACCAAATGTATCTCAAGACATTGCCAAATGCCCCCAGACAAGGGGGCAAAACTGCCCTTGATTGAAAACCACTCATCTAGGGGCACAGAAAGTGGGGTCAGGAAGAGGCCACAGGTAAGCTGGCTCTCAGAGGATGAGTGTTAACCTTTTTGGTGTCATAGTACTCTCATAGAATTCAGTGGGGAATTTTCTTACCTTATATCCATAAATACACTTAAGTACATATGGTCAAATTTTTACTTCAAAAACTCCCTCAAGTTGAAAAATTCATGCTCTAGGGCATTGATTCCTTTACATCGACATTGGAATTTTTCATACAGGACTTTCCCAAGAAGCCAAGCAAAATGAAAATAAAAAGAAAATACTGAAAATGTAGAAGTTCAAAGACAGACAAGTTTTACAAGATAGAGATATCTTATCTTAAAATAACTGAAGTCTAGTCACAAAAGGCTTGGAACAATTTAAGGCCTCACAAGCTCTACATTTTTTCTTCTATTCTGAGTGACCTCATCCTATTGCTTTATTTTCCACCTTCACTTGTATCCCCTTTCCTTCCCAGACAAGCATGGAATTAGAAGTAAGAGTAGTAGTAGCTAACTTTTACCAATAACTTACTAAGGGCCAGGCATTTTCGGAGTACTTTTACTTGTATTTGCTCATGTCATCCTCACAACTCTATGGCATAAGTAGCATTATTATTCCCATTTTAGCGATGAGGAAACAGAGGCACTTAGAGATTAAGTAACTTTCCCCAAGTCACACAGCTAATAATTGGTAGAGCCAAGAGTCAAACTTAGGTTGGTCCCAGAGTCCAGGCTCTTGGGCCCACTACTCTCCAAACTACGTGTGGTCCACAGTCCTAAGTGGACAATGGGTAGTAGTTATCTAATGGTGAGAAAAGGTCTTCATACATTTCCCAGGATGTATGGCTGTGGCAGTCAATACTACAGACACCTGGCCAACTTCATTTCCTCTTTGTCCCCTTTTCCCCTTCAGTTTCTCTGCCTCTTAACACCTCTCTTCCCCTAAAAAGAAAGTAAAGCTTTGCTTCCTCACAGCATCCTGACTAGTCTCCAGTGAATTCAAATGATTCAGGTATCATTTACCATTGGTTCTCAAAGTCTGGCCCAAGAACCACCTGAGGATGAATCACCAATAGTACTGATTAAAATGGCAGATTCTTGGGTGCTACCATAGATCCATTGAATTGAAATCTCAATTAAAATGAAAATTGTGTTAGAGCACAAGACTGTGCTCTAAGCAAGCTCCTTAGAGGATTCTGATACACACAAAGGCTGAGCTCCATTGTGATTGGTTAGCTCAGCTAGTGAGAGCCAATTACACTGCAGTTCAATTCTCAGAAGAGCCAACTGTGCTTGGCAGTTTTACTCCTACCCTTTCCTTATTTATTTAGTGTTCTTCCAAAGTACAAACAGCTAGACAACATGGGCATGTGGGGAAACAGTCTGGATAGATAAAGTCAAGCTTATTATCAAAACTGGAAAACTAATTTCAAGGGCATTATTTTGATTCAAATTGAGCATTTTTTTTTCAACTGGCATTTCTGGAATGAGTAAAAATACCCAACTTATATTGAAGATACAGTATTAGTTTCCATAAAAGGAAAACATCAGTGATACCCCAATTCTTGCTTAACTCATATCTGCGTCTTAGGTCCAGAGATCTTAAAGATAACACAACCTGTAATTTGCTGCATGCAGCATCTTGCATGGTCACAATGTGGGGGACTTTATTTTTACAAAATATGGCCTTCAGTGGGCTAGCTGAGGCCAATTGACAAGAGTTGTGCCTTGGCCATGGACCCTGATTAGATGACTTCTTCATCGACACAACTCCTGAACCATCAAAACTCTTAGCAGTTTAGAATCACTCTCAACCAAGACAAAGCTCATAAAAGCCTTTGAATCTTAGTCATTCACATCAGTGTCTCTGAGCTAACTCCAATGACAGAAATACTACCTGATTTGTTTCTAAACTACAAAGGGGAAAGGTCGGGGCAGGGAGGGATAAATTAGGAGTTTGGGATTAACATATACACAATGCTATATATAAAATAAATAATCAACAAGGACCTACTGTATAGCACAGGGAACTCTACTCAATATTCTGTAATAACCTATTTGTGAAAAGACTCTGAAAAAGAATAGATACATGTATATGTATAACTGAATCACTTTGCTGTACACCTGAAACTAACACAACATTGTAAACCAACTATATCCCAATATAAAATAAAAATTAAATTTAAAAAATAAAATTAAAATAACTTCCTTACATATTAAAAAAATAAATACTAAAAATAAAATAAAATAAACTACATAGAAACATTGGTAATATTGTAGAGAATACATAACCAAAAAAAGGGGTCAGCTTCCTCCTTTGAGAAACACTACTTGCCCGGTATCAGTGCTTGGAAGTGCGCATGCGCCGTCTCCCAGTAGCTAAGCACCGGTATCGTTTTCCCAGCAGGAACGGTGTGCTGGGACTGCTCTTTAGTTACATGCAAGTTTTATTGTTTTCCCTAAGCGAAAATAAAATAGTCTTGTGGTAGAATGGAATTAGAGACACGAGACTTCATTTGGGAGTTTGATGGAACCTATTCAGAGAGAATTCTCAGTTTTTCATATGCTCTGAATGTTTCAGACAGAGGTTCTAGAACCAAAGACGTAACTCCTATGGCACTTTGTCCTCCATTTGATTTCTACACAGCCATGGGGTTGATGGTGCAAAGTCACTTTTCCTCAACTTTGTACAGCAATCTGCGCTTCAGCTTCTCATGAGTAAAGAAACCCATTTCATTCGCATTCCCCTTCCCTCTATAAAATCCTAAGAATTAATTAAGTATCTGTAGCACTTTTCTTTTAAGAGGGCTCCACTTTCCAAGGCTTTTTTTTTTAGATGAAGCTTTCAGGAGCTGTGCCTGGTTCTCCGTCCCTGACAATTGCAAAGGGAGAGCTGATGTGGTTAAATAAATTTTCATGAACTCTGAGTAGACAATAAAAAATATTGTAAGTAAAACTAAATCCTTCTATTTTCCATTTTAACTAAACCAAAGATCTCTAGAAGATTTAAAATCTTTTTTAACTTTTAATTGCCTTCCAAATTCCTAATATATTTGACATGTATTCTCTAACCACTGTGCCCTCAGCTCTTTCATATATATATAATATCACTTAAGCTTCTCGACAAATCTGAGGACAGGACTATTACACCCATCTTACAAACAACAGCCTGAGGTTTAGTAAAACAAACCATATGTGTCCAATGTCACAGAGAAAGTAAGTAATAGAAATATGATTCAAATTCTGGTCTCCTAACTCTCAGTTCAATGTCAGGCCAGTTGTCCTACAGCTATTACCTGGTTTGGTACAACTGCTGAGAGTAAATGAGTGATCAAAATTCAGAACTTCTGCCTTGTTAAAGAATCCCATATACTTTATATTCGTCACTCCATTGAGGAAGGTCTTCATATGTTTTGCAAGGTTGGCATGCTCCTATATTCTCACCCCTCCCAGCACATACTTGTTTCGCCTGCAGGAATTATAGTAGTCGTATCCTCACACTTACTTCCTTTTTGGAGCTTTTTAGAAAAACTAGTCATTGGAGAGTATTACAGAAGTAAATATGCAATGACACAGAGTGACATGACCCCCAGAATTCCTTCCACTGACCTCAGTCACCTATTTCTAGCCCATCCTGCTGTTGCCAGGGGCAAGTGATACTGTTAAGCACACCAGAACTCTTGCAGGATCTTTCTAAAGGTTCTCTGCAAAATGCATTGTTTTTATAACTGCCAGTTAAGTGATGCCTCAGCTGCATTTGAGGAAGAGTGGGGACATCCAGTGGCCACACTGGTTGTTAACAACTGAATTATCACTACAATGATATCTTATGATTTGATATAAACTCGTTAACTGCAAAAGCTCTTGAAAGATTTCTGTTTTCAACAATTTTAAATTACTGCAAAAGGGATATTTGGTAGCCTGCAAACTTGTATTTAGAGTTCAATTGGCAAGTGCATCTCCCCAAATAATCTTATTTTCGGATACCTGGGTCATCATAGTTCACTGCTCAGAATTATCTAAAACATCAAACCAAAATACATGATGACATTAACTCTTCCCCAAAATATCTGAAAATAATAGACACTTTGACTTGGTCCATTTACATGGATGACTCCGTCTGGCCTCAGGGTGTGCATAGTACATGAATACTGAACGGAGTCTTCCTTCCAGTACAAAGGAAATGAAAAAGTTTGAGGGGTCAAGAGGTCTCATCGACCAGTTAGTGCAATTTTGAAATCTTTCAGTGAGGAAAGAACATAGGTGTCTTTTAACCTCCCTAGAATAATATTATTGAAAGTTGGTGGTGTTCTGGTGTGAGATGAAAATTTGGCCAATAAAAAAAAAAAAGCATATGATACTGTTCTCCTAGAATGCAGTTTAATTACTATGCTTTTTTTTTTCTTCCCATCACATGTCAAATTTTAAAACCATTTAAAACTCAACATTCAGGGACTTCCCTGGTAGCACAGTGGTTAAGAATCTGCCTGCCAATGCTGGGGACATGGGTTCGAGCCCTGGTCCAGGAAGATCCCACATGCCACGGAGCAACTAAGCCCGTGCGCCACAACTACTGAGCCTGCTCTCTAGAGCCCGCGAGCCACAACTACTGAAGCCCACGTGCCTAGAGCCCGTGCTCTGCAACAAGAGAAGCCACCGCAATGAGAAGCCCGCGCACCACAACAAAGAGTAGCCCCTGCCCGCCGCAACTAGAGAAAGCCCGTGCACGGCAAGGAAGACCCAACACAGCCAAAAATTTTTTTAAATGTTTTTTTTAAAATCTGTTCTCCTTAAAAAAGAACTAAACATTCATATTCTTATCTGAATATGACAGCTAAAGGTAGAGGATGAGATAAGCAGATCAAGGACAAGGGAATTCCTAGCATGGAATATTTGGAACACACATTGTTCTATTTGCTTTGCGAACTGCTCCACTCAGGAGCAGCCAGACTCAAACAAGTTGTGAGTAGATGCGTCTAGCTTTGCGGCTTTATCAGACTTGGTCCATTCTCTTGCTTTCCACAACACTCATTGCAGCTCTTGACACGCTTGCCCTGTAGACCATTCTCCAACCTTCCTTACTTAACCTTTCCATCAACCATCAAAACTTAACCATGGGACTTCCCGGGTGGCGCAGTGGTTGAGAGTCCGCCTGCCGATGCAGGGGACGTGGGTTCGTGCCCCTGTCTGGGAAGATCCCACATGCCGCGGAGAGGCTGGGCCCGTGAGCCATGGCCGCTGAGCCTGTGCGTCCAGAGCCTGTGCTCAGAAACGGGAGAGGCCACAACGGTGAGAGGCCCGCGTACCGCAGAAAAAAAAAAAAAAAAAAAACAACTTAGCCATGGAGAGGAGCTTCAAGATGGCGGAAGAGGAAGAAGTGGAGATCACCTTTCTCCCTACAAATACATCAGAAATACATCTACATGTGGAACAACTCCTACTGAACGCTGGCAGAAAAACTCAGACCTCCCAAAGGGCAAGAAACTCCCTCACGTACCTGGGTAGGGCAAAAGAAAAAAGAAAAAACAGAGACAAAAGAATAGGGATGGGACCTGCACCAGTGGGCGGGAGCTGTGAAGGAGGAAAGGTTTCTTAGGCAACCCCTTCGCGGGTGGAGACTGCGGGTGTCAGATTGGGGGAAGCTTCAGAGCCATGCAGGAGAGTGCAGCAATGGGGGTGCAAAGGGCAAAGCAGAGAGATTCCTGCACAGAGGATCAGTGCCGACCAGCAGTCACCAGCCTTAGAGGCTCGTCTACTCACCCACCAGGGAGGGCAGGGGCTGGGAGCTGAGGCTCCAGCTTCGGAGGTCGGATCCCAGGGAGAGGACTGGGGTTGGCTGCGTGAACACAGCCTGAAGGAGGCTAGTGCGCCACGGCTAGCCAGGAGGGAGTCCGGGAAAAAGTCTGGAGCTGCCGAAGAGGCAAGAGACCATTGTTTCAGGGTGCGCGAGGAGAGGGGATTCAGGGCACCGGCTAAACGAGCTCCAGAGACAGGCATGAGATGCTAAGGCTGCTGCTGCCGCCACCAAGAAGCCTGTGTGCAAGCACAGGTCACTACCCACACCTCCCCTCCCGGGAGCCTGTGCAGCCCGCCACTGCCAGGGTCCCGGGATCCAGGGACAACTTTCCCGGGAGAACGCACGGCGCGCCTCAGGCTGGTGCAACGTCACGCCGGCCTCTGTCACTGCAGGCTTGCCCCGCATCCGTACCCCTCCCTCCCCCCGGCCTGAGTGAGCCACAGCCCCCGAATCAGCTGCTCCTTTAACCCCGTCCTGTCTGAGCGAAGAACAGATGCCCTCAGGTGACCTACACAAAGAGGCCACTCCATATCCAAAGCTGAACCCCAGGAGCTGTGCAAACAAAGAAGAGAAAGGGAAATCTCTGCCAGCAGCCTCAGGAGTGGCGGATTAAATCTTCACAATCAATTTGATGTACCCTGCATCTGTGGAAAACCTGAATAGACAACGAATCATCCAAAATTGAGGCAGTGGACTTTGGGAGCAACGACATATAGCAGAAAACTGAGGCAGAAGAACAGATAAGTGACCTGGAAGAAAAAATAGTGGAAATAACTACCACAGAGCAGAATAAAGAAAAAAGAATGAAAAGAATTGAGGACAGTCTCAGAGACCTCTGGGACAACATTAAACACACCAACATTTGAATTATAGGGGTCCCAGAAGAAGAAGAGAAAAAGAAAGGGTCTTAGAAAATATTTGACGAGATTATAGTTAAAAACTTCCCTAATATGGGAAAGGAAATAATCAAGTCGAGGAAGCGCAGAGAGTCCCATACAGGATAAATCCAAGGAGAAATATGCCAAGACACATATTAATCAAACTATCAAAAATTAAATACAAAGAAAAAATATTAAAAGCAGCAAGGGAAAACAACAAAAAACATACAAGGGAATCCCCATAAGGTTAACAGCTATCTTTCAGCAGAAACTCTGCAAGCCAGAAGGGAGTGGTAGGACATATTTAAAGTGATGAAAGGGAAAAACCTACAAACAAGATTACTCTACCCAGCAAG